>NC_081166.1:16255725-16855725 GCF_012432095.1 Onychostoma macrolepis
TTTAGTTGCAAATCCTTTGCCTTTCAATAACTGCATCAAGTCTGTGACCCACTGACATCACCAAACATTTGCATTCTTCTTTTGTGATGCTTTTACAGGCTTTCACCGCAGTCACTCCCTTCAGTCTCTTCTTTAGCAGGTAAAATGCATACTCTACAGGGTTTAAGTGTGGAGATTGACTTGGCCAGTCTAAAACCTTCCACTTCTTGCCCTGATGAACTCCTTTGTTGTTTTGGCACTATGTTTTGGGTCATTATCTTGCTGCATGATGAAGGATCTCCCAATCAGTTTGGTTGCATTTTTCTGTAAATTGTCAGACAAAATATTTCTGAAGACTTCTGAGTTAATTTTGCTGCTGCCGTCATGTGTTACATCATTAATGAAGATTATTGAGCCTGTCCCAGAAGAAGCGATGAAAACCCAAGCCATTACATTACCTGTGTAATGTGTACTATAATGTACACCTTTGTACACTGTGTTTCAGATGAGCTTGTATGTTTGGGATCATGAGCAGATCCTTTCTTTCTCCAAACTTTAGCCATTCCATCACTTTGGTCCATAAAATCAGTCCATAAAACCTTGTCCCAGAATTTTTGAGGCTCGTCTCCTATTCTTCTCGCCAGTGTTAATTTCGTTGACGAAGATGAAGACGAAAAATATCGCGCTGATAGAAGTGCTCTCTCTCGCGCACGCTCCACTTCTTCAGTTCTCATACAGCGCGCGATCAGTTCTCGGTGCTCAAATACACACACAGCAGTTCAAATGTCTATTGTGTAAAGTATCTCACGTAAATACAGTCAGTTATGGCTTAAGCATAAACTGAATGTGTGTCAGTATTACATGCATGCCTTCCGTCTTAAAGGGACAGCATTCCTATCCGTGTCATAAATGTTAACCAACAAAAGATGTTAAATAAATGTATAATTAAGTAAAGCTACTGTATCTGCAAAATGAGTTTAATTTGTATATACCAAAAAATGAAAATTTATTCCAGATCTCCCAATTCAATCCTTGATTCAAATTTCTCATAAGCTTAATTGATTTGGTCTAAAGAGAGAAGAATTGATGCCTATTTTTGGTTGAATACTACATATAAAATAGCTACCAAAATAGCTACCAAAATAAATGTTGTTAACGGCACTTTGACTAAAAGTAATGACTAAAAGTTGACAAAAATACAATGAATTTTCGTTGACTAAAATTAGACTAAAACTATGAAAGACTCAAATGACTAAAACGTGACTAAGACTATTAAGCATTTTCGTCTCAAGAGAAAGACTAAATCAAAAATGTCTGCCAAAATTAACACTGCTTCTCGCTAAAGAGGTTTGCATCTTCTGGTGTAGCCTCTGTACTTTTGTTCATGAAGTCTTCTGCGAACAGTAGATTGTGATTCCTTCACTCCTGCCCACTGGAGGTTGTTGCTGATGTCACTAATAGTTGTTTTAGGGTCTTTCTTTACAGCTGTCACAATGTTTCTGTCGTCAACTGCTGATGTTTTCCTTGATCTACCCGTTCGAGGTGTGTTACTTAGTACACCAGTGGTTTCTTTCTACCTCAGGAGATTCCAAATGGTTGTACTTGCTATTGCCAGTGTTTGTGCAATGGTTTGATTGATTTTTCATCTTCTCTCAGCTTCACAATTGCTCGTTTTTCACCCATAGACACCTCTCTGGTTTTCATGTTGGTTACACGTGTAACTAACTATAAATGCAGTCTGCATGGATCTGAAACTGAGCGCAGACATTCAGTGCTATTTATTGTTTGAATAATCAATTAATACGACACACCAGGGCAACAAAACACACCTGTCAGTCATATGTTCCAATACTTTTGGTAACATGAAAAATGGGTGGGTTCAAACAAAAGGTGATATCTTGTAAGTTGTGTATCAGATCCAGATGAAAATACCTGTAAATAAGAGCTGAAATGTTAATCTCTCGTCTCATATTCATCTTTTGACGTCAAACCCAAATCATTTCAGTCTACAGCAAAAATAAAGGAATTGGCCTCACTGTTCCAATACTTTTGAGGGCACTGTATATATATATATATATATATATATATATATATATATATATATAAATGTGTGTGTGTGTGTGCGCACATGCGTGTGCGTGCATGTGCAAAGTTGTATATACTTATTTTAACGCCTCATGGAAAAGGTATGAACTATCGTTAGGTCAGAAATACAGGGTTAAGTTCAGTTAACTTACTGTCTGTGTAACATTTCTGTATGGCTTTGTAATGTTTTGTCAGAATTAGATCATTTCATACTAAAATTGATCTTTTAAGGTCTTTTTTTTCCAAGTTAATGTCTGTGACGTGCCGAATCAATAACTTCCATTTTCGCGCTCTTTTTCCCTCAGGTAACATTAGCTGCATTAGCTACCCTTAACGTTAAACCACGATATTACTGGTATGCAATATTATTCTTAAATATTGTTACTTAAATGTAATGTTGTCTTAGCTACAGTATGTAAAGTTAGACTTAATCTCTCCTGGTGTATGAGGTCCTTTTACCCTTCCTCTGCTTTAGTGAATGCAAGTTATGTTGCTTTAATCAGGACACAAGAGGTTTATCCAGGTTAACAGTAAGTTAGAGAGGCCATGTAAAGTGTTCTTTATATGTTACTGTTAGAAATAATAATTTGTATTTGAGATTGATGAATAATAGGCAGATCACTGGATTTCCAGGCTGGCATACTGTATGGTTTTGCTAGCTTTTAACCCAGTTTTGCATCCTTATTTTACAGAATCTGTTTTGCCTCCCAAAAAAATTTGAGAAATGGTGGATTCGCAGCAACGGGTCTACAAGCATCCCAGAAATCTTGAAGGAGTTTCCCAGGCTTCTAGGAAAACTTGGCATGGTAAGAAATCATTTTGATTTTATGGTTTTGTTTACAGACATTTGAAATGGTTCAATTGTTAGTGGGGTTGTGCAGATAGACGATAGTATAGTGTATTGACGATAGTCAGAGATATCGCTGAGAGCTGATGTCTTTGTCAATAGTCAAGGCGATATTAGAGGAGCTGCACCACATCTTTAAAATTTGAGCACATTGTTTTATGTGAGTGTACACAGCAGCAGCACCTCTGCCAGAACGTCACTAACATCTACATATTCCTAATAAATTACATTATGTTTGTCTCAGGAAGTCATTAATGTAGGTTGACTAAGTCACACTTCAGCCATGCCATTGTCACACGGTCTGCCTGTGTCATTTGTTTCTGATCCAATCTATTTAAATCCAATCCAATCTGATCCAAGCTATTTAAAGGAATGAAGACATTTTCACATTTTCACGTGAGATCAGTTTCACAGTTTGCACTGTATTATTTTTATGGTTTAGATGCTGAAAGGGAGAGTGCTTTCAAAGTCCTGCCCACTCTGCTTCCCCAATCAATGTACAAGAACGGAGGAAAGGTCTTCAGACCCACAACCAGAATCCTGGGAGTCATTCATTTGACGTACAACCGGTAAGTTTTTTTTTTTTTTTTTACTTTTTCTACTCTATACACAGTACTGTGCAAAAGTTTTAGACCACAAGTATTTTCACCAGTTAAAAAATGGTTTTAAGTCAGTTATTTCTATCTTTTGCTGTAGTGTGTCAGTAGGAAATATTAGTTTACATTTCCAAACATTTATTTTGCCATTAATTGTAATAATCCAGTGAATGTCTGACAACAGCCAGTGCTCCACACAGATCTGATCTGATCATCATCCAGGCTTATCTGATGCTTCAAGAAACCTACCTGCAAAGCTACAGTACTGTTAAAAGTTTTAGACACTTGTGTAAAAATGCTGTAAAATGAGGATGCTGTCAAAAATAATGTCATAAATAGATTTCCTTTATAAATTAACTTCTATTAACTAAATTAAATCAACATTTGGTGTGAGCATCCTTTGGATTTAAAGCAGCTTTTGCCCTGGGTGCACTTGTGCATAGTTTTTCAGGAAGCTTTACAGGGAGGTTTCTTGAAGCATTTTGGAGACGTTGACACAGTTCTTCTGGATTTAGTCTGTCTAAGTTTGTTCGGTTTCTTCATGTCATTCCAGACAGACTGGATGATGATCAGATCAGATCTCTGTGGGGAGCATTGGCTGTTTTCAGACTCTTTGTGCAAACAAAAATCTCACTGGATTATTACAATTAATGGCAAAATGAATGTTTGGAAATGTAAACTGATATTTCCAACAGACAAATTACAGCAAAAGATCGAAATAACTGACTTAAAACCTTTTTTTATTTTAGCTGGCTAAAATACTAGTGGCCTAAAACTTTTGCACAGTACTGTATATATATATATATATATATATATATATATATATATATATATTGGGGCTTTAAACACCCCATAATTTATGCCATGTTGGTTGGATGAAATTTAGGTAGACAACCAAGAAGAGCCAGTAAGCAGAAAGAAACCTAAATCAGTAACACAATAAATATTTTGTTTGAGCAACCTTTACCAGACCCAGTTCACAGGAAAACCCTGATGGTTTGGCTGATTTCCATAAAATACACTTAAACGTTATTTATTTAAGTCAACTTAAATGTTACAACTTGTAAAAATGTAAGTTATGTTGCAAGACTAAGTGTCGTGTAATTAACAGGTGGGGACCAACATGGTGATGCATTCCTGCACATTTTGTGCCTTGGTGACGAGACAATGACAGTGTTGTAAATTAGCTTCAGCTAAAAACACTATGATGCATACATTAGATAACTGTTTAAGTTTATCTATGTTTTTTGTATCCGTCCCCATCTAAATAAACTAAATAAATAAATCCCACACCTTCGCCATTGTTTCGGGCCATGCCATTGAAATGGACTTGTTGCTTGAGGCTGTTTATCTTTTTCAAGTCCTTTTTTGTGCTTGATGTTAGCTACACTAACATCTTCCTTCCAGGGAATTTCTCCAGCATGCAGTATACCATATTGATGGACATGAGTCTTCATGTGTGATGTATTTGAGGGCAACAGTTTTTTCTGGACAATTTTTTGTCACATGTATTGTCTGTTGTAGGTCTCTTTGTTTGGCTTAGTTTTAATGGCACAATGTTTGGACTGATTCTCATGTGGCAATAATCAATTTCATAGTGTTATGATGCTGCAATGTTGACAAAGAATAGGAATCTACAGTACCTAGTTTACAAAGTTTTGTGTTTTAAAGAAATAAATAAAGCTTTATTTGTGTCTGTAGGGGTTGGATGTAATGTGTAACAGTAGCACCCATTCAAAAGTTGTTTTAAAAAGAAATGTGAAAACTCATTAAATTGATATTTACAGTTGCATTTTTTGTGTTGTGTAATTGTATTACAGAAAAATAATAATTTTACATTCCTTTGTGATTATTTATTATTATTGGTAATATTGGTAAATATAAAGGTAGCAGGGCAATGAGACAACAAATAACCCAATGTTTGGGTAATGTTTAACCCAGCAACACAGTTAGCCTGACCCACTGGTTGGGTTAAATAAACAACCCAGCATTCTGGGTCAAATGGTTAAACCCAGCACTGTTTAACCATTTGTTTAACCCAGCGCGTGTTCTGTCCCATAGTTACCCAGCGGCTGGGTTAAGGCTGGGTTATTTTTTAACCCAGCCTTTTTAGAGTGTACACTTTAGCCTAAAAAACAACACCTAAAACTTCATTTTAAACTGTAAAAAATTGTTAAAATTAATGATTACATTTATGCAAAGTTTGTAGAGTCCCTTGTCATTTATACTCCAAATGACTTTAGACCCCAAATGATTTTGCCTACTGTTAACATTATTTTTGCTGCTTAAATAAATAATGGTTCTGATCAGTGCCCATAGCCTTGTGGGCAGCACGCCGACATCCATCCATCCATCCATCCATCCATCCATCCATCCTCTTGATTCAATTTAGTTTCATCAGGCATTTGCAAGCTCCAGCTCATAAAATGGTTTCAGTTAAATGTTGCAGTTTCACTATATCCAAAATGTATAAAAAGAAAATTCTGCAATTGCACTACCTGTAATCCATATTCATAATACCTTTGCTAGATTTTGAATAATGCATGTTGACATTTATTGGCCTTCATTTAGTGAGCAGAATATTTAATGCAATAGTAAATTTTACTTTGCTCAAAGCCAATTCATTCTGAAAATGAGGGTCACAGTTTTACAGGCAAAAGACATTGCAGACCATTTGCAGTTGATGCTCATTGCTAATACAGCATCACAACGGTGCTGAAAATGGATCCATATCCCCTGATAATGTTATACAGAGCTATGAATACACATGAATATGCTATGAATGAATTTAAATCTCCTCACAACTCCTAAACCATGACTGCGTCTTGTTATCATGCACTGCAAGAACAAAGCATGGTAGGAGAAGGTGATTACAAGAACAAAGCATGCTGGGAGACGTCATAGTGACATCTGAGAGAATGCTCTCAACCCCATGAGGTGCAAAATGGGCAATATCTTCAAACCGGCAGATGTAAAACTCAGTGCCGTGTGAGAGATTGATCATCAATGGGAGAATAAAATATACCTATCATAAATGTGAGGATTTCTTTCCACTTACTTCAACAAAATGAATTAGCTATAGGGAAACCTAAACACAAGTAGAGGATAGTAAATAGGGTTGGGTATCGAGAACCAGGTCCAAATTTCCAAGAACCATGGATTCGATATGACATAAACATTTCAGTTCTGCTTATCAATTCATGTGTGTGCATTTTAATATGATGCAAATACTAAACTGACGGACAAAATTATGCCAAAACATAAACAGCTGAGAAAGAAAATGCATGTATAGCATAACAGTACATTGGATCCATGCATCAGGTCTTAAAGTGACAGCAGCCTAATATTTCTGCTGCCGTCTGTCATTAATGCAAAATTTTTACGCAGTTGTGTAGTGCACGGTGTATGTACACTTTTTTATCAGTCGGCCTTTTGTATACCAACTTCTAAATCCCATATGATGCACATCATTCATTGGTGTCCTGTAGGAATTTGACGCGCTGCTCAATATTTAGCTCTGTGCAAGGCCGTTGTTTGGGCGGTGCAACTGGTGCGGTAACATGCTCTGATAATAATAGCTTTGTAGGAGTATACATTATTTGGATAATTAATCTAAAAAAAGTTATATCTGATCCTGTTGCATGGAACTGAATAAAAATAATATATTGATATTTAATATTAAGGTAACACTTTACAATAAGGTTCCATTAGTTACTGTTAGTTATTGTATACTAACATGAACGAACAATGAACAATACATTTATTACAGTATTTATTCTTCTTTCTTAATGTTAGATAATGAGAATACTTCACTGTTAGTTCATGTTAATTCGGCATGCATTAACTGTTAACAAGCACTGTTGATTTTAATAATGCATTAGTAAATGTTGAAATTAATATTAACTAAGATTAATAAATGCTGAAGAAGTATTGTCCATTCTTAGTTCATGTTAACTAAAGTAGTTAACTAATGTTACCATATTGTAAAGTGTTACCAATATTAATATAAATTCTGTCCAATTTTATTGTTACTTTCAGTAAAAGTGCGGTTATTGGCTTGTGTCTTTTAAATTCAGTACCATTAAAATTATTGTGTTAAATTAAAAACTCTTACAAAATTGGGCAACACTTTACAATAAGGTTCATTAGTTAACAACATTAGTAAACATGAACTAAGAATGAACAATACATCTACAACATTTATTAATCTTAGTTAATGTTAATTTCAGCATTTACTAATTCATTATTAAAATCACAAGTTGTGTTTGTTAACATTAGTTAATGCACTGTGAACTAACATGAATAAACAATGAACAACTGTATTTTCATTAACTAACATTAACAAAGATGAATAAATAGTGTAATAAATGTATTGTTCATTGTTTGTTCATGTTAGTTAATACATTAACTAATGTTAACAAATGACACCTTATTGTAAAGTGTTACCCAAAATTGCTTTATATTATTTAATAAAATAATAAATAATCATTAAAAGCAGTTTCAGTTTTCAGCCAAGTGCATTCAGAATTTTCGGTTTTGGCCCAGAATTTTCATTTCGGTGCATCCCTAGTGTCTTGCATTAGTCAAAATCATGACAGTCCATCACATGAGTAGCTAGCTAATCAAATCGCATGTGAATAATTGCAAATATTCAAGTAAAGTCAGTGATGTGATCAGGACACGCCGGCTTCCCTTTAAATATGATTGCGCCCGTGCCCTCTTCGTCCCCCACCCCAGTCAGAGATGATGCCGACTGTGATGCTGCCTCTTCAACTACAATTTCAAATGAGGACATCAGCCAAAGTGAGCACTCTTTAATAACAGGACCCCTTCTCACATGTTACCAAACTCAAAAGCATCATTATCTGGGTGATTAGAAATGACACCAGAGTCCTGCACGCGGGCGGGTACCCGACGGGTGAACCGCAAAAATTGACGTAACGGGTGGAATAATATTGACGTGTCGGGTGCGGGTCGGACTGGTGACAGGCACGGGCGGGTTGCGGGTACAATTACAACCAAGACTATTTAGACTTAATCCAGTACACACTGATAGGCAGCTCCTTTCAGATTGTCCCGTGCTTGTGTTCGTGCGCTCTGTCTCTGAAGACCGGGCTTCTACAGCGGGATTTGCAAACACTGAGCACTGTAGCCAATCAACAGCTGTATTGACATTGATTGACAGCTGTAGGTCTAGTGATTATATTAAAGGGAGCACTCTTTGCTCGCTTTTCTGTAGTTAATCTATTCACAGTTTGAATAAAAGCTTTAGTCCGCAATAGTTTTTTATTGTTTACACGTTGAATGGTGCTTTCTCTCTCTCTGTTAACTTGTTGGGCTGCGTGTGTTAAATGTTATTATTAAATTTATTATTATTTATTATTAAAATATTAACGCATTAACTCAGAATGACTTGTTAATTGCTTGTTACATTAAAAATAAAATAAAAGTTTTTTTGTCTGCCTTATGTAGATTTAATGCGGGTGCGGTTCGGGTCGCGGTTTTTATGTCAAACGGGTCGGGTCGGGTCCGGAATTAAATTAGTGTTGCTGTCGGATAACGGGTCGGGTATTCGGTTAACTACTGTTAATGTGTGTGCATTTTAATATGATGCAAATACTAAACTGACGGACAAAATTATGCCAAAACATAAACAGCTGAGAAAGAAAATGCATGTATAGCATAACAGTACATTGGATCCATGCATCAGGTCTTAAAGTGACAGCAGCCTAATATTTCTGCTGCCGTCTGTCATTAATGCAAAATTTTTACGCAGTTGTGTAGTGCATGGTGTATGTACACTTTTTTATCAGTCGGCCTTTTGTATACCAACTTGGTGCGGGGCGGGTGCGGGCTTATCAAACAGGACCCGTGCAGGACTCTGAATGACACTATAAAAATCACACACTTCCCAGAAGGGGCACCGTGAATTACCTCTCACCTCGACAAATCACGTGAATACAAGCAGAGTCGGTCTGGGGCGTGAGACAATGTCAGGGGAGGTGCACAGAGTGGTAAAATAATAATGAATTATTGAATTTTAATCAATACATTATAACGAAAACAATACCTTACAAAAAATTTAAAGAATCAGGTTTTTGCGATCAGATATTTTTTAAACCAGTAAATGCCTGTAAACTTTTAATTCCAAGGATCCAGTAAACAAATGCGTTCAAACAGTAAGTACAAAACAGCTCTAATACAGAGGAAACCTGAATAATTTCATCAGAGATTGAGGAGAGTCACATCCAGAATTATTGCCAGGCCTGAAGGTGTTTTAGATGATGTGGTGGTCGGTGTAGAGATTCTGAATTGATCTGTATAGTAGCCTGTACAGTCAGGTCAAGGCAGTAGGTTTAGTGATCTTTTGGCATCTCCATGTGGTCCTGTTTGATATCGCAGCTTGACTGGTGCTTAATTGTATTAAAAATGGTCAAAACTATTTTTTTTTTTTTTTTGCACTATACATAAATTGTAACTTAATTTATACATAAATTGGATCTCTCGTCACTGTATGACAAGGGAGGAAGTCAGTCAAACAACAACAAAAACAGTAAATTCTGGATAAACTGATCACAATTTTTTTTTTTTGGTTTCAAATAGAGATCATATGGAAGCCTTTTTTCTTGCAATTGCGAAATATAAAGTCAGAATTGCGAAATATAAAGTCAGTATTGCGAGATATAAAGTCAGAATTGCGAAATATAAAGTCAGAATTGCGAAATATAAAGTCAGTATTGCGAGATATAAAGTCAGAATTGCGGGATCTAAATTCGCAATTGTGAGAAATAAACTTAGAATGTGGGACATACCTTATTTTACTTTTTTCTCGCAATTGCAAGTTTGTATCTTAGGAGAAAAAAAGACCGATATGTTCTCAGAATTGCGAGTTTATATCTATATTTATTTATATCTATAAATAAAATGTTAATTGCTGCAGTCTATTTAATTTTTTACATTTGAATTATTCATTGCGAAATCTGCACCTCTTCTGTGGCTAATATTAATTTCATAATGATCCTTACTCCATGAAGTCAAGTAGTAGAAGTTAAGTGACAATGTGCAAATATACTACTGGCCCATTTTGGGGTGAACTAAATATGCGAGACTAATCTTACATGTCACTGTTTATAAGACAAGATGTTCATCCTTAGCAGGGTCGCTTTAAAAAAATGGGGGCATAAATTAAGAATATACCCACTTCTAAAGGCATCACTACACCACAGGGTATATGCAAAGCCGCCTGATAAAGAAGTGGATAATATGTCATATACCTGCGTATACCCTGCACTACACCACTGATGCTAATCAAAAAACAAAAGAATGTCACTTACTGATATTGACTAAAAGACTTTTTGTAACTTTAATAAGGATTCATTTATTTTTTATTTTTAAAAGGAAACTACGTAGTGTTATTTTACATTTGATTACATTTCATTTCACTTTCTGTACCTAAACTTTGTTTAGTTGTATTTATTTGTGCTATTGCTAATTTTTGGATTTGTTCTTATTTTATTGCTGACTGTTTACTTGTCTTTAATCATTTTTGAAATCTATAATAATTAGTCTTGTGGTTTTTGCTGTAGTAATTTTGTGGTATTTTTGTAACTGTTATTTAGGCTGCTGATTTTTGTTCAGCTGCAACAGAATTGCAAAAAGACCGAATAAATGTGTTTGATTTCCAAATATGCAATGTAATTTTTTTAATCTTTTTGGAATCATAACTTGGAATCGTTAAGATTCAGAATTGATAAGCAGAATCTGAATCATAAAATTCAAACGATACTCAACCTTCAATAGTAAAATGAGAAAATATAGTTTGGAAACAGAAAAAGCCACAGAGTTTACAGTAGCATTGTTAAAAGTGGTTTCTTGGGACACTTAAACCCAAATAAAAGAGTATTGACTGGTGCGCTGCACACATGCCTGATTCAGTTGTTTAATGTGGCTACAGCAGTGTTTTAACGCCATAAACTAATGATTCAGTGGCAGATTAACACCCCACCTCTCTCCTTCTTAATTAGCTCACTAAATGATTTCAGGCTTAATTGAATGTCAGATTATTATTGCATGACAGCAGCTGTTTGAGGACAAGAAGACGAACAACCGATGTGATTTGGAGTGATGGTCCTATCTCTGCCCTCTAGGATTAGCCAGGCATGTGCAGAGAGAAGCGTTTTCACTGTTGTTTGCTAATGAATAGCTATGAATGCATGGTCATACTGTGAATCTGCGCTGGCAGCTAATTGAAAAGTAATCTCTGTTCTTTATCTTTATACAGCCAGTCATCCAAAAGACGGTGATATTTTTAATATTCACAGCTTGGCTGCAGCCAAAGGCACACTTTAGTCTGAGAAAAAGAGCTACTGAGATTCAGGCCAACATCCACAACTTTTTGGATATAAAATTATATGAATGCTGTCAATTCCAAACGTCTCATCTCAGCAGGTGCTGGCTAATAGATGGCTGCTTTCCAAGGGTGGGCGGCATGGTAAAATCTTTTATTATGGTTTGAAGAATTTATCATACAATCTCAGTATTTTTATTTATTTATTTTTTTTAAAAGCGGTAACCTTTATAACTTATTTGCCTCTAAATGGTACATATTAGTACCTTTTGAAAGGTGACAGCTATCACACATTTTTGTCTGAAAGTGTACAGCCATATATCTTTTTTTCTGCTTACAGTAATAGGAATGCACAATATATCGGTTATCTACTGATATTAGAGTTTTTGATATTGAACATATAATTATGCATGCTCACTTAACATATTTTACATTTAGATTACCATTACTGTTATCTAATACTTAAGTTAATCTTTTAAAACATTTTTCATACTGTACATTATCATGTTGTGATGCCTAAATTTGCTTATATAATTTAGAACCACTTATTTTACTTTTTAGACTTTTATTTTTTTTTATTATTATTATTTGAAAAATAATAATGTAAAATCAAATGTAAAACCTGCCATTTATAGGTAACTGGAAATAATAAAAACATAAAAATAATTACCAGCTTATCGGTATTGGCCAGAATTTTTATATCAGTACTTTTCTACAATATATTTAAAGAATATATTATAGAATACAGTTTAGTTTATATATTAAACAGCCAATAAGTAATTTATGTTTTTGGACAATCCAGTGAATTAAAATACAAATTAAATGTCCTATTTTATTTATTTATTTATTTATTTTTTGCTTTATTGGAACTGGATAGACACAAAACAAACTATTTTTAATATGATTAATATTATTGATAACAAAAGTAATGATAGGTATGATATCAGTGTAAAAATGGCTTCATAATATGTAGCACTGGAATTAAAACAAAAGATGCCAAACAGTAAAATTAATTATAAAATAATAGTACAATAGATATACGCTCATCATTATTTGCATATCTTTTTAACTGTACTCGTGCAGCAAGATTCAGTGTTGCCTGGTAAACATAAACAACTAAACTAAACAGTGTTCTAAACTCTAGTCTACACCATCATACTGCCTAGATCTTCTGCTCTCTAACATTTTTCATCTTTTATTGTAAAGTTGCTCTATATCAATGTCCCCAGATGCTAACAATCCGTTTTGGGTCCGTTACTTCTACAGTTAGACCTCTATCAGCTGCGTTTATCTCTCTGTGGATCCTCATCCTAGTTTTTAGCTTCCTCTGATTCGATCCCAATCTTAGCCGTGTATACTAGCAAGCATGTTTGCCTGCAACCCCACACCTCGAAAGCGGGAAAAAACCTATAGCAGGCAGTGGGGGCCTGACCTGATTTACTGTTAATGCATTTTAATACAGGCAAGTCCCCGGTCTCCTGCAGAGTCGTCTCTGGGAGAGGAAAAAAAAGGTTCTGCTGCTGTGTATTATCATTTCATCATTTATTCATGCTGGTCTATAAACAGAGGGAGAGAGGCAGGCTGAAGCGCTTTGGCAGCTGAAACCTGAAAAATACACCCATTAATGTGGGAGACATGAGGAGAGTCATGTGATGTCAGACACTTTACCTTGACATCAAATTGATGATAAGGATTTATTTCAAAGGTGGACTTAAACTGTGTTCAAGACAGTTTCATTTCAGGCAGAACAGAGGGCCGCTCTAGGCCATGCTCTGGCAGAGCTAAAGAGCACTGCAGCCATATTTCTGCCCCAACATGAATAAGTGCCGACTATAGCGTGAGCCCAGGGAATCATGCAGCACATACCCAAAAAGCCTCGCTTTGATTTATAAACATCAACAAGTGGAAAGCATTTCAATTTAACAATGGCATATTGAGCAGAGGGATTCAGACGTCATTCATGAAACTCCAGATGATTTCATTTTAACAATGCTTTTGACTAGGTATGCACAGATGGTTCATGCATATTAATCAGCTGTTCCACAGAAATATTGAGATTCAGTGTTTTGTTTTGTTTTTTAATAATTGTAAACTAAACAGTTTTTTGCCAATATACATTATATATTATATTCTATACAGTAAAAAATAAAAAAAGGAAGAAAAAAAGTAGATGCTGCGCTGTTGACATTTCAAATTCATTCAGTATATTCATACATATAATTTTTTTCATGATTTTTTAACTTGTTTGAAAAAAGTATACATATATTTGAAGTTGTTATGTTGACTATTGCACTTTGGTTTTTAATCAACCTTTTGCCTTCATTAGTTGAATTTAAGTGGTCCTGTGATGTGACAAATTCTTTATGTATTTTTACAAATATTCCAAATATCCAAATATTTAGGGCCAGATTTACTAAACAGGGCAAATTAGCGTTAGAAAGCAATTCCATAAAAGCACAGATGAGAGGGAAAAATTCTGTGTGTGATTTACTGACAATGTGCACATTAAAGAATCCAGACGCAGCCAGATCATTTCCATAATGACCAGCGCAAATTAGCGCCTGCTTTAAGACATGTTTCTTTGGGGTGTTAAATAATGGTGCAAATACCAGTAATATGACGATCGCAAACGTTAGTAAATCACATTGCACGATTCATTTTAATAATCTCCTCTCATAAATATTGCGGCTGAAAGGGAAATTCCTACAAATGCATATTCAATAACGTCAGGTGCAAAAATAACTGTCCATGCCTTTTCAGTGCTAATTCTTCACTGCGTGTTTTTAGTAAATCCTGACAGTACTACTTTAACACCAAAAGACGTTTGCGCTGCCGCAAGCTGTTAATAGCCTAAATCTGGCCCCCACACACAATAAATGCTGTTGAAAATATTTTTAATTGATTTTTAGTTTAGCATGTAAGACTACAGGACATGTCAACTTCCCACAAGTATTTCACATTAACTACCCAATTATTTCTTCCTATGCTCATCTTGACAAGAGCAAGAATAATGGAACAGGGCTTGCATACAGCACAAAAATTAAAGAGAAAAGTGTTAGAGCTGTGTGGAACATGGGAAAGAAAACAGCATATGGAGTTATTGCACTTTACAAAATAATAACAAAGCTAAATGTAACATTTGTTAGAAGTCTGAATTACAAGCTGTTCAATGACTGAAAATTGGTATAAAAAGCATGATAATTTGAGGTTTATAATGTTAATAACAATGGCCTTTAAATAAAGCTAAATGTCTAAATACCCATTCTGTCTTTCGAAATCACAAAAATGTTACATTTAATAAAAATTGTTGGTGTTGGTATCAAAGAACATAGATACTGTATGTGATAATGAAAAATTGCTGGAAATTTACTCGCCCTCACCAGATGAGTTTGTTTCTTCATCGGAACAGATTTGGAGAAATTTGGCATTACATTGCTTGTTCACCAATGGATCTCTGTAGTGAATGGGTGCCGCCAGAATGAGAGTTCAAACAGCTCATACACTGTAAAAAAAAAAATTCAGTTGCTGCTTTACATTTTTAAGTATAATCAACTTGGTTGTACAAGTCATTTCAACTTAAATTACATTAAACTAACTTAAAAAATCCAGTTGAATTTTACGTATTTTGTGAAGTGAACAACTACAAGTTTGTAATAAACTGGTGAGCAAGTGATGTAATGCTATTTACCTAAATCTGTTCCAATGAAGGAACAAACTCATATACATCCTGGATGGCCTGAGGGTAATTCAATGTTCCTTAATTAACTAAAAGCATCTGTGCTTTAATTGCTATAACAATCTTAAATATAAGTCTCTATAACTATATGTTATGGAATATACCTGCAGTCTTTATGTATTAGTGATTTGCATACCGCATAAACTAAATTCACTAGTAAATCATGTTTATGAGGTAAAGGAATACCTTCTGAGACCCAGCGGCCCAGGACTTTAGCTGGACATGAGAAGACAGGACCAATGACTGTCAAGGTTTAATCAAACAAATGGGATATGACTGAAAAGCCCAGTATGTAGTCTTTATTAGAACATAGTTTCAGGCCAGAAGCTATTCCTTCCCCTGAATTCAGATCTTGAGTCGCTTATAGGGGACAAAAATGAATTACAGGGTCTCGAGAGACAGAGACCACAGGAAGCCTTCTGTCACAGTGAATTAACAAAGTGATCAACAGTACTAGCTAGCGGGATGAATTCGATAATGGATCAGTCTACAAAGTGACAACAACACGAAGCGATTCAGGGTAGAGGCAATTCGGCGGTTTCCCAGAAAACACAATTTTCTTGATGGAAAATGATTCATGCGTTGAAGAGCAAAGGCTTTATTCACAACGCATTTTAAAATTCTCCATGAAAAGAAAATATCTGCTATTCACTATGGATGCATTTACAGTATAAAAGGCTTTTCAAACCAAATTTACTTGAAACATTTTTTACTTTAGGAAAAATAAAAAGCATATCTCAAAACGTAAGTCTCTATACATTTGACAAATACAGATGGATTATTCTTTATCTGAAATTTAAAGCACAAATAAATAGAGGAATTAGCAGTCTGCATAATATTTATAACACAAAATATATACAGTGTATATATATTTATTTACTTATTTAATTTATATATATATATATATATATATATATATATATGTGTGTGTGTGTGTGTGTGTGTGTGTGTTTATACACTTTTTATTCTATATATATATATATATATATGTGTGTGTGTGTGTGTGTGTGTGTGTGTGTGTGTGTGTGTGTGTATATATATATATATATATATATATATATATATATATATATATGCACTACCATTTGGAGGGTAATTTATTTCTGTTTTTGAAAGAAGTCTTGAAAAAAACTTGAGCATTTATTTGATCAAAGTATAAAACAGCAATACTGTGAAATATAACAATGTAAAATACATTTATTTTATTATGTCTTAAAATGTATTTTTATCTTTATTTGCAATCTTTGCAGTCACATTTTATCAATTTAATGCATCCTTGCTGAATAAAGGTTAAAAAAACACTTTTTCCTGAACCCAAATTTTCCAAACCACTGAAACATTTTGTGACATCCTTGATCTAATGTCATTGAATTTTGCATTGGTTTGAAAAATATCTATTTTAGCTCTTCAACAAACATGTGCTAAACGAAGCACGATTGCTTATGTCTGTAATGTCTGAATCATTTTTACAAACCTGAATCAAACCTACAATCAAACAGCCTGCACCTGACTTCACTACACACCGGATGAACAGAGCTCTCCGCCAAGCAAAGAGAACACTGCCCTCTGCTGTTTACAACCAGTATCTGTTGAGTGTTCACTGTTCACCAAACAACCTGAATATGTTGTAACCCCAGCGCTTTCATTATTTGATAAGGCATCTGAGGACTCTGGACTCACAGCTTCACTTCAAAGACTACAAAAAGACACTAGGCGAACTTATCTGACGCATATTACCGCTTTTGTTCAAACAAACATGCAAGGAGCACATTAATGCCAAGCCCCGAGGTCAAAGCGGTGCATCACTCGTGCGCTATCTGCACCTGAAGGAGATGCAGACTTCATTGTTCCTGCTCTGACAGCTGAGTTTTGTTCAGTCGAATCCCTGCACTGTCAAAAAATGCTTGCGAATATAAGCAGCCGGAGAGAAAAGTATTGGAAGATTGTATTGAAGAATATAAGATCCTCAAATAAGATAAAGCCAGAAGGACAGAGGTGCGGAGAATATTAAGCAACACCGAGGCTTTATGTAACGCAAGACTGTGCCAGAGCTTCCACCTCAGACGTTCCACCTCCAGTCTCTCTCATCGTCGTCAGATTATTTGCTCAATTGGTATAGGAAGAATTTGTCAATAACCATCCCGCTCTCACCAGCTGGATTGCCTCATGTTGCAGGTTACCAGGGGAACAAAGATTCAGCAGTCTGTTTCTATGGAGAGCAAACACAAACCTCAAGGTTACCGACATTAAGGAGTCTTATTCATGTGGAGAGGCTCAGAATATCTGACAGTTCAGCTGAGCCTTCTATCTCGTGCCTGTCTGCTGTCTTTTTCATCCCCGTACAATCCATCCCCAGAATGACATGAGAGGTGAACAACAGTGATGGCTGAGTTCCCATTGCTGCTCTGTGATGACAAGGCACAACAAATCCCACACCTGAAAAAAGTAGATCTGCTCCCGTGAAACTATCTGCTCGGATACAAAGCTAAAGTACGGCTTCTGAAAATATCTGTATTCGGTGGATTTCTCAGCTTTTCGCCTTTCCAATAAAATTGCTCTCCATCTTACCCAGCCGGAAAAGCGATTTCACAGACGCAAAGTCTTCACAGGGTACTTGATGCTCGGAGTCTGCTAACAGGCACTGCGAGCTATTCCGAGAACACGTCATGGCATCTAATGAAGACAAAAGCAGAGGTTTGGGGAAGGAAGATGTGGGTGAGGAAAGGTTAATGTTATATTAATGGAGACCTCCGCTGTCCTTGACAAATCATGTGGCCCCTGTGACCCTTTCCCAGACTTTAACTTGACGACAAAAAGGCTTGTGCTCGCTTTAAGCGATTTATTTTACCCTCACGTACTACGTTTTTACAAAGCGCCGGTGTCTGCGTGTCAGTTTCTTTGTGAATCACACTGTATAATTCACATATTTAGTTATTCAGCAGGGACTTGGTGTTTGCGTTTGGGATTCACACCCAGACACTAATGCTGTGTTTGTAGCGAGATCCCAAAACAGCCCAATTTTCAGGATGTTCTGCTGTCAAACCAACGTCCCAAGACAGATGGGAGCCGGAGATTTTTATTCCTCCCACAGCAGGTTCAGATAAAGTTGAGAATTAGGTTTCTATAATTAGTTGACTCTTTGGAGTTATGCTGCCAAACTGTAAAAGAAACTGTAATTTATAATAGAGGCAACATGAAAAGACTTTAAAGGGATAGCTCACCCAAAAATAAACTTTCTGTCTTTAGATGCTAACCCTGATGTCGTTCCAAACCCGAGTGACTTTGCCTTATGATCAAAATATCTATTTTCGGATCACAGAACAGAACTTTTGTGTGCAATGACAGATCTTGGTTTACATGGCTGTTAAGCTTAATAGAAAACCACACACACACAAAAAACTGGTTTAAACTACTGTTCAAACATTTGGGGTCTGTAAAACTCTCTGAAAACAGTAAATAAAAAAATAAAAAAGAAAGGAATACTGTGAAATATTATCATAATTTAATATATTAAATATTACTGTGTTTTAATATACTTTTATTTTTCCTGTAATGGCAAAGCTGAATTTTCAGTTTTCAGTTTCCCATGATCCTTCAGAAATTATTTTAAAATGCTGAAACTTTTATATTATAGTCAATGTTGAAAAAGATAATGCTGCTTAAAATTTTAGTGGAAGCTATGATGCAGTTTTTTCAGGATTACCTGATGAAGAACAAAGTTCAAAAGAACAGCATTTATTTGAAACTGATTATTTCGCTTTTGATCAATTTAATGCTTCCTTGCTGAATAAAAGAAATAATTTATTTCAAAAAAATCCTACTGAGCCCAGCCTTTTGAACTACTTGAGCACTATATTTGAAGTTTTCTAAAGTCATATGATATCTTGAGATTAACATTTAATATTTTAGTCAAAATTCACTGATCATCTGGTGACTTTCAATGAGCTGTTAACTTGCAAACGGACCACTGAGTCTGACAGCTGAACTCTGATTCATGAACAATTGTCTCTGAGAACCAGTGGGAACTGTTTCAGCGAACCAGTGGCAGCAGTTCTCAGATTATTATTTAAATATCAGCTCTTCATACAAAGGTGCGCAATTCAAGTCTTCTTGAAAATTTGTGCATGAAGATTCTTCAAAGATTCTTCTGTGTTCCAAAGGGAAAAAACCGCATTGTTACAATATTATGCCGGTTAGTAAATAATTACTAAACATTAATCTTGGGTCAATTTTTGGGGTTATTGTTGCTAGTCTTTAGGACTAGATGCAATAAAGTATTAAGAAAGGCAAGATTTATTCAATTAAATTTTTATATTACAGTCCTGCCAAGATGAAAACATTTAAAACTGACAGTGCCACATCAGTCACCCTCATCTCAGCTCTGTTACTCAAAAATATAATCTTGTTTCCTCACATCAGTCCGGGCGTAAAGTAGGCCGCTGTGATCGAAAATCAGCTGTTGACATGACATGCTCACCTTCCTTATCCAGCTCTCTGACTATCGGGAATACACCAGCAAATACAAACACACATAGCACAAATGGATCGGTTAAACACCACAGCAAACCCGTTAATGCATGCTACAATAATAAGCTTGCCTTATAAAATTATCAGTTAAAAAGTGCAATCGCAACATCTCTACACTTTGTTGGTAAAAACTTTTTCCTTTTTTTTTTTTTTCATGAAAACACTGTCCTGCTCATGAAGGCCTCTTAATAATCTGACTCACACAAATTAGCCCAGTAGGCCTACAACTACACAAGATTAGACATCTGAAATCACAATGAAGACACTAAATAAAGTACACAGATGTTTGATTTTTACAATAGATTTAAAGTGTGCATCCATTAATCCTTTTCTTTTAACATTGACCACTGACCCTTAAAGAGCAGAATGCACAATAAAAATTCTAAACCTTACCAGAAATGTTATAAAGTCCTCTTCAGTCCATCATGTCACCAGAAATGAAGGGTGAGCATATGCTTCATAATGTCACTATACTTTCAAACAGCTACAATGAAAATGCCTGAAAATACAAACAAATATTTCAAGGGTGTTTATCAATGATGGTAAAGAATGTGTTGATGTTTAATATAAAGCATAAATCATTTGTTTAGATGTAATAATTCATATTTTTATGACGAATTAAGTCAGAATCTGGGTCTGGGACAAGAATAAACAAAAGGGAGAGACCGGGGATGGTTGTAACATTTTTGACATTTCTGTCTGTATCTTGGGGTTCTTTTAAGCCAGTGTATCCAAAATGTGATTCAAACTAATTACAAGTGTCTGCTATTAAATGGCGTAGCTGTTGTCTTTGCAGCACAAACAGAAAATGCATGGTTTAGTTTCAAACACGAGGAGTGAAATGTTAGTTGTAGCATACCATGGGATAAGATGTAACATTATGATATCCACCAGGGTGAGATGTAACATTATCCAATAAGGATTATGACAAAAAAATAAATAAATAAAATAAAAAAGTTTGAATCAACATTGACTTTAACAAAATGTGTGTGTTATATTAGCATCATGATAATAAGTCTGCTGTGTCTGCCACAGGGCTTCACTTCCTCACATGTGGAATAAGGACTAAACTGAAAATGTGTGAAGTGAATTAGGTGGTTTGTAACTTGTTTCTTGTTTGAAAAATTGGAAGTGTTACAACTGACCCTTGTTACAACTATCTCCAGTCTCCCCTACTATAAATGAAAAGAAGCACAAAAAAAAATATTGAAAAATGATTTGAAAAAAATAAAACCTGACGTTTTAATAAAAAAAATAAATTAAAAAAAATCTACAACTGGGGTATAACAACAATAAGATGTGACCTTAATATGTCATACTGTATATCACCTACTACATACATCAATTATTACTATTAGTAGTAGTAGTAGTAGTGTTGCTATTATTAATATATATTATTAGTAGTATTTATATGACCTAATATAACTTCTATGATTGTAACCATGTTATCAGGCTTGTTTTCTTTCCCGCCATTAATGGCTGAGGCACTGCAAGAAGAACGCCCCACGTGCCTTAAAAAATCGGATTTTTTAAAATCTCGGCTCTGAACTTGTACCCAAACTAAAACGAGCTACGAGTACAAGTGGAAAGTTAAGTGTGAACGGATGGGAGGTCTCTTTCTATATCAATTTATATGTAAATCACACTAAATTACCCACCATATGCCAGTCCCCATTTACAGTTCTCCCGAATTCATCCATGCAGGAGGGCAGCTGAATGAGGATGTATCATCAGCTGGATTGCTCTGTCGATAACGTCTGTTTGGCAGGCCAAGAATGAAGCAATAAGGCCATCTGGAAACTGCACTGCCTTTACACCGCCCTCAAGTGGCTTTAAGTAGAATCAACGGGGTGGTGGTTTGGGTTCATGATTACCTGTGAAACCATACGGAAAATTCTACAGCCGAAAAATGGAATATTCACTGGGACTGAAAAATATTTTTTTGTTGCTCAGAGAAATGTATCTTTACTGATATCAGAAAATGTCAAAGTTCATGTGATCATACTTGTATGCTAAAGTCAACTCACTTAATGTTTTAAACCAAAACACAAAAAACAAAACAGTATTTTGTTCCTCAGCATTACAGGGACCAGTAAATGATTCAATCAGGCTATTTACTAGCTGTTTGCTAAGTTAAATGAATTAGCATTTTAAACAAATTGTTTGATTTAAGGATTCAACTCACTCATTAAGTTGTAGTTTCAACTTTTAAAAATGAGCCTAGCTGATTTTAGCAATCATTTTATATTTCTACATGAAAAGGTTATATTTAAACTTACATAAGTTATGAAAAATCCATCTTTTGTTGATAGTGATTTAATTTGATTGTTAATAGCAAACATGTCTTTTTATTCAGATTTAATTTATTGATTCATTTAAAATTTTTACATAAGAGGACAGAGATAATGACAATACATTTTTATAATACATCTCTGGATTTTTTTTTTTTTTTTGCTCAGGGTTATTTCAGGGTTTTGATCTCTCAACTGAGAGAACACATCCTGTTTATTGTATTATAATAACCTAAATATTACAACTAAAATTTGACATGTTGCATAGCCTATTAATTGTAGCTACTATATGTGCCGTGAAAAGGTTTTTTCCTCTTCCGGTTTTTTAAAATGTTTTGCATGTGTGTCACACTTAAAAGATTCAGATCAAACTAATTTTAATATTACACAAAGATAATGCAAGTAAATATAAAATGCAGTTTTTAAATGATTTCATTAAGGGAAAAGAGCTGTCCAAACCTACCTCCCTACGTGAAAAAATAATTGTCCCCTCCTGTTAAATCATGAAAGAACTGTGATTAACCACATTATTTTAGAAAGCTGAGTAAAGCATGCTTAAAGAGCAACACATCATGCTGCGTCCAAAGAAATTCAAGAACAGATGAGAAACAAAATAGCTGACATGTATCAGTCTGGAAAGGGTTATAAAGCCATTTCTAAGGCTTTGGGACTCCAGCGAACCACGGTCAGAGCCATTATCCACAAATGTAGAAAACTTGAAATAGTAGTGAACCTTCCCAGGAGTGGCTGGCCTACCAAAATTACTCCAAAAGCGCAATGACTACTCATCCAGGAGGTTATAAAGGAACCCAGAACAACATCTAAAGAACTGCAGGCCTCACTAGCCTGAATTAAGGTCAGTGTTCATGATTCAACAATAAGGAGGAGACTGGACAAAAAAAGCATCCATGGTGGAGTTCCAAGGCAAAAGCCACTGCTGACAAAAAAAAAAAACACAAAGGCCCGTCTCACATTTGCCAAAAAATATCTTGATTATGCCCAAGACTTTTGGGCAAATGTTCTGTGAACTGATGAGACAAAAGTTCCCATTACATCTGGCGTAAAACCAAAACAGCAATTCATAAAAAGAACATCATACCAACAGTCAAACATGGTGGTGGTAGTGTGATGGTCTGAGGCTGCTTTGCAGCTTCAGAACTTGGATGACTTGCCATAATTGATGGAACCATGAATTCTGCACTCTATCAGAAAATCCTGAAGGAGAATGTCCGGCCATCACTTTGTGACCTCAAGCTCAAGCGCACTTGGGTTCTGCAGCAGGACAATGATCTGAAACTCACCAGCAATTCCACCTCTGAATGGCTCAAGAAAAACTAAATTAAGGTTTTGGAGTGGACAAGTCAAAGTCCAGACTTAAATCCGATTGAGATGCTGTGGCATGACCTTAAACAGTCCATTCATGCTGGAAAACCCTCCAATGTGGCTGAATTAAAACAGTTCTGCAAAGAAGAGTGGGCCAAAATTCCTCCACAGCGATGTGAAAGACTCATTGCCAGTTATCGCAAATGCTTGATTGCAGTTGTTGCTGCAAAGGGTGGCCCAACCAGTTATTAGATTTAGGGGGCAATTACTTTTTCACGTAAGGCCAGGCAGGTTTGAACAGCTTTTTTCCCTTAACAAATGAAATCATTATTTCAAAACTGCATTTTGTATTTACTCGGGTTATCTTTGTGTAATACTAAAATTAGTTTGATGATCTGAATCATTCAAGTGTGACAAATACGCCAAAAAAAATAAATAAAAAACAACAGGAAGGGGGCAAAAACTTTTTCATGTATATGAACTTCAAAGCATATTTGTCATTTTTGCGTATTTTGTGTCACTCAATATAATGATGTTCTAGTTGAGGCCATTTGTAGTGTATAGGTATAGGGCCCAAACATAACTTCAAGCCCAGGGTCCCCCAGACCCCTAAGACCTGCCCCTGTGACGACATGTTGACTGATGGCGGACGCTTTTACTGGAGCGGTCGAATGTGGCATCTACATATACATATCTATGCGTGTATCTCTAGTGTGGTAGTAGCATGAAGTTAAAAGGGTGTTGTCGAGAAAAATCAACTATCATTCAAAACAGCAAACCTCTGGAGAATCATGACTGTATAAACAAAGAACCTATAATTTGTTTGCCCATCTGATTTGATAAGATGTCCTGTATTTGTGTACACTGGTGACTCAAACCACATTCATCTGCCTTCCACGAGACACATGCACAGCTAGAGAGCCAAAAAGTTACATAGTGTTGCTAGGCTGAAATGCATCCACCTGATTTTTAAAGGTGCTGTGTGTAATTTTTTGACTGCACTGAAGCATAAAAATGCCATCAAATATTTGCAGATATTTAGGAAACACGCAAAGTTCACATACTTGTTTCTTCGAGAAAGAAAAAAAAACAAAAAAAAAACGTTATTCTACTTATTCCACTACAGCCAGTTATTCTGCTTTGAAATGTGTGTTCAATGTCGGAATGTTTGTTTTTGTTTTTTCTGTGGTTCCACTCACTGCCAATTTACCCAATAGTATGTTGCCAGTTGGCAGGAAACAATGCAGCCATTGAAGGCATCCAACGAACAGGATTCAGAGATCGCAGATTTTACCTGAGCTATAAAAAAATCCTCTGCATTTATCTAAAAAGCTCTATAATCAGAGGAATATTAAAACACAGATAAATCAACTCATTGCTTGCTTGTTCCTGTTGCGTGTCCTCTACCTGGCAACCCGCATGAGCATGCATGCATAGCGTCTGAGGAGAAACAACTCTTCCCCATATTTATTGAATTTGGACTGCAGGGATATATTCCCAAAAGCAGGTTATGTGACATACCCAGGTATGTTTGAGGATAAGTGAGCGGATAACCTCAGCTTGCGGTTCCAAAATCTGAGGTTACTTTCAGGGTATGTAAGTAACCATAGCAACTTGCTCTCTGAAGATAACCTGCTCCGGAGCAGGTTACAGGTGCATCTCAATAAATTAGAATGTCGTGGAAAAGTTCATTTATTTCAGTAATTTAACTCAAATTGTGAAACTCGTGTATTAAATAAATTCAGTGCACACAGACTGAAGTAGTTTAAGTCTTTGGTTCTTTTAATTGTTTTGATTTTGGATCACATTTAACAAAAACCTCAACAAATTAGAATACTTCATAAGACCAATAAAAAAAAAATGTTTAGTGAATTGTTGGCCTTCTGGAAAGTATGTTCATTTACTGTATATGTACTCAATACTTGGTAGGGGCTCCTTTTGCTTTAATTACTGCCTCAATTCGGCGTGGCATGGAGGTGACCAGTTTGTGGCACTGCTGAGGTGGTATGGAAGCCCAGGTTTCTTTGATAGCGGCCTTCAGCTCATCTGCATTGTTGGGTCTGGTGTCTCTCATCTTCCTCTTGACAATACCCCATAGATTCTCTATGGGGTTCAGGTCAGGCGAGTTTGCTGGCCAGTCAAGCACACCAACACCATGGTCATTGAACCAGCTTTTGGTACCTTTGGCAGTGTGGGCAGGTGCCAAGTCCTGCTGGAAAATGAAATCAGTATCTCCATAAAGCTTGTCAGCAGAAGGAAGCATGAAGTGCTCTAAAGTTTCCTGGTAGATGGCTGCGTTGACTGTAAACAGCCACACTTTTAAGTAATGACCCTCTGTGACTCACCCTCTTTGTGGAGGCCGTCAATGTTTGCCTTCTGGACCATTGTCAAGTCAGCAGTCTTCTCCATTATTGTGGTTTCAAAGAACAAGAGATACCCAGAATTTATACTGTATGGATGGTCATTTATTGAAACTCAAATGTAAATATTCTAATATTTTGAGATACTGATTTTTGACTTTCATGAGCTGTAAGCTCTAATCATCAAAATTAAAAAAATTAAAAAACTTTTCAAATGTTTTACTTTACATGCAATGAATCTAAAATATATGAAAAAGTTTCACTTTTTGAAATAACTTACATGAAAAAATGAACTTTTTCACGATATTCTAATTTATTGAGATGCACCTGTATGTTCCAGGGTTAGTTCACTTCAGAGCTATCAGAGCATGTATGATCTACTGACGAGCCCTCAGTAGGCGTGACAGATAGCGCACAATATTATATATGATTACAACACAGTTATGTATATAGCCTATATATATATATATATATATATATATATATATATATATATATATAAACACACACATATATATATAGTTGTATGCTATTTTAATGATAAAGCGCTAATATAAGTAATAAATAAGGTTAGCCTATATATTGCTCTAATATGGTTATTATATTTTATTGGCATATATAACAGTTATCTGTATAATTATAAAACACTATTATGACAAGGTAATGTTTAATTTATTATATTAGCCTATATATATATATATATATATATATATATATATATATATATATATATATATATATATATTTATTATGTTTTATATTATCATCTCACACATAATACATGGATCGGCATTTTCTATAATGCATTTCTATAATAAAAATACATACAGTATCTATGACTTAATATATCAAACAAAAAATATAATTCTTATTCTCAAGGATTAAAGATTAAACGGAAAAAAATAAAAATGATTGCAAAACCATCAATTAGGTGGCGATATGCACTAAGCATAAGGCCTACATGACCTTTGAACAGAAGAAGAAGAAAGAAGCAGTATGGCGCGCTTATTCTTAGCGTGCATTTCCATAGTGACTCGTCGATTCTTAGCTCTGTTGAGAATGTCTTGCGTCTTAACCAGGAACATACTCTGAGTTGAATGAACTTACTCCCGGACCCGTTTTTGGAACCACATACCTCGAGTAAGCAGGGTTTGGGGTTAATCAACCGAAAGTTCAGGGTTTATCTGACGGTAAATTAACCATGCTTTCTGGAATACACCCCAGTACTCATTACAACCTCTAGTTGTCAATATTACACACTGCACCTTAAATGTAAGAGTGGGCATTTGTAACTTAAAAGTGCGAGGTTTCCATTGCATTGTCATCGGCTTCCAAATGTTTTTAGCTGTAAAAAACAGCAGGTTATGCTGCTTGATATTGTGTAAAAAAAAAAAATAATAATAATCATATCAAATAATTTTAATGTGTTGTAATTTCAAACAAGTTTGTAGCAAAAATTGTTTTACTGTTTACTGCACTGTCTTGTCTTGCTACAGTATATACTGACCAATGAATCAGAAGTCTTGCACATTCAAAATTTAAAAATTGCTTACTTTCATGTTGCAAAATTAGTTGGATACACTTATGCTTGTGGGAAGCTAGTTCGCAAATCTCGTCATAGTAAAGTTTCCAGCCAGCAAGAGCAACAACCATTCACTTTCTGGTTTGTCTTCTAACTTTGGAGCAAACTTCATCTGAGAACTATAATAATTTAATGAAGTCTCTAATGAAAGGAAATCAAACACTAAAAATACCTGCTTATTATTGGTTCTGTGCACTCTGCCTGCTACATCTCAGACAAATAAAAGATGCAGAAAATTAGAGCACAAAAACAGTGATTTGCAATCACATGAGGTGACCTGAATAAAGCTGCTAGAGTACAAATGTGATTAAAAGCAAAAGGAACAGACAGTAGAGAAAATTGTGTAATTTACAATAGACCTTTTACTTGCTGATACATTTCCTGCAGTTTCTCCCCAGAGCTAATAGACCTCAATGAGAATTGCATAATGCTTTTGTGCTGATTGACTGACATTCTGCCACATTAATCAAGTATAACAAATAACAGGGTTTGATATCAAGTACGCAAGATAGAGAAGTGATGTGTATTAAAACTGAAAAAGTGGGAAAGAACAAGATCTGTAGTGACTTACAGTAAATCAAACTTACTGTCACTATGAAGCAGGCAGTACTTCACACTACCACTTGGCAGCTACCTCATTTAATCCTTACTTTAAGCCCTGGTAAAAATAGAGCATGGAATACAAACCATCTAGTACTGTTGGAGAGATTAGTAGAGGATTATTTATCCATTTAGTCAGATAAGTGCATATTATGTTAGAAGGAAGGATGTGGAAATAAAAGCCCTTAGTGGCATGTCCCTTTAGTTGATAGCTAAGATCTACATGATAAACTAGATTGTAGATACATATTGGAATAGATCACCCAAATTTACTCACCCTCAGGCCATCCATGAAGTAGATGAGTTTGTTTCTTCATCAGAACAGATTTAGAGAAATTTACATCACTTACTCAATGAATCCTAAGCAGTGAATGGGTGCCATCAGAATGAGAGTCCAAACAGACGATAAAAACATCACAATAATCCACAGGTAATCCAGTGTGAAGTGAAAAGGTGCATGTTAGTAGGAAACAAAATTGACATTTTTAACTTCACACTGTTGTTTTCAGCTATAATACAAGTCCTCTATCCATTTTATTGCTTTTACCAGTGAAAAATTGGCTCATCTGAATCAGGTGAGAAGTATGCACAGATCAAGCACAGTTTACAATCACATAGCTTTTCACATTCACAAGACGTGAAATGATGGACTGGAGTTGTTTGGATTACTTACAAATTGTTGTTTTGGGGTGAACCATTCCTTTAAATTGCAGTCATACTTCAAATTTTGAGGGCAAAAAATGGCTATTGTTTATTGTCAAGTGTGTAGCAATGTAAGAAGCAAAACTCTCAGAGAAGTCACTTTCAAATTAAGCAGCTTTCTGTTGGACAATGTGGACAGTATGGCACATGGATTCCTATTGAATGGATTACACTCTTGAAAATTCACAGAACGGTAAATGTGACTGCACCTTTAGACCACATTATTGTTCCTGTCAGGTTCTGTTGAATTGACACTCACTTTGTGAAGGTCCAACTTTTGCTACAAAAATTTTGGTCAATAATATGACTACCCCAGCTATTGCACAGTGTGAATGTTTGGGTTACTGGGGGCATTTGACTTGTTTGTTTCTTGTCTTTTTCTCAGGGTCAGCATCATAAATCCCTCTGTTGCCAAAACTGCATTGACTGCAAATAGGAATGATGGGTTGAGAATACAAACATGAATTATTGCTAAAACTGGACCAAGTTTATCAGCAGTCATTCTTGTCATTTCAGGGTCATATTTGAAATGGATAACAGACTGAGAACACTAAAACTTCTGTATACACACACACACACACACACACACACACACACATATATATATATATATATATATATATATATATATGGAAAAGTTGCACATACTGCATTATTGATTAATTCTACATAAAAACCATTGTGTTTTTACTTCTCTGTTTCTTTTTTCCTTATGTGCATATGACTGCAGAAGTGCATGTGAAAATGATTACTTTGGACAAAGTCAAATTATATTTATGATTTGGTTAAAATCTTACATTTTGATTTAATAAATCAAATATATTTATTTCCCCAAAGACATTAAAATGCATGCAAATAAAAGGTACTTAATATATTTTCTTAGACATAGGCCAAAACTAAATGTTTATTGAGATGTCTTTTTAAATCATATTTCCTGTTTTTTTGCAACAAAAAAAAAAAAAAATGAACAAAAAAAAAAACAACAACAACAATTTCTGCAGGCAGAACTCTGCAGCCACACTCCTGCTTTTCATTTTATTGTCAGTGCAGTGCAATACTTTATTTAAGAGGACTGAGACTTACAAGCCACCAAATTGTAACATTTAATTGCCTGGAACTACTGTCATCCAAATGCCCAGGCTCTTTACACAAGGCTGAAATTTAACTGCCTCGCATGCTTTCACTGCAAGTTGTCAAAAGACTCTACTAATGGTCAAATAATAGTGTTACAAGAACAAGAGCCAAACGTGTCACTACACTGTGCATTCATTAGATACTGAACTGAGAGTTGCATAAAACATTTAATGGAACTGCGGAAAAGAGTATGTGGAAGTGCATTTAAGTAACTGACATGACAGCGGTGAAGTGATTCCCTGAGGATTAACTCTGTATATGATGCTTAGGGATTTTCTGCATATTTCTTAACTGTACAGATGGTCTAATGGGTCCCAAATCTCACACCAGGGAAATATGTTGTACAGATAATGGCCATGAATGTACAGAACGTAATGCTTGGCTTAACTGGAGCTCTGATCAGTCCCTTGCTGCCCCTGTGCTGTTAGATTAGTGCCCTGTGGATAAATTGCTTTTGGTGCACTTAACAAATCAGATATTTTATCATTCTCTAATGTGCTTTGCAATAATTCTATGATTGCATAATGAATTTTGATATGCAATTACACATTAGAAGCACCGTAACTCAGAGCTCAGTTAAAAATAATGTTGACAAGATACCAAATTTACACTATAGACAAAGCACAAAACATTAATTAAATGAGTGATTCTTTTTAATTATTAATGCATTTATAAAGAGATGCATACAAAAGAAAAGAAAAATAATAGTAACATTACATTTTGTTTGTAATTTTCAATTAAAATTCAATTTAAAAATAAAATGTAAAGTATTGTTTATTATTATTATTATCATTATCATCATCATCAATTTGCTATTTTAAATATAATGCCTCCTATAAACGTTTGATTTAACTTACTCTGAGAAATATTCACTGGAATAAAAAGTGTTGCAACAAGCCCTATCTTATTTAGGCTATATATTTACTATCATATTAAATATGAAATAATATCATCATCAAAAAAAAAAAAAAAAATATACAAATGTGTTGTTGGGGCAATAAAAATAAATGATGCACAGACAGAAAGAGATGTTGCCTGTTTAAAGATAGAAGAACAACAACAACAAAAACTAATAATTTAGTATATTCAAGCAAGATTTGTAAAGGTTTTACAAAATGTATATGTTTTGCGTATCGCAATAGATTTAAAATCACCGAATACCACAGCACTGGAATCAGTCTCCGCCCACCTCCACAAAACACTTACTGCTGATGATCATGGATTAGTGAAAGCACACGCGCGAGGAATCAACTTCAGACTCGTGGACTGCCGTCAGAAAAAGTAAGAAACATATTTTTACTCCTTTTTATAACATTATTACTGTCAATGTGGCAAATGAAATATGTCAATTTGAAACAGTTGGTAGCTAGATGTTGCACACGCGCTGATCGTGTAGTAATTTGTTAAACAAACGTGAGCGCAACAATCTACCAAATATAAGTAGCCTGTAGCTATAAAAATCGTTTTCTAGGGGTGTAGTTTAAATAAGCTTAAATGTGAAAGTCGTATTCAAATGAAAATTAGAATTTTTTTGAGTCTTCGTTGTCTTTTTATAAAAGAGATACATGACTAAAAGTTTGTTGAAATGAAAACGTGATTAGATAACGTGCTGGGACCGGTTGCGTGAGGACAGCTATCAGATCAGATCACCATTCACGGTTTAAGCTGTCAGTCAACAGAAAGCCGTCAATACAGGTTAAGACAGGGACGGAAGGACATGTAATTAGAGATGGGGTCAGGGGTTTCATCAGCCAAAGCCCCCTCCACACCTGCAGCCCAGTGTGCCAAATGTGCGACGGCGTAAGTTTGGACTTATGTCATTGCAACGGTTTTCTTCATGTGTATGTTTTACTGGTATTTGTTTTCATTTTAAGTTCAATGTCTGGAAATGAAGAGCGCACGTTCATTGCCATCAAGCCTGATGGAGTGCAGAGGGGACTTGTCGGAGAGATCATCAAGCGTTTCGAACAGAAGGGCTTCAAGTTAGTTGCTATGAAGTTAATCCAGGTAAATTGAATTCAGTTTTAATCTCAATTTTTTTGTTAGGACTGGCCTTTCCTTTTATTAGTAAAACAGGGCGCTGAGAGGTCGTCATTTGGCGTTTATACATCCACAGTTTATTTGTGTAGGCCTATGTATTGTGTGCGATTTATTTCTTTCAACATTTTTAACATGTATTCCTTACGAAAATTAACCATGGTTTTACTACAAATAAAACCAAAAAACGTAACCCCATGGTTTTACAACACTAACCATAGTTTAACCATGTTATTTGTAGTAAAGCTGTGGTTATACAAATGGCAGTCAACACGCCAAAAATAAAATAAAACCATGGTTAATTTTCGCAAGGGTAGAATATTTAAAAAAAATATTTGGCAGTAAAACATACATCACTGATCAGCTACCTCAGCATCTTCTAGCAAAAGGATGATATATGACTTTCAAAAAAACTATCAGATTAAAACTTGTTACATGTTTTCCCCTTAGTCCATAATTGTAAAATTGTAAGTAAATGTAAGCTCTATTCTTGGTGTGAGGGAACTTAAGCTCTCTCTGACACACTTGTCTTCAAGGGGTTAAATCAATTACTAACTCTAATTGTAGTTCCTTGGGGTCTGCAAGGTTGCACCTGCTATTTATAGTGGAAATCTAGTTATTTGCACACATATATATATACACACACACATACATATATATACATATACACACACACACATACATGCATATATACACACACATATACACACACATGGTTAGGGAAAAAGGGCCTCGGATGCCACTGAAAATAAAATCTAGAGGCAATTATTGTTTAGAAATGTGTATATATATATAAAAAATTTCTAATGAATGTTTAAAAAAAATATGATAATTGTATTCTAACTGCCTTTTAATTTATATTACTTTACTGACTGAAAACTTTATAGATTTTTCTCTAATCGTGGAAATCACTATTTAGAGCTTGTCTTCTAAGGGTTAAACCAATTACTAACTCAAATTGTAGGTCCTTGTGGTCTGCAAGGTTGCACCTGCTATATATATATATATATATATATATATATATATATATCCCCATGTGACCGTCGCATTACAGTAAATATTGCCTTAAAATATTCAGTCACAAAAAATTTGAGGTCAAAAGGGTATGTGGGATTAGAGGACCTTTAATTCTCAAAACTTTATACGCTTTTTTGCTCATGTTTTGTATGCTTGTCTTCAATGCAGGCCGATGAGGATCTTCTGAGACAGCACTACGGTGACCTGAAGGATCGGCCTTTCTTCCCAGGGCTTGTCAGTTTTATGTCCTCTGGCCCTGTGGTTGCCATGGTAAACTTATTTATATTATTTTCCCCAGTGTGTGACTAGGGCACTTTGAATTTAATAATATTTCTGGCTTATTGCTAATAAATATTCTTCATTCGTTTTATGAAGGTGACTAATGTTATTCCTGTGATTATATTTTTAGGTGTGGGAGGGTTTTAACGTTATAAAAACTGGCAGAGTGATGCTCGGCGAGACTAATCCCATTGACTCCAAGCCCGGGACTATCCGAGGTGACTTTTGCGTTCAGGTTGTCCGGTAAGACCTTACACTGTATTCTAAAATAACATTTTTGATGACTGTGTTTTAAACGGCAGATGGTTTATAAAAAGAAAAATGGAAAATTTATCAATTTCTTGTGTAAATGTAATGCAAAATAATTGTCTGAATGTTAGATTTAATATTTAAGTGTACACCCATTTAGATCAGCAAATGAATCAATTGTTTTGACAAAAAAATAATAATAATAATTGTTAAATTAATAAAAAGTGATGGTAAACAAAGACTTGTATTGTTAGAAAAATATATTTTTTTTGAAAAAATGCATAAATAAAGCAATTAAAAGACTACTTTCAAAACCATAAAAAATCTTTACCAACCCCAAACTATCTTTGGATCTGTTTGTCTGGTACATATTTATCTGCACTTGTTTTTGCTAATATTAAATTGCTTTTACTTCAGGAACATCATTCACGGCAGTGATTCTGTCGAAAGTGCCAACGCCGAGATCAACCTTTGGTTCAAACCAGAAGAGATCTGTGACTACACCAAATGTCAGGACAGCTGGCTCAATGGCTGATCACTTTCTTCTTTTTCTGCTCTTTTCTCCCTCCCAGGTGTTTCTGATATAAATCAACCAATTTTCATTTTTATTCCCACGGTTTCTGGTGTTTGTCTTTACAATAAAACCAAAAATCATTTCTATCCCATGAGTTCAAAGGACAGCTTCAATGACCTGGTACTGTATAATAAAACAAATGTTAGAGCCACTTTGACACGAGTAGTCTGAGGATTGATCTTATTTTATTAAACATAATACTTCAAGTAGTTCAAATGAATGAATTAGAGGCCTGTTTATACTTACTGTATGGTACTGGTGGCCCCACTCAGGCAAAGCAACATAGTGCAACGCCACACAAAGCACTGCAGTAAGGAATGAACTTATAATAAAGTACACAGTGCTCATTTAAATGATACTGTAGCACCAACAGTGCTGTCGTCCATTAAAATATCATTATGCAACATAATACAAAACCTATAATTCCAGATTGTTACTTACAAACAGAAAGCATGCAAGAACAGGATGGCCTGGTCTTCTCGCAGTTTTTACATCTACAATTCTTTTGAACAATGTAGTTTACATCAAACAGTCAGAGAAAGGTCTCTTTCAGTCAAGTACTGGTCATCCTGCCAGTGTACCGTACATGCAGAAATAAATTTGTACAATAAAAGATACATAGTGCATACACTACATAAAGATGGTAAAAGTGCACAAGAGTCACAGAAGTGAATAGAAATGAATGCTCCATTTGAACACTTCTTATCCTGTATATTCTACCAGATGGTGATGTTTTTGTGTTTTAACCACATGGGCCCCATTTTTATTAAAATAAAAGTTCCCTTTTGGTCAGCCGAGCCTAAAAATGTAGTGCTTTGCAACAGTTTCTATTTTTTGCTTCTCAATTTCAGAATTTACAAAGAGGGACTTTCCCTTTTAACCTGACAAACCCAATAAATTATCATTCTGGTACAAAAATATATAATAGGTGTAATCCATATAATGTTTCACTTTCCCCAAACACAACGGTTGTCAAAATATACTATTAATATGCTAAGAAAAGTCATTTTCTTAACATGTTAAGCTCTAGTTGAATTCTTATGCAAAGATTGAAACATACAATGTACAGTGAAACTAAAAATATACTGTACAACACTGAATCTTTTGGCATGGACCTTTTTTTTTTTAATAGTTATAGTTACAGTACAGTCAAACATACTTGGTCCATGAGGTTTGGGTCATTAATAAATCAAGCATTTTCTTGGTTTTGTTTTTGATCAGCTGTATTATTGCTTTTGAACAGGATCTTTCAGTCTACAGAAAGCAAAATTGAAGAGTGATGAATCTCAGACCACTTGGAACCGAGTTCAGGTTGTATCTCACTTTGATTTTACGCCGTATATCCATTTGCTAGAGGCCAACTGAGAGCACAACAGGAAATTAAAGGGCCTCTGTTGAAAGAGCTTTAGTACAGTAGATCTGAAAAGTAAGTGCTTACATTCGGCAATCTTCACTGCAGATATGTCCTGTCCGAGCGAGACGAATATGCAGAATGCAACAGTTTGGTAAAAAGATATGTTGAAGTTCTCAAGTGGATTTTTTGGAAATTTGAGGCACGATCCAGCCAACAGATGCACCGCGGTCCATTAAAATTGGTACGGTATATTAAATTAGCTCATTTAATTCAACTGCAAAATCAATGCTTGTAAGCAGGATCACTGAAGTGCGTAAACAAAGTGTGAGAAGTTAGACACTGCATGTCTAAAACATCCAGAAGCTCCCATGTGAAGGCCCCACACAAAGGTTATACCTGTAGGAATTACAGTAGGTCAATCCAACATGGCTTCCAGCTGGTCAGCAAGATCATCGAACATGTTCCCTATATCATCAAGAATGTTCCCAGCTGACTTCACTGTGTTAATGCCCCTGAGGGAAAGAAGAGAAAGAACGAGGTTTAATATGGGAGTATTTTGAGCGTATGACTTGATAAAGGAGTGTTTACACTGACAGCAACCTGTAGTCATTTTCAATTTCAATGAGAGTTTGCAATTTTTCAGGACCATGAGCGGCCGTTGGCAATGCGATGTGGACATCGGTTTCCTTCAATGCAATGCACTTCATCTCAACTTTCAATGTGATAGATGAACCGGAGATAACATTACCCATGTACATTGCCAATAACCAATAAAAGCCAATAACATATTATGCACTGTTTAAAAGTTTAGATTCTGCAAGATTTTTAAAAAAAATTTATACTTTTTTTCAGCAAGGATGCATTAAACTGATTAAAAGATATTTACAGTGTGTTACCAGAGATGTCTATTTCAAAGCAATCCTGCAAAACAAATGTATAACCATTCCCAGAAAAAATATTAAGGTTTGAAAAATAAAAATGTTTCTTGAGCGCCAAATCAGAATATCGGAATTATTTCTGAAGGATTGTGTGCTGAAAAAAAATCTGGTGTAGGATTTACTTTGAAACAATTCTCACTTAGAAGTTTCAAGTAAATTTTACAAGTACAAAAATTGCAAGTAACACATTAAATTAAATTTGAAATTTTTAAGTAGAATGACTGAAATACAATTTTCTTGCAAAACGTACTCCAATAATGATTGTTTTATTTCAAATGACTTAAATATATATATTTATATATTTTATTTTTAAAAATTTTTACATTGTGTGACACTGAAAACTGGAGTAATGGCTGCTGAAAATTCACCTTTGTCATCATGGGAAAATTGTTTTGTTTATATATATATACATATACATACACACACATATATACACACACACACATATCACTGTACTACTATGTACTATCACTGTATTAATATATATAATTAAATTATGAGGTCATATAAGATACAGAAGCATACTACTGTTTAAAATGTTTCATGTTTCACTTACTATTTCATAAAAATAGCAGCCAGTATACAGTATATAGCGTTCAACACATTATATGACAGCCTCAGTACCCGTCAGGATTATATTCACAGCATCTATATATTTAAAACACAATGACAGGGGGTTTATCTTGGATTAGCATATGCTCCGCTATGAGCTAAATCTGTTCAAAATGCAAAATGTGGTTCAGCACAGACAGATTGACCAGCTACACTGCTGAGAGTGGATTTGTTGTGACAAAATAGGAGGGGAGTCAAATGAAAGTCCAAATTGTAGACACCATCTGTCTCCATTCGTGAGATAAGGACATCAACAATCTGTCTTCATCGCAGCCAAAACGATCAAAGAGTCAAAGGAAAAACACACACTAGTTTTAGGGAGATCACTTATTGCTAGATTTCCCAGCGGGCTTGTTGTGACAAGCGGTCATTCAGTCATTATAGGACCATCTGCAAACCTGTCTCATCGAAATACAGAATTCAGAATTTCCTCTACCGTGTGGAAAAAGTGGATTCAAGCTGTTTAATACTTTTCTGACCTATTATATGACAAAAAGGACAGTTACAAACATACAAACAGAAACAGGTTGGTGTTACCTGTCTGCTGGATCTTCCTGAGCCAACTTCTTCTCCACAACTTTAAGTGCTTCCTCCAGAGACGTGCTGGTTTGCTCAAGTCGTTTGTGGACCAGCACGTTCTGGCCTTCCGTCACAGCCTGTGGCTTTCCTGCCAGTACAGACTGACCTTGAGCTGCTTTGTTTGGTGGACAGCGAGCCAGAGGACTACAGGGAGGTGAGACGGCAAAGGCCACGCTCTGTACGACACTGACTGTCACTCCTGAATAAAATTGACCACAGCCAAAAGGTGGAGATAGAACAAGAATTTAGTACGAGCATACGTTAATAAATAGAACCATGGGCAAACGTGTGTGAGGATCCCAGGGCTAGTTTTCTAATTCAGTAGCATCAATTAGTGCATTTATCATTAATAAATTAAAACTATTATTCATTGCTTTTGGACACTGAAATAAAACTAAAATAAAATACTAATTTTAGATGCTTAAGAAACTTACATTTGAAAAAATTACAAATGTTGCCTTGGCAAATAACTGAAATATGTTTAAGTTGAAGTACTAATATTACTAAAATTGAAAGTGAACTAATAATAAATCTTAATAGAAATACATATAAAAAAAAAGCACATAACAGAATTAATCAAATGTAAACTAAAAAACATATACCAAATATATAAAATATTAATAAATACTATAATAAACAAAAACACTAAAATAACACTGGATCCAATCAATCGTAATGAATAAAACAATGAAGTTCTGCCCTGTATATTTTTGTTTTTGACTCAGAAATACACAACATTACAAAAGTAAAATGGGGTTACACACAAAAATGGAAGAATTCCAAATAAAGCATTAAGTAGATTAACCCTACAAGATTTTTAAATCTGTGTGTATGTTGGCGCTGACAGCCTTGTGGGCAGCGCGTAGACATATGGCGCAGTTGTGCTTCGGGTGTCCTGAGATCGAATCCCACCTCATGGACCTTTCCCGTTCCCACCCCCAATCTCTTGAAAAATGCAAAAATACTGTGTGTATAAATGTATTTTATATGATTAAAATTATTAGGAAATTATTTTTAAATAAATGATTTAAAATTATTTTTTTAATATTTGGCATTTACAGCTGTAAATAAAGACAGATAAAGCGGAACATATTTAAATACCTCTAATGTGTGATCAGATTATTCAAATCATATCATGCATATAAAAACCAATTTTCAGATGAATGGGTGCTGATGTGATTTATTGGTAACTGGAGGAAATAAATGCTGATATTTAAAGCTGAGTATGACAAATATAAAGATATGTCTAACTTGCACTCACTGAATTTTCAGCATCATTACTCCAGTCTTCAGTGTCGCATAATCCTTCAGAAATCATTCTAATATGCTGATTTGGTGATCAAGAAATACTTTATTATTATTATTATTAATGTTAAAAACAGCTGTGCTGCTTTGTGTAAAGTGTGATGCATTTTTCAGGACTCTTTAATTGATAAAAACTTTAACATTATAATGTCTTTACTGTCACTTTTAATCAATTGAATGCATCCTTGCTGAATTAAAGTACTTAATTCATTTTTTTTAAATAATAAAAATAAAATCATACTGACCCCAAACTTTTGAATGGTAGTGTATGCTTGGAATTAGTTAGGTATTTGTTTGAAATAAATTTAAATAAATTCAAATAAATTGTAAAAAAAAATTATTTTCTAATACAACCTTCAAACTGTATTAGAACCAAAAACATAAAAATAAAAAAAATACATTGTGCTTTTTCTTATTTTAAATAATAGCCTTAACACATTGCAGTACCTGAGTTCGCTGCAGAAGAATGGCGTGTGGGTTTAGAAGGGGTGGGCGGTTTATGTGGAGATCCTGGTTTCAGAGAGAGGCCAGATATATAAGGATTTTTTGTCAATCCACCATTCTGCATGCATTGCGAGACCATCTCGGTCTCAGCAGCCCTCTCATTTCCTATTTGCTCTCTTCTGCCCTGACCTTTCATATGCAGTTCCTTTGGCTTGTGTCTCCTTTTGACTGTGTCTGATTCCTTTAAGTTAAACTCCGGCACCTCTAGGGATGAGTTGATAGATTGCACCGGCTTCAGAATTTCAACAGTGCCCTCGGACTCTATCTTAGCGGATGCTATTTTGGTCCTTTGTTTGATGGTAACTTTGCCCTCTTCTGCGAAAGGTATGCTCTCCTGTGAGGATGTTGAACCTTGTTGGTTCCTCAGAGGGCTGATGTTTTCACCAGCAGGATTTTCTCCACCATGCTTCCTTTCATACACTGAAGATTCACTAGTGGTCCTCCTACGGTTTTCCATATTTTTTGGCGAGATGGCTGGGGACATGTCTTTAAAAACAGGGCTGTTACATGCCTTGTTGGGGCTTCCTGTATTGTTCTCCAGCCTGGCTGCAATGCTTCTGACACTTCCTGCGCTCTCCATTTCAACCCCACTTGCAGTTACCCCACTCGGGGCAGAGCTTAGTCGCTTTGGAGGGGGTGGAGGAGGACCTTTCCTCTTGGCACGTATGGCGAAGGAATGACTGCGGCCCACTTGGCGCTCACTGGAACTGTAAGATGGTTGGCTGCGGCCAGGCTTGCGAGTGAGCGTGGCATAAGACGCCACATTGGCGGTTGTTGTTGCAGGGGCTGAGATGTCATCTTCGTCATTCTCTCCATCCGACATAGCATAACGTGAAAGACTCTGAGTGCGCTTTTTGGACCGGGATGGGTCCCCGTTTGGCTGCGGGGCTCTGAGTGGACTTGGGCTTCCCATGTTTGCACTGCAGTTTTGATGCTGTAGGTAGTTGAAGCCCCTCTGATGAGGTGATCCATGATGGGGCTGAGAGGGAGAAACCATCGGTCTAGGTTTGGTGAGGACGGGTGGATATGCAAAACGTGCTATTTTACTAGTGGTTATGGGTGGCGTTCTAATTGGACTGCCAGTTGAGGGGTGATGATGTTGTAGCGGCAACACTGGCGCCATTTGGCTTCTATCCTGAGATTCCTTGCTGGGACTGTTGTCCATACTGCCCAGGCTCTCTTGTGAGCGGCTGTTTGGGGTTACCGATGCCATTGGACGTTCTTGTGACCGTCCTGACCCTCCTGACCGTGTACCAATGCTTTCTTGACTAAGACGCATGGATGTTCCACTCATGTTTCCGAAACCATCTTGGCCTCCACCCTGTCCGCTGCGAGCCATGGCGTTCTGTAGCTCAACGCTCAGCTCACTGTCCTGGAAAGTGAGCATCTTTGGTGATAGAGGTGATGAGGGGCATTCGGAGCTGTCGTGATGCTCGATGGCCACCAGCTCGAGGGTGGGAGGAGCTCTCCTGCGCTGTAGCAGCGCCTGCCCCTCGGCCTGGTTCTTACGAGCCTTCTGGACGTCACTGAGCTTCTTAACAGCAAGCATCAGCTTCTTCTGATGGCCTATAGATAAACAACATGTCAATCTACAGATGTACATTATTTAGGAAAACCAAACACTATGGAAACAGAAATGTGGTTTTGGAATCTTGTGTACATGGGCATTACTGAAAAGTTTTGATCAAGGCTTGAATCCACAGTACCATTTAAATGCATTCATGCAATCTATCTATCTATCTATCTATCTATCTATCTATCTATCTACAATACCATTCAAATGTTTGGTCAGGAAGGTATTTATTTATTTTATTTTATTTTTTTGGAAGAAATGAATGCTTTAATGCAGCAAGGATGCAACAAATTGCTCAAAAGTGAAAGTTAAGACATTTATAAAGTCACAAATAACGTTTTTCATTAAAAATGTATTACAGTTTCCACAAAAATATTAAGCAGCACAGTTCTTTTGAACATTGATAATAATATGAAATTTCTTAAAAGTTCAACAGAAATTCTTCAATGACAGATTTCTGAAACTGAAGATGAAACTGAAGAATGGAGTGCTGAAAATTCAGCTTTGCCATTACAAGAATAAATTACATTTAAAATATATTAAAATAGAAAAGAGTTGTTTTAAACTGTAATAATATTTCACAATATTACTGTTTTACAGTATTTTTGATCAAATAAATGTAGACTTGGTAAAAAAAAAGAGACTTCTTTAAAAACCATAAAAAGGAAAAAAAAAAAAAATCAACAGTAGTGTATCTATCCATTCACTTACCCAGCTTAGTGATGCCAATTTCCTGTAGATCCTCCCATGTGATATCCTGCACTATGTTGATGGAGTCATATCCATTCTCTGCTAGCTTTTTCTGGTATTGTGGCAGCCCAATAGCACTGAGCCATTTCCCAATATCAGACTAAAACAAACAGACAAATTTCATCTTCAGTGCCTCTGTTGGTTAAGAATAAAAAGTCAATGTCTGTGATATGAATCTAGCAATTATGTGTTTATTAACTCCTGAAGCTCTCATTAGTGTGATAATCTTGAACTTGTACAGCACTGTATGTTTGTGTAAACGTTTAAAACTGTTCATTTATAGCACTGAATTACTGGAATGTAATCCGGCAACCACTCTGGGATATTCATGTTGCCGATCTCCATGGAGATCTTCTTGCGGTGGCCAGGCTTTGTGACGCCAATAGCAGTGAGATCCTAAAACATAAACAGATTGATACACTTAAAACATTAATAGACCGTATGTTCAGCTTTAATATCTATTGAATGCAGTAGTGAATACCAATGAGTTGTGCAGGATGCAAACGTAAGCCTGTGTACTTAAATGCTGATACACAAAAAGAGGGCTCACCTCAGGGGTCATTCTGCTGATTGTGGGCACATCATAGCCAGCTGTGAGGAAATTAGATGTGTACTGCTCAAGCTGAAACTCACAGAGCCACTGGTAAATAGCCTCAGCATCCTATAACACAAAGAGACGACTGCGCATTACGCACAATAGCTCAATGGGTCAGTCATGTAAACATCCACAGTTCATTTAGACCCAATTCTCTAGCTTAACATTTCATTTTAAATGAAAATAAACATACTACAGCACTGCAAACTGAATAAAATAAATTAAATAAAAAGACTTGGATGACTGTGCAATGATATGTGTTTGGCTACTTTTCCAAAGGAATGCTAGTTTACTGCTAAATAAATAGTGTGTAGTATACAGTATACCAAAAAAATAAAAAAAATAAAAATAAAACTGTATGCAACATTACCACATTAGCTCATGACCTCATGGCATCTAATTAACATGAAAATAAAAACTATTGTTTTCAACTTATCCACACGTGTGTGTGTGTGTGTGTGTGTGTGTGTGTGTATGTATCTATATCTATATGTATGTATGTATGCATGTATGTATATATATTATAGAAATAAACCACCACTACTACTATTATTATTATTATTATTATTACCCTATATTTATTATCCAGTTTTGTGTAAACAAATTGGTATGTTTTGCATGGAAATGAAAGGTCAAATCAAGAACACTGCATAAACAATTTGCATGTGGCTGACAGTGTACATGGTTTATGCTACATGTAAGGGATAATCAACGACTAGCTGTGCATTAAACGATTTGAATGCACGACGTGGAGGCGAAGAACCGCCCGACGCGCAGCGTGTCTCCGTGAAGTGCATTCAAATCGTTTAATGCACAGCTAGCCGTTGATTATCCTGTTTATGCCATGGTTATTTGCCAGCATTCACATATTAAAGATGTTAATAATATTTGCGCTGCAATATTTGACCGGAACGATAAAAATGACGGTTATTTTCGTCTGTATTACTATTCAACTGTAACTGTATGTTACTATGGTTACCAATGTTTATAGGAAGCGCATTAATATGGAACGTGATTAAACTGACCTGGAACTACCTGTGCAGTTCAACGAATTTAATCAACACCTGCCAGCCAATCAGAATCGAGTATTCAGACAGACCATGGCATAATGTAAAAATAATATATACTGCAACAATTGCATGAGTAGTATGGTAATATGCAGTTCTGTCTTGGTCTTGCCTTGCCATCCAGAAGTTGCTGTGGGTGTATGACATGTTGTTCTCCAGGTCTGGAGCTGCTCAGTGGAATCCTCCGTCCAAGAGCCCCTAAAGCACACACACATTTCTGTTGGTCAAGGACTCTGCTATTGCCTTAGGCTGTGGATTGTGGATTCAGTGCAGTCTTTCATACATGTTATTGTACCTGCATGTTTATACTTTAGTGTGCTGATGGAGTACATGTTTCAGAAGAAAAAAATGTTCTCTGGTTACCTGAGGCACTGTTTTTTCATCTTCATTAATAATAGATCATACCAGAATATCGTAATCACTGACACTTAGAGAAGAGGATTTAAGACCTAAGGCTGTTTTGATGAGTGATTGTGCAAGTATGTGTTCATTTGAGAGACATGCACATACATTTCTTCTCAGATAACAAACAGTACTCCAAGGATGTGCTTGGCAAGAAATAAAAATTTAGTTATTAAATGATAAAAATCCATATAATGATAATGCATTAACTCGTAAACAGGCATTAAGATTTTTTAAATGTCTGCAGTGCCAATAACACACATGTAAATATGCCCCCATTTAACTCACCTTCAGAAAATAAGCAGATTTTAGGAGAGTTTGTTGATCTCATGCTTATTTTTAGATCCTCTTCGAGTCAAAGACACTACAAAAACAATCTCTTGCGTCCGTGTCACTGATAATCTTCTCTCCTTCTCAAATTCTCTTCTATTCCTTGGTATTTCTGACTTACATACAACTTTGCCTCCGTCATTGCGTCCTTCCCTTCTAGTGAAATCTGACACTGCACAGTATCTGTCTTTAAGTAAAAATGAGCAGGTATTTTAAGCTGCCTTGCTCATGTTTTAAAACGGTCTTGGGACTTTTATACTTTAATATACAGAGGCTTGTAAATGTATTTGGATACTTAAGGCACACTTAAGTACTGCATAGATGTTTAAAATATGTATTAAGCCAAGTAGCATCTACTGATGTCAGAGCTTTTTTTTTAATTTTTTTTTTAGATATTACTAAATAATTAAAATGTTGAAATAAATTAAATAAAATAAGTACTTTTATTGTTTAAGACAGCCAGAAATAAAAATAAATGAAATTCATATATAGCAGCAGAGGTTCTGACCTGAATGAGGGTCCGTCTGTTTTGCGGGGTCCGGGGCCTGACTGCACTGTTCCACCAGTTCTCCAGCAGAGGGAAGCAGCTGCATGTGAGAAAACCACAGCACTGTCACATTTAACTCAACAGCTGTCTGGCAGAAATAGCTTAGAGACACGATTACTGCGTGTGAGAGGCTTCACACAGAGAGTCTAATTACTACATATGAATATTAATTATAGTTATCAGCAAGAACACAATATCTCTTTAATTTCACATGTAAGTCTCCGTCACAGACGTTTACAGACTCAATCATTGAAAATATTGGGGGTAACTCGCAGCATGAGATCAACATTAGGTTCTCTATGGTAGTTTAAATAAATGCTGCAGTATGAGTAACCGTATGCTCAGCTGCATATAAAATGCAGAGTCTATTGTGTTATGTAATTAGGCAATACCAATGTGATGGCTATATGAGCTCTAATTACTGTTCCCGTTGAGCAAAACCCTTTGACAAAATTTGGGGGTCAGAAAGTTTCTTTCCTCTTTCTTTTTTTCTTTAAAAAGTGAATACTTTTATTCAGCAAGGATGCATTAAATTGATCAAAAGTGACAGTAAAGATATTTATAAATTTTACAGAAGATTTTTAGTTAAAATAAATGTTCTTTTGAAGTTTCTATTCATCAAAGAATCCTGAAAAAAAATAAAAATTATATATATATATATATGTATATGTGTATGTATGTTGTGGTTTCTAAAGAAATGTTAAGCAGCACAACTGTTTTCAACCTTTTTTTTTTTTTTCGCACGAAATCAACCAAATCAACATAATAGCATGATTTCTGAAAGATCATGTGACTCTGAAGACTGGAAAATGCTGCTGAAAATTAAGTTGCGCCATCACAGTAATAAATTAATATTATAAAAATATATTTAAATAGAAGACAGTTAATTTAAATTGTAATATTACTGTTTTTACTGTATTTTGAACAAATAAATGCACCCTTGGTGAGCATTGGTGACTACTTTTATAGTGCAAACAGAAATATCTAAAATACCAATGACCTAATTTATCAATAATTTTTGTTTATTCTATATATGTCATATATTACAAATATTTAGGCTAATAATACCAGGATAATAGTCATTTAACATTGGTAAGTTCTCTAGAGCATTTTTCTTGCTTTTTAAAGTAAACTTAAGAAAAATTCAAAGTAACTTGTTTTGTCAAGATGACAAGAAAAATAAGATTTGGAGAAAACAAGGCAAAAATAATCATGCATGGTTTCTGTGAACGTCTATATATAACAGTAATTATTCTTTCCCTTTGGTGCCTCTATGAACCATGAAATCTCTGTACTGTTCTAGGATGGGGTCGCTATCTTGTGAATTAATCAGTGCTGCATATTTCTCCGCACAGTTTTCTCACAGCTTCAGTTCCCTAATGAAAATCAATGGACACGCAGACGGAATCATAAAATCTCCAGTTTTTTTTTTTTTGTTTGTTTTTTTTCTGGTTCAGCTTAACATTGGATCTGTGAGACTGAAGCCCACCTTGGTGGTGTCCTGGACAGCAGAAGGTGACTGATTGGGTCCATTGTGTGGAAAGTTTCCTTCAGTGCTCTGTCCACTGCCAGCACTGCGACTGCTGCCCATGCTGCCTGAACTGCCCACACTGTTCCTGTCACCTGCTGAAAGAAAGAGGAATAAACAAAGACAGGAGAAAGAAAACAAACAGTTGGTGAAATACTGCCTTTTAAAAATGCCTGCTTTACTACACACTGGGCAACAAATGGGGTAAAGATTTTAGCAGCTACAATCTCTGAACTCCAGCAAGGTCTCTGTAAACAAGGGGAATGTGAAGGAGCACAAGGGAACATTGAGGAGGGCTAGTGCAAATTAAGCAATGTGAATGGCAAGCTGATGGTAGGCTGACAAACTTAGGACAAATATAGCCTAAGGGAACAGGAACCCTGTGAAACAGCTGGAAAAAAACCTCAACTTGAGACAAAAGTCACTGGTTTGCAGGCTTTGGGACAGCCGTGGGGATGAGAAAACAGGGGCCTGGGGAAACGGACAACTCTTACCATTAAGAGAGGTCCTGAGGACCCAAATATCCTCTGGCTCTTTGGGACTAGCTGGCTTACACAGGGCACTGGGACTGTCGGGAATCGCACCTAGCAAACACAAACACTTTAAAGGGCCATGGGGGGAAACTTTGGGAGTCCAGATATACTTCAAGCGAAATCGAAGAAAGAACCGGTGTGATGTCATTTCGTACAAAATCAGAAAACGAAGTTCGCTTGGGGCTCGACACAACTTGCCTAACCAAACTTTCCAGAAAAGTTTGCTCCAGCTGGTAAACACCTTCAAACTACCATTGGTCCGTGGCGATTACGTACTGTAATAAGTTAATTTCCTCTGTTTAGTCTGTCAAGGTCAGACATGTGTAAAAGCATACTGGAGAGCTGCTCAATAGTAAAAAGTGAAATTGTACTATACTTCTAATTGAAAATGACAGTGCCACTGGCTCTTATGTTTAAAGGATTAGTTCACTTGCCTGAAAATTTACTCACACCCATGTCATCCAAGACGTTCATGTCTTTCTTTCTTCAGTTGCAAAGAAATTAAGATTTTTGAGGAAAACATTCCATGATTTTTCTCCATATTGTGGGTTAAATGTCCAAACTACAGTTTCAATGCAGCTTCAAAGGTCTCTACATGTGCCCAACCGAGGAATAAGGGACTTATCTAATGAAACAATCTGTGATTTTCTAAAAAAAATAAAAAATAAATAAATAAAAGGTATATACATTTTAACAAAAAAATGCTCATTTTGCAGTAGCTCTGCGATGGCATTACATAATCACATTGGAATTTTATTTTTTTAGAAAATGACTGTTTTGCTAGATAAGACTCTTGATTCCTTGGCTGAGATCGTGTAGAGCAGGGTTCCTCAATTTGTTTTCGCCAAGGGCCGAATTCTGCCAACAATACCAAGCCAAGGGCCACTGAGATATAGATATAGATATATATATTATTACAATTATTATATTATTGTTGCTTTTGTTAAAATAGTCACAAGATAAATATTCAGATTTTTTCCCCCCCAAGTAGTCTGTTTTATTCAAACAATTATTATTTTTGCAATTAGATACAGATGAACTTTGCCTGTTGAATATTAAAAACAAATGAACAAACAAAAAATCGGAATCTCCATGTTTGCCATGCAAATCAACTGTTCTAGCTCATCTCCAGACTGGATCTCTTCTCTCCACTTTCCTTAATTTCAGATTCAATTATTAGATCTGTCAGCATCAACATTTTTACACTTAGATTTTTTGGGGGGATCAAACTGTAACACCATGTGTCCCAACCAGACGTGACACGATGCGATAAAAAGCATATTTTCCATGTCATTTTTATCCTAACCACCCGCGACAGCGACACGTGACAATAAGCGACATGGAATTCGGTCCCACTTTATATTAGATGGCCATAACTACTATGTACTTGTATTCAAATTAATTATTTGGTACAATACACTTATTGTGTACACACATGTTTTTACATTGTACTTATATTTTTAAAAATACCTATATGTAGTTACATCTGTAATTAATTTCTGTAATTACATCTATAATTACACTGTTGACCCATCCCTTACACCTAAACCCACCCTTAAACCTACCCATACCACCAAACATGTCCCTAACCTTACCCATATCCCACCTCAAAGCAGCAAAAGTGTTTTGCAATACAATATGAACACAATAAGTACATAGTAGTTAAGGCCACCTAATATAAAGTGTGACCCGGAATTCTATTTTAGAAATGTTTTTTTTATTTTCTGCTACATCGCAGCAGGAACAACATACAAAATATGACAGTGATAATCTCAGGTAATGATTATGTGCTTTATTCAATGTTAAAAGTGTCTAATGTGAGTTTGAATATTATTTTGCGTGAGGTTTATAGTCATAGTGAAAGCAACAATAGATATTTTACCTCAGATCTTGAAAATAAATTAAAGCAAACTTACGTTAAAACTGTAAACTCACTGCGAACCAACATCCATAACAAAGATGGTATCACTCACTCAAAACTGTTCAGTCCATTCACATTTGAATCATCTATTTTCCGTGTCCACTTCTCTTTACTTCACACTTGCCATGTTTTTGCTGTCACATAGTATCTACACTGGACATACAAGTTCAAAGCACTGCAAATCATTTGAACTTTGTGTCAGTACATCATAAATAGAACGAGTTTACTGTCGGGATTTGTCACGCAGCGCTGCGCCACATCCAGTGTTGAATTTTCATGGCACATTATTTGAAATTAGCGTGGGATTTTTCTCTGATTTCTCTCATTTTTTCACAACCCCGGTGTAGAGCCCTTTGAAGCTGCACTGAAACTGCAATTTGGACCTTAAACCTGCCGCCATTTAAGTCCATTATATGGAGAAAAATCCTGGAATGTTTTCCTCAAAAACTTTAATTTCTTTTCGACTGAAGAAAGAAAGACATGAACATCTTGGATGACATGGGGGTGAGTAAATTATCAGGAAATGTTTATTCTGGAAGTGAACTAATCCTTTAATACTGTAAAGCCGCTTGCTTTAAACCAATTTATTGTATAAAGTGCTATATACATAAACAGGACTTGACTGGAGTGCGGAATTACAGAGCTGATGTAATAATATCCACGTCGCTATGATCAGGTGCTTTCTTAACTTCTGTTTTCTCACCCCACTAATTTTTGTTGTTTGTTTACTTATAAAGAGGAAAATTTTACTTATTTTATAAAAGTTTACTTATAAAAGCAAAATTTACATATTCATCTACAGTAAATTACGCTCTTAGCAGCATGGGTAAACCGTAGGTAACCGTGGATAAACTGCTGTTAAGCCATTTCAAACTTTATCTCCCAAAGTGAAAAACGGTACTTCGTCGTGAGAATATCAAGGCCTTTACGGCCAATGCACATCAAAATTTTCACCAAGAACTACATAACTTTGGACGTGGGAAAAGTCTAAATGAGTGAGTGAGTGAAGTGAAGTGACATGTGGCCAAGTATGGTAACCCATACTCGGAATTTGTGCTCTGCATTTATCCCATCCAAAGTACACATACACAGCAGTGAACACACACCCGGAGCAGTGGGCAGCCAATGCTGCGGCGCCCGGGAAGCATTTGGGGGTCATCATGGTATTGAGGGTGGACAGAGCACTGGACATTCACTCCCCTCACCTACAATCCCTGCCAGAACTGAGACTCGAACCCGCAACCTTTGGGTTACGAGTCTGACTCCAAGCATTAAGCCACGACTGCGGTTAAATGTGGCTATGATGGATTGAAGTACAGTTTATGTAGTTTATGTAGTTTTTGCTTCCACAGATGCTTGGATGGGCTCTTGAGGTGAGATTGTAAATTTGTAGGTATACATACTTAGAATTCATCCCTATGAATCTAATTCTCACACTACCTGGGTGCTGATCCAGCCCATTGTGGTGAGTCAGTACAGGACGGGTGGATGAGTATAAGGTGTAGGAGTCGTCAGTGTGAGAGGTGTGATGAGAACTGTGTGAGGACAGGGCTCTTGACAGAATGTGATGTCTCTGGATGGGCAGTGAGGCTTGCCGGGAAAGAACGCCCCCTATGGACACAACATGGAAACACAAATGAGGCACCACGGACACAAATGAAACATCATTCTTGAGAAAGATGTTTCCATAAGGGACATGCTCTAAATAATATAAACCAATGGACGTTTATGAAAGTTTGGGGTTAGTACATATTTCTTTTATTGTATGTAGCAAGGAAGCATTAAATTGATCAAAAAGGACAGTAAAAGCCATTTGTAATGTTACAAAAGAGTTCTATTTCAAATAAATGCTATTCTTTTGAGCTTTCTATTCATTGAAGAATCTAGAAAAATGTGTATAACGATTTCCACAAAAAATATTAAGCAACAACTATTTTCAGCACTGATATTAATTAGAAATGTTTCTTGAGCACCAAATTAACATATCAATGTTTGTAGGATCTTGTGACAACGAAGACTGGAGTACTGGTGCTGACAATTCAGCGTTGCCATCACAGGAATAAATTACATTATACAATATATTAAAACAAAACAGTTTTTTAAATATTTGTCATGATTGCTGTTTTACTGTATTTTTGATCAAATAAATGTAGCCTGGATGAGGCTACATTGAAAATAAAAAAAAACAGCTTTTGAACAGCAGTGTAAATATTAATTTATTTTATTATTTATTAAATAAATAATAAAATGGTGAAACAAGAACATGACATCTCAAAAGGGATCGTTCACCCAGAAATCAAACAAAATCTATCATTTACTCATCCTGAATGAATGCAAGTGGGGTCCAAAACAACAATGGACATCCTTTGACTTCCATTATATAAAAAAATAAACAGAGACATTTTTCAAAACATTTTCACTTGTGTTCTACAAAGAAAGTAGGTCACACAGGTTTAAAACGACACTAGGGTGAGTAAATAATGACAACATTTACACTTTTTTCTCTTTAACATGAAAGACAAATCCCTTTTTTTCTTTCCATACATTAACTTCAAAAACTAAGATGAACCTGGGGAGGCTTTAACATCCTGATAAGATAACGCGGGTGGGAGAAACATCCCAGCACAATGAGTTAAGTGGTTCTTAATCTGGCTGTTTTGCCTCCATCATGTCTCTTCAGCAGTATTGAGGCAGAAGCTTATAGCGGAGGCTAATTTCGTGTGAGCAGCAGGATGTTGACGCTGTGACACGACAGAGTGCTGAGTCTGCCGCTCCGCTTGCTCTCACACACAGAAAAAAAAATACCAGGCTCATTTCAGGGAAAGATTTTCTGCTCAGGACCTAGCAATCTGAGGCCGGCTCCCCCTTTCATAGAGGCACAGGGCTCTAAAGCTGATCCGCCTGCCCCCAATATGTTCCTGTTAATCCCATTAGTGTGTGTCTGTGTGTGCCTTTATCAATGGACTACATGTCCACATGTCTACAAGAATTTATGAGAACTGCACTAATTTAGTATGCATTATTTTGATATGCATACTGTCGGATACAAATGTCAGAGAGTGCATTTAAAATCTGGGATTCAAATTCTATTTTAAGCCTAAAAATATAGTTTTAGGATTTTGAAAGATTTAGAATAAATGTTATTAAAAATATTGTTCCACTGCTTCCAAGTCAAAAACTTGTGCTGCTGTCTTTAAAGCAAAAATGTGATATTTTTCCATCTTAATCTGCGCTCAAATTTTTATGCTGATAATGTAATTTAGAATGAAAAAAATAAGTAAAAAATAGAAACTAATTTTGAAAATGGACTATATATTGGTAGTAAATGCTTGTGTAAGTTGAAAAATAAAACAGAATTATTAAATATACCTGATCTGCGACTAATGACCTCCACGATGGAGGGAGGGAAGAATCCCACACGGTCAGTGCCTCTCTGACTGTCATGGATGTGTCCTTTCCAACGTCCATCCATATGCTGCTCTAAGACCTGGAACAGACCAATAAGATCACAGGATATTCAGCTCTTTGAATGCTTGCACATTTTATAATATTCATAACGGTCTTCTCTTCAATAGCTTTTTTTTTTTTATTATCGCGTGGAATAATTTCAATAATCTATGATTTAATTATAGCCCTCTGTGTACCCTACACCAGTGGTTCTCAAGGGTACGTGAGGTGACGGATGGGGTTACTCAAACAAGTTGCTGAGCTTTGGCATTCATTTAATTCTACCCCAACTTAAAGTAACATTAAAACTGAGCATGTATTTCTAACAAGCAAAATGCCACTTCTAATATAAAACAGGAAAATCGGAGTGCCGTAAACGGTCAAATGACATCAAATTACCTCATCTTTTGCGGTCAAAACTGATTGCATCCACACAAGCATTCGTGCGTATTGTAGGATGCCCGCATTTGCTGCTTTAGCAAATCGCGCTGCTGTTCATTGTATCTTCAAAGTAGATTTGTAGCACTTATAGCACGAAGAACAAATATTGACAAGGACATAGAGATCAATTTAAGAAACTCTTTGATACAGAAACATACCCTTGTGCGAGTTTTGTTTTTCATCTTTAAAATACGACCAAGAATGCAATTTTCCCTGAATATTCAAACGATTGCAACTGTGACATTTATTTTATATAACAGTTCAACAAAAAAGGCAATATTAAGTGAACATTTTACATTTTAAAATGTAAATGTTGTAAATGTAGCCTACATTTTAAACACAATATTGTCAATTATTGTTTGTTATATTTTACAACGAAATAATATTTCCAACAAAATCCGTGACAGAACCGGTGTGCGTCTCCAAGCAACAGCGGTGTTTCGTTAGTGAATGAATCTGCAGCTTTGAACGATTCGAAGAGTCAGTGATTAATAACCCATTCATCTACAGCCATTTGCTTCGTTACTGAATGAATGAATGATGTGATGCTTCGCTCATTAAGACAGTGACTTGCTGCCACCTACTGGAGATTTTAGTTTTAAATCTACAGGTTTCTCTTCGTTTTGCCATCATTTATTGCTTTATTTATTATATTAATAATACACTTAATGGCATGTTAAGAATATGACATAAAACGATAATTAATAATAAGGCTAGTAAAACTTTGCCTCCCTAAAGGTAAAAAAAAAAAATGCACCTGTAAATTAATTTAAGGGGGCACATATTGTCCCTTAATGGAAAAGATGTGACTGCGGTCTAAGTGGGGGTACTCAGAAGAATGTTAAATGTCCCAGGTGGTACGCCACAGAGAACCACTGCCCTACACTATTCAAAGCTGAATGACCTTTGTGTCATCTGGCTTTAAATAACAATCTTCTAACCTTTTTTTCTAACCTCATGGCCCAGCCTGTGATTGTTTCCTCATTTGGCTGCACAATGCGGTAAATTGAGTCAGCTGACATTCCACACATGGCAGAGAGGACCTGTGTATCAATGAAAGTCAATCCATTTGACTGACGTGAAATTGTGTTTCAAGCAGTCCTGGAAAAAGACACTAAGAATAAATTTGCAGTTTATGTGTAGCGGCTGTCTGAGTTGTTTTAAGAGTCTATTCACTAAAGGAGGTAATGGGTAATGGGGCAAACACACACGTGATTGCGTGCCCGATGTGAAACAGAGTAAATAAATAGACATGAAATATTGATTTGTGTTGAAATGTAGCATCATTCACAGTTTAGCATTATTATATAACATATGAGTGTTATTTTATTATCTTTTATATACTATTATAGTGTTTATGAATATTTTGGATTAGCTTTTAATTCTTACATAGTTTTTGTTTTTTCTTGTAATTTTATTAGGCGTTTTGTAATTTCCTAGTGTGTGTGTGTGTGTGTGTATGTATATATATATATATATATATATATATATATAAATATAAATTTTACCATTTTAGTATGTAAACTTTATTTCACTTAGTTGGCAAGGCAACATTTAAAGTTTTTTAGTTTAAGGATATTGTCTAATATTTATATTTTATTTTAGATTTACTTAAATTAACGAAAATAATTTGTAAAAGTTTCAGAGAGTCAAAATTTGATGAATAGCTACTGCAATGAACAAAAAAAAGAAAAATTTCTTAAATCCATTTTACCACTTATTTTTTTTGCGCGGGCAGGCAAAGTTATGTGAACTGAAGGTGCAATTTACTATAATTTAATAATAAAAACGTACATAGAAAGAGGACATATTTGCGAGGAAAGTGCTATTTCAGGATTTTAAGTACCTGGTTAAACTGTACTGCAGATATTAGAGAATTTTTTTGCATTATTAGAATTGCCCCATAGTACTTCATTTTCAAAACTGCTCTTTAAGATCAACATCTGTATTTATTTAGTGTTATTTTAACACCATGTCAGCATCAAGGCCATCTTCAGTGCAATTTAGTAAAATAGGCATTATAAAATAACAGTTATTGGCGTTTGAAAAGGAAGGTATGTTGTTGTTCATCACCTTTCATCATGGTATTATTCATTGAGATAATGAGATGTTAATTTACCCCCAATTCAACCCCCTAATTACCTAATAAAGCTGTAAAGAAACTGTGAATTTTAAAGTTGGTGTTAAGTCTGAGTGGAAGTATCTTTCATTGCTAGCTTTTAAAAACCCCGAAGTCTCTGTTATGTCTCACTGCCACAAAAACACAGCAGTCTTTCATGCTAGCATAAATGGCCGCCTAAAGCTATCTAGACAGACAAGGTGTGAACAATGACATAGCATACGTGCGGCACTGAGCCTCAGGCTGCACTCTACAGTACACACACCGAACACAAGTCTTTTAGTGGGGGTGAAGAACGCTGTTATGAAGGCAAACTAGGCTGAACACACGCTACTATAGCACAAACAACAAGCTACAGTTGATTCATTTGAGACATCAAAGGCTGATTGGTGGGAACTTGTTGCAGCATGCTAAAGTATTCTCTGTAGGGAACACCAAATTATGGTCCTCACTCGTTCATGTTACTGTTATGTCTAATGTGCAGGACATAATTATATCAGTTAGAAACATGATATGCAACGCTGTGTGTAGTCTCCCATATTTAAAGCATTCTGAAAACCGCTTTCAGCTCTACTATTTTTCCACAAGCCTAAACATCTTTGTTGTTTTGATGTCTTTGTGATTCATCAGAATACGGTTTAGTAATTTAGTAAGAATGCAGATCAAGGCAACGCTCAAGCACATTGCCAATTATATAGGCCTATTACATAATGCACATTATACAGTTTTAAATTAGGACACCTCTTGTGAGAAATAAGGCTTGAAAAGCCTACCATGATTATATCTCCTGCTCGGATGTTGAGTGCGGTTGGGTCATGGAGATTCCAGTAGTCCTTCAAAGCTCTCACCTGCAATGCTCCGCTAGCATCTGATGTCACAACCCAGGGAAATGAATGCATGAAAGAATGAGAAAGAAAAACAGTTTGCCTTGAAAATACTCATTAAGTCATGCACTATGGGTTTAAGTAATCTCTGAGGTCTTCATATTGACTAAGGTCCACAAAATTGCTACCGGAAAACCTAAGAATTCAATACTCAGGTGGGATTTGTTGCAATAAAGAAGTGTAATAAGCAGAATTTAAAGAGGAGTAATGTAGTGTTTAAATACTCTGAAGCACTTAGCACATCTTCTGAAAATTTAATGAGGAGCTGAGCTCAGAACAGGGATGCTAAACACCCCTCATCTTCAAACACAGCTCCTTCAGCCGTTTTAGTGCTCGAATCAAAGCGCACACTTCAAAGACAACGAGCTGCTGGATTAAAAGGCTGATTAATACTCGACGCGTCCGTAAATTCGCTTTGAGTGCGCGCGACATCTTTTCGCGTGGCGGTGTGCACGGCATTTTTTTTTACTTTCTGCGCAGCTCCGCTTCTGTAAACTTAACATCAAACTGCTTCTGTTTGACACAAATGCTGGTGTTGTGCCCAATTCTGACCCCTGTCAAATTATTACCCCTCTCGTTGAAATCGCTATCTGATTGCCTAAACCTAACCCCTCCCCCACACCTAAACCTACCAATAGTAGGGGGGTAATAATCTGGCAGGTGTCAGAATTGGGCACAACACCGGCATTTGTGTGAAACAGAAGCAGTTTGATGTCAAGTTCAAACTCCACCAGTTGCAACATTCAACGCTTTGAGGGTTTTTTTTTTTTTGCATAGTTTGTCCAAGGCTTTTTAATTCAAGTAAGTTTTATTTTTATTGTATAAAAATTTTATTAGAATTAGTGTAGACACTATTTATATACTATTTGCTTGAAGTAGTCTTGTGTTTGATGCGAAATAAACCCAAAAGCTTAAGACTATTTAATCAGTTCATAAAGAAATTAGGCTTGTTTGAGATGCGCCTCGCCTGAAATGTAGACGAGAGTAGTTGGCTGCAGTGAGGGGAGGAGTGAAATAAGCGCAGTCAAGATGGACAGTTCTGACCTCTCGAAGTGGAATAGATACCTACGAGATCAAAGGCAGATATCGCGTTATTCTCACTCATATGCTGTGTTGCTGATAAACATGATATAATTTCAGTTCTCTAGCTTTTATATGAATATAAATGATGAACAAGACACTCAATGTGCTTGCTATTTAATTCCATACGAAAGGCGTATTTATCATTTTTATTTTAATTCAAACATGTATTTTAGATTTTTATAGAAACTATGACAACAATCACATATCTCACACAGAGATCGCAGTCATAGTGTTTGGGAATATTCATGCACAATTTAAATACATAATAGCATGGAATCAGATGAAAAAAAAAAACATTTTAGAAGAGAACGCAGCATCACGGTTGTCTGAACCAATGAGCATTAAGCTGTGTCGTCAGTCGTTTCCCATCATGCTTTTGGTCAGCCCAATCGGTGGAGAGCAACTGCGAACGACTGCTCAATCCGACACAGCCGTCGCGAGAGTTTTGGCACACATCAGCATGACATCAGAGCAAGGCGGACATAACTCTGACACTTTTCTAACCGGCATGCATCTCGCGGTGATCACCGGTGATCGGTTCTGCGCAGATTTTGCTCATCTCAAACAAGCCTATTATTAGGTGTGTTCGACTTCAAAGAAAGCATATCCATCTTCTCTCTTACCGCTCTCGCGGTACTTTGATGTCATACACTGATCATTCTGCACAGCGCCGCTTCAAGTCGAACACACCTATTAATTCATCAACTCATTCATCAAGCGAGAAGTCTTGTACCGGCAAATGACTACTTCTCACCTGTGATTCCCGATGGTTTTAGAGGACAATTACCCCTCATCGCCCACTGTCGTTTCAAAGAATAGTACAATGGTGAACGCGACAAGTATAAAAGTCTCGTCCGTTTGGGAAGGTGCGCGCGCAGTCAGCGGAGGCTCACGAAGCGGAGCCAGGCAAAAGTATAAATTCCGCTTTACAGGAAGGATAGTAGAAGGGCACAGCTACTTAACACATTCAGACATATGCCTAGACCCAGCCACGCCTCCAGGCATGGCTGCCATTGCTGTTGCCCTGGGATAGTAATTTTATGCAACACTATAGCTTTATAACAAAAGCAGGTACCCAGAAACAAACACACAACACTAAACGCACTCTAGACAACTATTGTCTACTTTCATTCTAAGCTAACAATGAACAAAGGCTCATGGCCTGATATTAAATAATATATTGTACATCAACTGAAGAAAGAAAGAAAGATGAGAGAAGGAAGAAAAGAGAAAAGGAAATGCCAGGAGGAGGAAAATGAAGAGGGTAAAAAAAATATATATATATATATATATATATATATATATATATATATATATATATATATATATATATATATATATATATATATATATATATATATATATGAAAAGGAAAAGAATGGAAAAAGTAAGTAAAGAAAGACAAAGTAAGGAAAGGGAAGAGGAAAAATGGGAAAAGTAAGTAAAGACAAAGTAAGGTATGGGAAAGGGAAAAGGAAAAAAAAGGGAAAGGAAAGAACAGCAAGAAAGAGGAAGAGGGAAAACAAAAACAAAAAATCTAAGGAAAGGTAAAAGGAAAAATAAAAAGGACGAATTCAAAACATAATAAGGGAAAGGAACAATAAGAGTAAAAGGAAAACAACAGGAGTTTTGGATTTCTGACTCACCTCTAAGGAGTTGTTTGATTTCTTTGCTGGCATGTGAAGTGGTGAACTGGTTCACAATGTCCAGGGCTGTTTGATTGTAGGTGTTGCGGATGTTCACATCAATCCCAGCCTAAGTGTCAGATGGTGAAGGGTTGGATTGATATGTGAGGGTTAGTTCAGGTGAGAGAAAAGAAAACACTCTGTATACTGACAGAAATACAAAGAAATGATATATCACTGTGCTCTGATATGACAGACTCAAGCACTACACTGAGGGAAAGCCCCCAAAACTGGTTCTACAATTCACAGAACTTTTCCTTGATAATAAATCTGAAATAAGAAATAAATCAAATTAATCAACACTCTTCCCGATATTTTGTATCCATCTACTTACATCAAGCAATAATTTTACTACTTCCGTTTTCCCGTAGAGGGCAGCCTCGTGTAGAGCTGTTCCGGATTTAGTGGTCCTGTTGATGTCAATCCCAGCTTTTAGCAGCAGTCTAAAAATGAGTGATAGACCACAGTGACACATGAGCCATGCTGTCCACAAGACACCAGCCAAATCACTCAACGGTACAGTCAGCTGCTCATTACCATATTCAACCTGACATGCTGATCAGGTCTTTTTGTCCCTTATTAAATGGCTACTTACCAAATTAATTCATATTAATTTCAGATATTGATATATCAGATATAGATATATTTTTTTAGCTATTGATTTCAGTCTAAATTATGTGTGAGAAGAAACAGGCTGTAAAAAGATACAATATGAGAAACATTTCTGTGTGATGCCTCCAGTAATACAACTTCAAAACCAAAATCAGCATGAGAAATTGCATAGTGAGTGGGCAGCACTGAAACCACGTGATGATAGTAAATTCAAGACCACCAGCAAGGGGTCAAAAGTCATGGCAATTTAAAGCCTTTGAGTAACAAAAACAGCCTCTGCATCAATCAGTTTTACATTGTGAGTGTCTCTTCAGGATTCAGTATCTGAAGCAGCAGTGCAAGCTTCATTTTCCATTTAGCTGTAATTGATTAATTCAGCCAATTGAACGGATTAAAAGCCTCCCTTCCCTTGTTAAATAAAATCATCCAAAGAGTTCAACCAAAAATGAAACTTATGTCATCATTTACTGACCTTCATGCTGATCCAAAGATTTCTGATTAATGTCTAGCCTGCTCGCTTCCACATAATTAAAGTGAATAGGGACTGAGGTTACACAATAGAAACACCATAAAAGTAACATTAAAAAGTAGTTCATACAACTTGTACACTACATTCCAAATTTTTCTATAGTTATATGAAAGCTTTGTATGAGGAAAGGAACAAAAGTAAAAAAATTTTGTGGGAAAATCTTTCCTGCTTCACCGATCACAGAAATCAGTATCTGCGATACGATCACCGATACTGATCTTTTTAAAGCCTTGTAGAATTATTTATAGTGATGATCCAATCAAGAGTTTTAGACATTTATTCAGAGCCTGAATTTCATTTTTGAATGAACCCTCTTAGGTGACTCTTGTGAGAGGGGATTTTGTAATTTGAGGGGTGGAGGGGGCATTTTTTAGATATTTTTCAAAAATACATTTTTGCTTTGACAATCGAGCAATTGTTGCACAATAGCTTACACACAGCACAAGCCTGATTTCATGAGCTGTATGTGAGGCTGCCTTTTAACACCAGGTTCACACATACTCCATCTGCAGTGCGTATGCAGTCCATGTGAGCTACGTAAGCAGTGCAGAAGCAGCACGGACTGTGCTTTCACACAGGAGTCCACTACTGATCCGTGGCTGTTTACCACAAACACATTTATCCATTATTTTGAGTTCAAATCCAAACACTGTTACTGAAAATGCTTTTTCAGCATCATGATTCTTTTTTTACACAGTACAGTAATACAACCTTTCATAAACGTGTTTAAACGCAATAAATATAAGAAAACACATTATTCAATGCTTTTTACTTTTGCATTTACTTCTAGATTTATATATTAAGTTGCTCAAGAAAGTGGCAAAACATTTAAACTACTTTTCTTACATTAATCACAAACATTCTAAATTAAAACTTACCACTGACAGAAACAGTAAGCTCTACTGCCTTTTCTTTTGCATTTAATTCTTTATTACAAGCAATCCTGTGGTTCATAAAGAACTTTGTTTTCCTACCTCCACGAGTGCCATCTATTTTTGCCTTGTTTATCTAAAAGTGCTCTTTTCCTTTAAACCTAGCCAAAAAGCCATAGCCTATGTGTTGACTGTGAAACACAGTAGACTTTAATTATATGCATTTATGATGTAATTACTACACTTTCGTGTCAATCCATGTTCATATTTACCGTAAACAATGCGCTGTTACTTTAATTAAAGGGTTACTTCACCCCAAAATAAAAATTTTGTCATTAATTACTTACCCCCATGCCGCTCCAAACCCGTAAAAGCTTTGTTCATCTTCGGAACACAATTTAAGACATTTTGGATGAAAACCGGGAGGCTTGTGACTGTCCCATTGACTGCCAAGTAAATAACACTGTCAAAATAGTCCATTTACCATCAGTGGTTCAATCTGAATGTTATGAAGTGATGAGAGTACTTTTTGTACGCAAAGAAATTAAAAATTACGACTTTATTCAACAATTCGTATCCTCCGTATCACCGTAGTGCCATTTTGGAGAGTATCCGCTGTGCAAACTGCGTACGCTGTTCTGTGTCAGCCACACCACACGGATACACTGTTTTTGTTCAAATCAAAGCATAAAACAAACGTAGAAAGCGTATCTGTGCGGTGCGGCTGACACAGAACAGCGTACGCAGTTTGCGTCCAGCGGATACTCTCCAAGATGGCGCTACGCTGACGCAGATGAGACAAATTGTTGAATAAAGTGAAGTTTTTTTTTGCGTACAAAAAGTATTCTCGTCGCTTCATAAACTTCAGATTGTACCACTGATGGCAGATGGACTATTCTGAAGATCTCTTTCATACTTTTCTGGGCCTTGACAGTGTTAATTGTTTAGCAGTCAACAGGACAGTCACAAACCTCCCAGTTTTCATTCAAAATATCTTAAATTGTGTTCCGAAGACGAACAAAGCTTTTACGGGTTTGGAACGACATGTGGACCGTGTGCATGGGAACCGTGTGCAGTATGAACAATCTAATACGTTAACATGAGCGCGGAAAAAAATATGCACTGCAAACGGAGTAACGTGAACCTGGCATTATGTGTGTGCGCTGCGAGTGTGCATGAGCGCATGGTCTCCAGGAGAGCGCGCAAGCGCTGAATGGTTTAAACACTGGCAAGAATTAAACAGAAATGCAATTTATAAACTGTAGTGATGACGCGACACTGCCTCGATTGTACAAGTGACAATTCCTGTGTCAGAGTGCAGCTCGCTTATAGTGCAGACGCGATGATTTGAAGCCATTTTCGTATTTTGAGAGAAAAAGAGAGAGAACATGCGGTGATTCACTCACGCTGTTTGTGAAATCTCTCACAGAAAGTTTTCAAATTACTTTATAAGTTATTTAATGAAGAAATATGAATTGTACCTCACATTCAGCATTATAATTATTTAACCCGCTGGACAGAGACTGAGACGGTGTCACTGCATGTCATGCGTCACGCGTCATCAGCTTGAGATCGTTTTTTTTTAGATCTGCCTTTTTAGAGACTGCCGATCAAACATCCCAATGCGATTATCGGCCGATAGTGATCGGTAGCCGATCAATCGGAGCACCCCTAGTCCCACTGAAGAAACTAAGTCATACAGGTTTGAGGGTTAGAAAATGATGACAGAATTTAGGGTGAACTATTGGTCAGTAGTGAATTTGACAATAATAATAATTATTAATCTCAGCAAAAACATAACAATTGTAGCAATTCATTGATTGCTTGTTAAATTCTGCTTGAATTCATTCAGTTTTAAGAATCCAATGCTTTATACTAAGAAGCGTAGAGCGGTCTCCTGTTACCACTGTCAATCTTTCCCATGTTTACAAGTTCCAGCATTCCAGAAAGGCAGTGGAGGGGAGAGCTGCAGCGTGAACATTCATATATGGTTACTGCTAGAGAAGCATGTTGAGCAGCTGACTGGCTGGTGTAACCCTATTCGGCCTCATTCCTATGCATGTTACCATCACAGCGCAGTCACAGCCCTCTCATTACACTCAGAGGGGAGAGCAGCCCAGGTCAACACATGCACACAGCACCAAACACACTACACTCATTCCACAATCTCTTCTCTTCACCTCACTTGCTCGACAAACATGTCAACAAAGCGCCCAGCCAAAGTCTGCCTGACCGTCAGCTTGACACCACACTACTTTGCAAAATGACAGACAACCTCCCAGAGGCATGCTTGCATGCATGTAAACACATAATTCTCTCACTCTCTTTGCTACCTTTAGAGGTTGCATGTTAAGGCATCCAGATCAAAGCATAGATAACTTATTTACATGCATGTAGCCTTTGGCCAAATCTTAAAGACGGCACTGTATGAATTTGTCGTGGATAAGGCAATCCTAGTATGCACTGCAATATTCTCAGTTATGGTTCACACTTACTCTGTTTTATACATTCACACTTTTATTTTAGGAACCCAATTTGATAACAAAAATTACAATAATAATAATAATAATAATGAGAATATTATATATTATATATATAATATATAATACATGTGTACGTGTATATGTAATGTATTATTTTTAATATATATATATATATATATATATTAGAAAGTTAAATTTATTATTAATAAACATTGTTATAAGTATATACACTTACATTATTACTACTATTTTTATGTATGTATGTATGTATGCATGCATGTATGTAACAGCTCCAAATTATTCATTTATGAGGTTCCATGATGGTTAGGATGCTAAAAACTAGTGCTGTCAGCATCCAAAATAAAAGTTTGTGTTTACATAATATACGTAAGTGTGTGTGTACTGTGTATTTATATCTATATACATACATACATACATATATATATATATTTACTTGTATATAAATATATACAGTACATATGTATATAATACTTTTATACATTTTAAGAAATATATATTTTAGTGCTGTCAAATGATTAATCGCGATTAATCACATGCAAAATAAAAGTTTGTTTACATAATTTATGTATGTGTGCTGTGTATATTATGTAGATATAAATACACATGCATGTATAAATTTAAAAAAATGTTTATATATTAAATATATTTATTTATATTATAAATTATATGAATATAAAGACATGTAAATACATATAAATATTTTCAAAATATATGCATGCATGTATGTGTTTATATGTACATAATAAATATACACAGAACACATATGCAAACAAAAACTTTTACTTTGGATGCGATTAATCACGATTAATCGTTTGACAGCACTAACAAATTTATATATAATATAAATCATATATTTACTGTGTACACACACACACGTAAATATTTCTTAAAATATACATGTATGTCCATGTATTTATATATATACGGTACACACATATTATGTAAAAACAAATTTTTATTTTGGATGTGATTAATCAATTTGACAGCACTACTAAAAACACCTGCCTATGTCAGTAGTAGGTTTTTAAACAAACTTGCTGCACCTCTCCGAAACCATTTCTACATGTTTGAAAAGCAAATATTTAGACTGAAAGGAAGATGTAGGAAAACACAACAGAATATATGAGTAAGGGGTTAGTGAGCAGACCTGATGATGTCCTTATGACCATTGCGGGAAGCAAGATGCAGGGGGGTGTTATCCCTGCCGTTCCCCTCTAAGAGAGCTACCACCATGTTACTGCTCAACAACAGCTGGGTCACCTGGAGGAAAGAATTAAGACACTGTGAGGAAGCCAGAAAGTGCTCCAGTTTTGCCTACTAATGTCTAAACAAGATGTCACTGCCAATTTAAAACACAAGAACGCAACCAGCCTGAGTTGTCAGCCCAGGCACATGACTTTGTACTCCCTAGCATTGAGAATCTGTCAAATGGAATTCAGTTTCCAGCTGGGGCAGAATCCTCCTGCAGCCCAGCAACTGACTCGCTGGTGTGCTGCTAAATTAGACTCATTCCATCAGCCCGACTCTCTGCAGCATTTGCATTCTATAATTCCAAATGACTTGGGCGAAAGATTAAATAGAAGTAGTTCACCCTGGCAAATCTAGTTTAAGGTGAATTAATGAAACTGTCATCAGGAAAGCCATCTTTTAAAGCCTTTCATCTCTATTCGCCCAGCTTGGGGCTTGTGCAGGCAGTTTGTATGAGCTTACTGATATCCTTTGCCGCTGAATGCGTATGTAATACAGTCTTCGCCAAAATAAATAAGACCTCGTTCAAGCTCTCTTATGTCATGAACTCCTGATTATAATTATAATAGAGATTGCAGTGTGGAAATAGATTCAGCACTATGAGCTTGCATTGAGACTGGGATAACTCAGATGGATGTTATAAAGGGCACAGCTATTTTAAATCAGATAAGCCCTAACTATATTGATGCAGAAATACCAATAGCTGAACAATTCCACTGCACCCATGTCATCTCATGTCTGCTGGAAAATACAGTTTTATTCTCTGGTTATGTCTTTATTTTTAAAATACTGGCTGATGCATAAACTGATGATTATTTAAACTTTATGGCCGATAACCAATGAATGGTCAATAATATTCTCTAAACTATTTTGTCAAAAAATTAAAAATAAAACACTAAAAACTAAGTCCAATCATTTTAAATGCATTTAGGCATCACTAAACTGTAATGTACAGAATGTAAAATGGATATTCATTTTGAGATTTGCAAAAGATTACATTCAACAATATTTTAAAATTACTCTTCTTAATTATTATCTTTAAATTATTGTTTTAGATGATGGCAAAGGTAAATTGTAAAAAATTAAAACAGATTAATAAAACTTATTGGAAATTATTTTAAAGATCATTGGAGTTTATTTTACAAGAAAACATTAATTTCGGTCTTTCTACTTTAAAATTTCATATTTAATTTAATGTGTTACTTGCCATTTCTTTGTAATTATTTGAGTGAAAAATACACACATATATACTAGGGGTGGCACGACATGTATTCGTACCAAACCGTCACGGTACGTAGGGTATCCTACCTTTCTGATTCGGCACAAATCCAAATATTCCAGAATATTTCCATATTTGCGATGTAACGTATCTGAATGCGAAACTATTATTTATTATGTAAATGATAGGCTTTGTACTTCAGATGCGTTCCAATGGTGACACAGAGGAGGGCACGCTGATGTTTAGTTCACTGTATTTTATTTTGATAAAGTAGCCTACCAACTGTGCTGTCAAGTTAGCAATGCTGGAACTGATGTGTTTTGTGTGTGTGTGTGTGTGTGTGTGTGTGTGTTCAACCAGTTTCCTTATACCAGCAGAATCAACTTTAAACACTTATTGTCTTATTAATAATGCATCACTGTATAAAGGTCTGCTTTTATTTGTGTACACTCACAATGAAAACAAAAAAAGAAAGCAAATAGGATGTCGCTTTCTGCCATTTGAGTTTCCTTTCTGTGACCAAATTAAGCGTATAACAAAAATGAACAAACTCAGCATATATAGGCTGTTACGTGTCGCACTGTTTTTTCCCCTTGTTTGTGTGTAAACTAAATCAAATATATATAATATATTTTATAACAATGTAATAATATTTAGTATTTTCACATCTAGGTGGGAAAAATAGTAATTTGTACTACTGTCTGTTCAAAATAAATGGAAAGAAACGTCCTCGGTGACTGAACGTAACCTTGGTTCCCTGGAAAGGGAACGAGACGTTGCGTACAGCTTTGCTGACACATTGGGGAAACACCTTTCTCCTTAGAATACTGAAGCCTGATTCGCTTAACGCCATTGCTCTGCTCTTTCCAATGGGAAAATTGGGGGGCGTGGTGCCCCTTATAACGCAGTGCTTGGCGCCATTTTCCTCAGAATCTTTAGACTGAATAATAAAGTAAGACCTGAGCAAAGTTGACAGCACAAACGCAACATCTCGTTCCCTTCTCAGGGAACCAAGGTTACGTTCAGTAACCGGGGACATTCCCTATCGAAGTGTCTCTTGACGTTGCGTACAGCTTTGCTGACGCATTGGGGAACCTATGCATTCACGCCGTGTCTACTGCGAAGGTCTTTTGGCTATAAGCGGAGACACAATGCAGTTTAAAGTAGTAAAAAGGGGCACACGCCGTGTAGGCGGGAATATCCTTTGACCTAGACTCGTTAGAGCCAATCAGAATCAAGTGAAAAGGTTCTCTATATTTGCATGTCAGCGAACCTGGTTGAAACCCCATGCTCTAGAAGGGAGGGCGGGGCCCACGTAGTCACTGAATGAGAATGAACGGTCTAAGAATAATAGAAGTGGTGGCAATCAGCGCTTACTAACAAGAGAACCACATTGAGATAATATTACAAGTGGCACAGTGCATTGAGAGTCCTGTCGAAGCAAACGCACACAATTAAACCGCACATTACAATAGCGTGCCCTGGAACAAAGCAATGTGAATTCAAGGGCTGCAGAGCCGGTGATGTATGATACATTGCATAAATGCAGCGAGCGACCGACTCGGTGCTTCAGAGAATAACTTGAGAGGCTTGACAACAATAACCATGGTGAGAATTATAGAGATGAAAAGCATGGGCGGTGCCGACGCAGTCATACTCTTGACGTAAGAGCCTATCGGACCTAGTGGAAACCAGCACCATGAGTGAGGGAGGCAGGGCTTCCCATTGCTGCCGTAGAGTGTCAACCACAATAGCCGAGTAATAGCAGTGGTAAAAATAAGAGATCTTACCTCGCTTAGCTTTCCTGCACTGAAAGGACCCGAGAAGCTAGCGAACGTCCAAATTATAAAACTTGGCAAAGTTGTTCTGCGAAATCCTGCTGCTGAGCAGATTTCCTCCACAGATATACCCCTTGCCCATGCCCAGGAGGATGCAATGCTCCTCGTGGTGTGGGCGCGCACCCCGATGGGGCAGTTTGTATTCTGTGTGTCATAAGCCAGAGCTATTGTGTCCACGACCCAATGAGATAGCCTCTGTTTTGATACCGATAGACCTTTAGTACGACCGCTGTAACACACAAAGAGCTGTTCTGAGAGGATGAAATTCTTGATGCGCTCGACATAGACACGCAAAGCGGCTGCGGAGGGGGGTTGTCCCCGTCCACAGGCTCGTTCTGGGCGAAAGCAGAGAGAGTTATCACTTGGCTCCTGAACGGTGTTGAAAGCACTTTAGGCACGTAACCTTTTCTTGGCTTAAGAATGACTTTACAGTCATTAACACCAAAACTCAAGCAGATTTCGTTGACAGAGAGCATGCAAATCCCTGATCTGCTTGACAGAGGCAAGCGCGAGCAGAAGCATTGTCTTGAGAAAGAGAACTTTGAGTGAGGCTGAATGCAGCGGTTTGAAAGGGGGCGTGTCAGGGCGTCCAGGACCAAAGTCAAATCCCAGGCAGGGATTGTGGTCGGGCGGGGAGGGTTGAGCAGTCTCGCGCCATGGAAAAATTTAACCACTAAATCGTTCTTGCCAACTGGCTGTTTGTCAATACCTTTATGAAAAGCTGAGATCGCAGCTACATATACTTTGAGCGTAGAGGGCGTGCGGCCGATATCCTCTTGTAAAAATGATAGAATGAATGAGACCGAGCAGGTTGCTGGATCTATGTTCTTCGAGCTGCACCAATTTGTGAAAACTTTCCATTTATGAGCATACAGGCGCCTGGTTGATGGGGCTCTCACTTTAGAAATGGTTCTCACCACTTGCTGAGGTAACGAACTTGAGCTCCAGGCAGTTTATATGCCATTTTTTTCTCCTCGGCTGTCCAAATGCCAGATGCTGGACGGCCGTCGCAGAGGGCTCCCCAACCTGTGCATGAAGCATCTGTCGTGACAACTTTTCTCTCACAAATCTGACCAAGTGGGACACCTTGCGTATAGAGAGCTGGGTCCATCCAGGGGCCACCCTTCGAAAGCAAATCTCAGAAAACACCTGTGACGAGGGGCTATCTGGATATGGAAATAAGCATCCTTTAGGTCCACTGAAATAAACCAGTCCCGGGGCTGAACAAGCGATAGGATTCGTTTCAGTGTAATCATTTTGAATGAGCGTTTTGCTAGAGCGTGATTCAAACGACGCAGATCTAGGATAGGGCGGAGGCCACCTCCTTTTTTGGAACTAAAAAATGGCGGCTGTAAAAACCGGTCTGGCGTTCCTCTGAAGACACAATCTCCACAGCTCCTTTGGCGAGGAGATTGTGTATTTCTGCTCTTAGAACTGGAGTGTTTGCAGCTTGAACTTCTGACGTTACCACGCCATTGAACCGGGGTGGTCTGCGTGCGAACTGAAGCATGTAACCGTTTATTACCGTGTTCAACACCCACTCTGATATACTATCACAAAAAGCTCTGAAGGACTGACAGAGGCGTTCAAAAGTACGGCCTTCTCTGCATCCTTCATATCCATTAGCGTTAGCCATAGATACCTGTGCAGCACAACCAGGCTTCCCATGGCACGGCCGATCGAATGCGCCGTCATCTTAGTGGCTCGCAGGGCAAGGTCAGTGGTGCTGCGAAGCTCCCTGAAGATTTCAGGATCCGGACCTTGCTCATCCAGGCGCTTAAGCATCTTCGCATGGAAAACTTGGAGAACAGCCATGGAGCGGAGAGGCTGACGCTGCTTGGCCCGCTACCACGTACGCTTTTCCAGCGATATTTGCGGTGGTGTGGCAGGGCTTGTTGGGGTGCACAGCTGCAGATTTCATCCTCAGTGACGCGGAGGGACAGAGATGCGCGACGATGGCCTCCTCGAATGGCGGGAGTTTTGAATAGCCGCGTAGATCGGCACCATCCACCGATGTCAGAAGTGCAGAGCCGGAAATGTGGGCACGAGCCGAATACGGGGCATGCCACATCTTGGATACCTCTACGTGCACTTCAGGAAAGAAAGGGACGGGCCTTTGTGGCCCGGTCTCACGACATCAGCTGGGCTGAAGGAACCATTCGTCCAGCCTGTTCTGCTCAGATTCCGTGGGAGGGGACCACTCTAGATTGAGCTCTTCCACCACCTTAGAAACTATGTGGAGCAGCTCTTGATCTACGCGACCAGGCTCGTAGATCTCGCTGCGCTGAGAGTCGGATTCCTCCACTTGTCTGGCCCAGTCTTCCGACTCCGACGCTGCGGTGGACATCGCATCGTCACGGTTTTCTCTCTCGGGTGCACCAAAAGAGATAAAATCACCCGCGTTCATCGGAAGGCGGAAGTGAGGTTCTGGATAGTTTACCACCGGAGAGGGTTAGTCCAGAAAGCAAGAGGCATGCGGGTGTTGCTCCCTGCCAGCAGTGCTGGTTTCCATAACCAGTGGCCGTTGCTTCTTTCTCTGCGGCTCCGGCGGAGGAGGACGGCGGATGTAGGGCAGGCGCGTCGCCGAACACAAGGGCTATCCTTTTATAGAGTCCTGACACTCATGGCGTCGCAGTGAGGGCAGTTGGGCTCCTCAATGGCAGCTTCTGCGTGAGCACGGCCAAGGCAGAAGACACACCAGTCATGATCATCTGGGAGCTCTAGAGGTCCCAAGCATGAGGAACAAAGTTTGAATGACATCACAACTTCGCCGGAACGCTGAAGAAGACTGAGTATCTATCCACTTTTGCGATGACTCGACGACGAAGGAGAAAGATTCTGAGGAAAATGGCGCCAAGCACTGCGTTATAAGGGGCACCACGCCCCCTAATTTTCACACGCTTGGGCACCATTGGCGTTAAGCGAATCAGGCTTCAGTATTCTAAGGAGAAAGGTGTTTCCCCAATGCGTCAGCAAAGCTGTACGCAACGTCGAGAGACACTTCGATAGGGAACCGAGCATAGTAGATTTTTTTTTGTTTCCTGTTGGACCGAAATCGTATCGAACCGTGACATCTGTGTATCGTGCCACCCCTAATATATACACATACACACACACACACACACACACACACACAAACAAATCTAAATAAAATAATTTTGCTACCAACAGAGCTTTTATCTAGTTGAACACAAATGGGTGTGTGGAGACAATTTAAGACCCAAAAGCTTATCTCCATTAAATGTAATAAAAATTTTATTTCTGTGTTTGTTGGTCTTTAAAAATGCAAACTGAATATTCTGCCTCTTAATCGTGATTAAATCCGGCATTTTCACTCAGTAATTATTAATATAGTGTGAGAATAAGCCTTTAACTCGTTAACAAAAGTTTATTCTGTTTGATGTAGTCAGGATCTTTCTCTATTTGCTACACCACATTGGCTTTTTTGAGACTAACACAATTCAAACACCTATTAATCCTACTGAGGTGGTATAGCAGCAGGTCAAGTTACAGCATCACAACAGATGTACTGTGACTACACTCTCGTGACTCACCTTGAGTCTGCCAAACTCACAGGCCAGGTCCAGAGGGGTCTTTTTCGCCTTGTTGACAGTACAGGGGTTGGACTGGTGTTGTAGTAGCATTTCAGACTGAGGGCAGACACAGACACACAGAGATACTGTGAAAGGGCAGAGAAGCTGTGTCTGGCTACATAAGGTTTCTGCGATTACACAATAGAAGACAATGTCAAAAGCCATATCAGTTTAAGTCTATCCATATATGAAAAACTGAAATAGCATCCAAAAAGGTCAAGGACTTTTCCTAAGAGGGAATGGCCAAAGAAATACTGAAAATTATTGCGTTATATGGCACACATTATACCCTGTTACATGTTTTGTGAGGAAGGGTATGCCATTTAGAAAGGGAATATTCTGCATTTCAAGCCAAACAACTGGTCAATCTAACCTGGTTCTGAGAGGTATCATACACACAGTGAGGTTAACTAAAAAATGCATTGTTTTGAAACAAAGCCCTGGACCTGCAAAGTAATGCTATCTTTGCAGGGGACCTCTTTTCTGCCTCGAGCGTGCAATGACATGTCTTGCATTTTCCTTCCTTTTCCTTTAGAAAACATAAAACAGTACGTATCCTTTTTATCTAGCTGCCAGAGATCTGTAAACAGCCCCAAAAGCTATATTTTGGTTCGAGTCACAGCACATTCCTGAGTCACTATCAAAGTGCTGCATTCAGCCTTTTTGCTCATTTATTTTGAAGATACTAGTAAGTGACAGAATTAGTGATGCACTGAAAATTCGACAACCAAAAATAACTTGTCGAAAACAAATTTTTGGTTTCATGTCAATGGCCCTGGCTTTATATTTACCTCAGGAAAGCCATTCAATGTCCATAGTTTGCTAGTTACAGTAGCTAGAAATATTAACTCTAGAGAGAAGCATTTTGCTAGATATTTGCACTATAATATATATAATGTAATATGTTTATTTTTCAAGAGTGAATTAGAGTAGAAACAATTATATAATCAAAAAAGTTGATATAAAAAATGCTTTGTAATTAAAATGCTTATATACAACTTTATAGAAATGTAATTAATTGATTATAAAATAAATGATTGATTACAAAGTAAATGTTTTAAAGGGGTGGTTTACTGCTTTTTTTCTTTGCTTGATTGTGTTTATGGGGTGCAATATAACATGTCTTCGAGTTTCATTTGTTAAAAAATGCCTTATTTTTCATATATTTCACCTTTATTGTAAGCCGCTTTCTCCTCTGTCATTTGAACGACCGGTTGACTTCCTGAATCTATGAAACCACTCCCTCAGAAACAGGCAATGGGCTCATATTGGTTAGTTGGGCCGGTGTGTTGTGATTGGCTAAACTGTGTACTGCACATTGTCCGGAAACTTCACGCCCATTACCTTTACGGGCGACAGTTGCATGCTCCCCGATCAAATGTAAATAATGGTGTCAATATTGCCGTATCAGTTTGAGCCAGAATCAAACCAAGAAAGCGGTAATGAAGAGAGTCAAGCAGAACTTCCGCAAGCACGGCTCTTACAAAACGTTTCTGAATGAAGTTTGCTGTTGTGATTATATATAATTTTTTGAAGTTTGTTCACGTTTGTCTCATACACACAAAATAGCATCGAACTAACTGGCCACTATAACCAAACAGTGTTGGCTTGTGTTTACGTTCTTGATCAAATCGAAAAATTACGTCAAAGTATACATGGAAAATACATTTACAAAATTAGAACATAATTACAAATTCGGGTCCAAAATGTTTGTACGCATTTGTCATAGACACACGAAATAGTATTTATCTAACTGGCTACTAAAGCCAGTGTTGGCATTTGTTTACGACCTTGATAAAACTAAAACATTACATCTGAAATTATACATGCAAATACATTTAAAATTATTAAATCTTACTTACAGGTTGTGGCCCAACAACTGCTGCCTCTGGTTTTAAAGTTGGAACTGCTCCATGTTTTAGTAATAGTTTCTGTGTGAATCCAGCATTGATTCTGGAAGCTGTCTTCCATAAAATGCGCAGCACAGAGAGCTAAATTAGGATTGTAATTGTCAGGAACATAATCAAACATAAATTTTAACCATTGTTGACGAACTACAGCGTCCGTAGGAAGCCGAACACAGAAGACCTGACAGCTGGGTGAAAATAACACCGTTTCGCCGGCATGGCTACAACTCTCCACTATAACTCTTCCTCTTCGACAAAGCCGCAGAACATGGCCTTGCCCCCTCTTTTGCATGTTCCGGAGGGAGGGGTTGATGCAAATTTATGGGTTTGTTACGTATGCAACCCGGGAAGGATCTCGTTGTAGTCCCATATGAGTCGTTTTTGTAGGCATTAAACTTCCTGATTTTTAAAAGACGATATCTCCGCTTACGTTGAACTTTCAGTGCAGCAACTTTGCGGATACTGTTCATGCACCAACAGCAACATTATACACTATTTAAAATGAAAAAAGTGAAAATCGCAGTAAACCACCCCTTTAAAAAAACTTTTTGCAGTTTCAGTAAAATACTCATTTTGGTGCATCACTAAATTCAACAAATGCAAATCCAGAGTTTGTAATGGGAATACAACGTATTTCCCACATTGCTTGGGCACTTTATGATTTTTTAAGTCATTCTTTGGATGGAAATCACTTTAAGCAGCCCAGACTACATCAGTACATCAAATCCCCACCATACTTGTCAAACATACCTATTTTGGTACAACGGACCATGGTATAGGTGAAAGTCTGAAACCTTTTTGACTCTTGACATCATTCTCCCTTCTGTCAATGTAGACTGGCAAAAATTGGTCAATAGTGGAGGAGCAGTGTGCTACATACCACCTCATAGTGTCCGTACTGTGCAGCCAGGTGGAGAGGGATCTGTCCATCTTGTGCAGCCCCATTCACAGAAGCTCCAGCCCTCAGCAGCATAAGTACAGAGTCAGCCTTCCCCTGCCAGGCAGCATAGTGCAGTGGACGCATACCTACAACAGTGAGCAGAAAATCATTATTTTTACAGCTACTTGTTCTTTTACACTGGGAAAAAAAACAGGGCTTTCTTTCTCTGGTGGTGCAGTCATTTTTCTGTTGAAATGGGAAAAATCGTGACTACCAAGCTTGTCTATGTTTAGCCTATGCACAACAAAGTTTGGAGTTTGAATAAATAACTATTTGTATAAATTTGTTTATAGACTTTTTTTTAAATCTAATTTGTTTTGATGGTACATTAAAGAGATCTTGATCCAAAGACTCTCATGTTGTTCCAAACCTGCATGGCTTTATATATACTGCAAACTACAGTTGTTTAGCAGAATGTCCATGCTGCTCTTTCACATACATTGAAAGTGGCTGGGGACAGGAACATTTGTGGTCACCATTCATAGAATAATTTTGGTATGACATATAGATGAGTAAATGGCAAAATATCTTTAAATGAATACAAAACTTATACATGTGTACAAAATATTACATGTATAGAACATGAACATAGATTAGGACACATGGAGTATAACGTTCACTGTTTTCATATATTTTCTGTATATTATGTAAAAAAGCTATTTATTGATTTATTATTAATATTTCTGTCAAAAAGGGTTAATGTGGGGGGAAATGCAGTTGAAACTGTACAGTTTTGCAGTTGAATCGATGTTTTCGATAATGCTTTGGAAAAGATAAAGAAAAAAAATACGGAAGCCTTTATGAGAACACTTGAGACCATGATCACTTTCTACTGGACTTATGCGCTGAAACATTTTTTTAGAGCTGTCAAATCAATTAAATGTGATTAACTGCATCAAAAATAAAAGTTTGTGTTTACATGATGTGTGTGTATTGTGTACATTTATATGTATGTATATATATATATATACACACTATATTGGCAAAAGTATTGGGTCACCCCCTTCTTTAGAACAGAAAAAGGCACTTCCAAAACTGTGACAACAAAATGGAAACATAATTCATGTATTTAAAAATTGTATTTCCATCTCTGTTGCAACAGTTTTGGAAGTGTCTAAAATGTACCCATATGTACAAGTCATTGGTGTTTGGTAGAAGATCTGCAGAAGATATGCATTTAAAGTCACACCAGAGGTGTTCAGCTTGGATTAGGACTTGGCTTTCTGCAGACCAGTCAAGTTCTTCCACACTGACTAAAACAATCATTTCTTTTTGAACCTTGCCTTATACACAGAGGTATTGTCATGTTAGAATAGAAAAGGGTCCTGTCCAAACTGTAGCTTTAAAATTAGAAGCACACAATTCCCTAGAATATCATTATATGCTTAAACATTAAGATTTGTACTCATGGAAATTACTAAAGTAGTCAAACCTGTTCATTAGAAAGGGGTGACCCAATACTTTTGGCAATATTATATTATATTTTATATATATACACACACATATACATACATACATACATACATACATGCACACACACACATACGTATATATTTAAAGGGGTCATATGACGTTGCTAAAAAGAACATTATTTTGTTTATTTGGATTAATGCAATGTGTTTTTGCAGTTTAAGGTTCAAAAAACACATTTTTTCTTTTATTCTTTATTAACATATCACAACAGCTGGTTATTAGGTTGTTTTTGGCTGCTATTTCTTTAAGAGATGTTGCTGCTGAACGTGACGCAGCTCTGACACGCATTGTATTTTCTCTCAATTCTCTTTACCTTTTCTGACCCATTTCAGGTCGGAGCCATTTCAGTCTCTTCTAATGAACTGACAAGTTGAATCGGGTGTGTTAGATGAGGGAGACAGTGCTGGGCTGCTCCAGGACAGTTTTTAAAACCCTTTCAGAGACATGTTTTTAAATGTGACTCATATATAACATATTACATGCATGCACAGTTTTAAGGCAGTTATAATCGCCTTTTTGGTAACTTCATGCCTTAACTGACCACGACATTGCATGCACGTAGTTTATTTTAGTGTTTGATAACTTTATTCAATTTCTGTATATTTCTGCTGAGGGGCACAGGTAGCTAAATATGACATTTATTATAGCCTAATGGGTTTATGTGAAGATTGTTTTAAGTTCACTTAAATTAGAAGTTATTTTTAAAGTGTAATAAATGTTAAAATTGATAGCTCTTAATTATAATGTAATGTTGAATGGCTATAGTCAATGGTTAAATATTCGGGGGGAAATTTTTATAGGGAAATCAGTATTAATTGGTATCAGTGATACTGGCCTTCAGTCATAAAAAAGGATGCCATTAAACAAATATTAAAAATATACCGTCTTTATGTGGTTTGTACATTAATTTGAAGATTGAATGTGAAATTACTGCAATATAAAACTATATTTAAAATTTTTAATGTTAGTTGGGATTAATCGTGATTAACTTCAGAAAAAAATGTGTGATTAGTTAATTTTTTTTAATCGATTGACAGCACGAATATATACTGTGTGTGTGTGTGTGTGTATATATATATACTGTGTGTGTGTGTGTGTATATATATATATATATACATACACACACACACACAGTATATATTCGTGCTGTCAATCGATATATATATATAGGGTAAACGTACCCATTAAGCTCACCAAAATGTACATCGAGACATTTTTAGTGAAGAAATTGGTTTCAGTGCAGAAAGTTATGTTAAAATAAAATATTAATCTCTCACACAAAAATATTTAATTTGATTTTAAATGACAAAAGCATTTCAATTAAGATATACAACATTAAATTCAAAAAGTCTGGCTGTGCTTAAAGGGTATATTTTTGTACCCTTTAAGCACACCCCTGTTCCCATTAAGCTCACATCATGTTTTATTATAAATTCTTGTTTATTTTAAGGAAAATTCTTAAAGAATAATTGTAAATATATATTTTTTTTTTTTTTGAAGGTACAAAGTCAATCACAAAAAAAAAAAAAACAGAACACTAAAATCAAGCAACAAGGCATTCAATTTGATCAGTTATATATTCCTAATGAAGTGTCACCTAAGCACAAATCAACATCTATACTAGCGAAGTTCAGTGAAGTAACATTCAAAAATCAAATAAAACAAACCAATAAAACATTTAATTCATGGGGATGAACACAGAAACTAGCCTCATTATGAAGCCTCTTTTTAAATGGATGTCAACTTATCTATATTCTCTTAAGGCTGGAATACACTACATGATTTTTGCCCCGATTTTCCACAGATTTACAGTCTGGAGAAGTTGATGCTAGTTACCAAAGATCAGAGCCAGTCTGCAGATTTGAGTGGACAGAATCCATAGAAAATCAATTAACTTAACTTAAAGTGACATCAGTTAATATTTAAAGTCTGTTTATGAAGTATTTACATAGACGTTCAATGTGGAAGAGCTTAAAGAGAGCACACTGAGCTTAATGAGAGCAGCAACAATTTTTAATAAATTTCATGTAATATTTATTAAAATGACAGAATTTTTGCTAAATAAATAGTCTAGGTCATGTATTAAGTTCATACATATTTTAATTTGAACAGCTATTAACAACAACATCTATGAAATGAATACTTTTTTCTTATTGATGTCACACTGAAGCCGTGTGATTTTCATAGTAGTGCACCCTTTAAGCTCACCTTAAAATAATATGAAATCTTTAAAAATCACACCACTGTAAAATGACATACCAGCAATAAACTATCAATTTATAATATTATGGATGTAAAAGTACAAGCCAGTAATGCCTGTAAAATAATATATTAGCGTAGCACACAATCTTATACCGCTAGTCAGCTAACTGTGTTCTGTAGCATCTGCACTGTGTTGCTAAAACTATCTTTTGTATCTAATGTAATTATATCCCACATCCAAGTTCCAGGTTTATAATATGCAAAAGTCTGAACATTAATCTCTTACTTTTACAATAAGTAGTGAAACGTACCCAAAATAAAGGTTTAAATATCTAAAAAAACGCACATTTAAGGGGCTCCTCTTTTGGTGAAAGTTTTTAGACATCTTTCAAAATGGCCGCCAGACAGTGTGAACACATGGAGACCCATATCTCAGTGTGCAATGATCTGATTGACTTAAAATTATAGGAGGTATATAGTAACAAACATATCAATTGGTTAAGACATCAAGTAGGATAATAAATTATTTTTTCTTTTTATAATCTGATCTCAAAAATGGAAGTGTGCTTAATGGGTACATGAGCTTAATAGGTACGTTTACCCATCCAATATACATACACATATATATATATATATATACACACACACACACACACACAGTATTACAAATATTTCTTGTAGAAATATACACCCACCCACACACAGTATTACAAATATTTCTTGTAGAAATATACACACACACACACACACCTTATATCCTAATACAGTGGGGGGGGGGGAAATAGTTGATCCCCTGCTGATTTTGTACATTTGCCAACTGACAAAAAAATTATCAGTATATAATTTTAATGGTAGGTTTATTTGAACAGTGAGAGACAAGAATAACAAAAAAATCCAGAAAAACGCATTTAAAAAAAAAGTTATAAATTGATTTGCATTTTAACGAGTGAAATATCAATCAGCAAGATTTCTGGTTCCCAGGTGTCTTTTATACAGGTAATGAACTGAGATTATGAGCACTCTCTTAAAGGGAGCAGTCCTAATCTCAGCTTGTTACCATCTATAAAAGACAACCTGTCCACAGAAGCAATCGATCAATCAGATTCCAAACTCTCCGCCATGGCCAAGACCAAAGAGATGTCCAAGGATGTCAGAGATAAGATTGTAAACCTACACAAGGCTGGAATGGGCTACAAGACCATCGCCAAGCAGCTTGGTGAGAAGGTGACAACAGTTGGTGCGATTATTCGCAAATGGAAGAAACACAAAATAACTTTCAATCTCCCTCGGACTGGGGCTCCATGCAAGATCTCACCTCGTGGAGTTTCAATGATCATGAGAACGGTGAGGAATCAGCCCAGAACTACACGGGAGGATCTTGTGAATGATCTCAAGGCAGCTGGGACCATAGTCACCAAGAAAACAATTGGTAACACTCGCCGAGAAGGACTGAAATCCTGCAGCGCCCGCAAGGTCCCCCTGCTCAAGAATGCACATGTACAGGCCCGTCTGAAGTTTGTCAATGATTCAGAGGAGAACTGGGTGAAAGTGTTGTGGCCAGATGAGACCAAAATCGAGCTCTTTGACATCAACTCAACTCAACCATCCCCACCGTCAAACATGGAGGTGGAAACATTATGCTTTGGGGGTGTTTTTCTGCTAAGGGGACAGGACAACTGCACCGCATCAAAGGGACAATGGACGGGGCCATGTACTGTCAGGGCCAGGGCATTGAAGCCAACAAGGGCATTGAAAATGGGTCGTGGATGGGTATTCCAGCATGACAATGACCCAAAACACATGGCCAAGGCAACAAAGGAGTGGCTCAAGAAGAAGCACATTAAGGTCCTGGAGTGGCCTAGCCAGTCTCCAGACCTTAATCCCATAGAAAATCTGTGGAGGGAGCTGAAGGTTCGAGTTGCCAAATGTCAGCCTCAAAACCTTAATGACTTGGAGAGGATCTGCAAAGAGGAGTGGGACAAAATCCCTCCTGAGATGTGTGCAAACCTGGTGACCAACTACAAGAAACGTCTGAGCTCTGTGATTGCCAACAAGGGTTTTGCCATCAAATACTAAGTTTTTTCATGTTTTGCGAAAGGGTCAAATACTTATTTGATGCAAATCGTAAATCGGGGGGAAGTCGTGGCCTAATGGTTAGAGCGTCAGACTCGTAACCCGAAGGTCACGGGTTTGAGTCTCGGTACCGGCAGGGATTGTAGGTGGGGGATGTACAGCGGATGAAGTGAATGTACAGCGCTCTCTCCACCCTCAATACCATGACTGAGGTGCCCTTAAACAAGGCACCGAATCCCCCGCTGCAGCAAAAACGGCTGCCCACTGCTCCGGGTGTGTGTTCACGGTGTGAGTGTGTGTTCACAGCTGTTTGTGTGCACTTAGGATGGGATAAATTCAGAGCATGGGTTACCATACTTGGCCACATGTCACTGACTCACTCAAATCAATTCATAACTTTTCTGAATAGTGTTTTTCTGGATTTTTTTTGTTGTTATTCTGTCGCTCACTGTTCAAATAAACCTACCATTAAAATTATAGACTGATCATTTCTTTGTCAGTGGGCAAACACAAAATCAGCAGGGGATCAAATAATTTTTAATATTTTAAAATAATTTAAAATTTTTATAATATATAAGTGTGTACACATACATACAAACAGAATTCCAAAAATGTTGGGACGTTTTTTAAATTTGAATAAAATGAGAACTAAAAGACTTTCAAATCACGTGAGCCAATATTTTATTCACAATAGAACATAGAGAACATAAATGTTTATATTGAGAAATTTTACACTAAATGAGCTCATTTCTAATTTGATGCCTGCTACAGGTCTCAAAAAAGCCGGCACGGGGGCAACAAAGGGCTGAACAAGCAAGAAATTTTGAAAAGATTCAGCTGGGAGAACATCTAGCAACTAATTAAGTTAATTGACATCAGGTCTGTAACATGATTAGCTATAAAAGGGATGTCTTAGAGAGGCAGAGTCTCAGAAGTAAAGATGGGCAGAGGTTCTCCAATCTGTGAAAAAGTGCGTAAAAATTTTTTGGAATACTTTAAAAACAACGTTCCTCAACGTCAGATTGCAAAGGCTTTGCAAATCACATCATCTACACTGCATAACATCATCAAGAGATTCAGACAAACTGGAGAAGTCTCTGTGCGTAAGGGACAAGGACGAAGACCTTTGTTGGGTGCTCGTGGTCTTTGGGCCCTTAAACAACACTGCATCACTCATCGGCATGATTCTGTCATTGACATTACTAAATGGGCCCAGGAATACTTCCAGAAACCACTGTCGGTAAACACAATCTGACGTGCCATCTGCAGATGCCAACTAAAGCTCTATCATGCTAAAGAGGAGGGAGACCTTCCAGCATGTCATCAGCGTTCAGTTCAAAAGCCAGCATCTCTGATGGTATGGGGGTGCATAAGTGCATACGGTATGGGCAGCTTGCATGTTTTGGAAAGCACTATGAATGCTGAAAGGTATATAAAGGTTTTAGAGCAACATATGCTCCCCTCCAGACGACGTGTATTTCAGCAGGACAATGCAAAACCGCATGGCATATGGCATATTACAACAGCATGGCTTCGTAGTAGAAGAGTCCAGGTGCTGAACTGGCCTGCCTGCAGTCCAGATCTTTCACCTATAGAGAAGGCGCATCATTAAACGAAAAATACGTCAAAGACGACCAAGAACACTTCAGCAGCTGGAAACCTATATCAGGCAAGAATGGGACCAAATTCCAACACCAAAACTTCAGAAACTCATAACCTCAATGCCCAGACATCTTCAAACTGTTTTGAAAAGAAGAGGAGATGCTACACCATGGTAAACATGCTCCCGTCCCAACTATTTTGAGACCTGTAGCAGGCATCAAATTTGAAATGAGCTCATTTTGTGCATAAAATTGTAAAATTTCTCAGTTTAAACATTTGTTATGTTATCTATGTTCTATTGCAAATAAAATATTGGCTCATGTGATTTGAAATTATTTTAGTTTTCATTTTATTCAAATTTAAAAAACGTCCGAACATTTCCGGAATTAAATGTTGTTGTTGTTATTCTGTCTCTCACTGTTAAAATAAACCTACCATTAAACACATATGTAAAACACAAATCTTTATTTTGGATGTGATTAATCGATTTGACAGCCCTAATATTTTTGTAGCTTTTTATTTATTTTTACATTTTTATATATTTTTCTTTATGTATATGACATGACCACTGTGATCTTCTGACTTCTAGTATTTTTTCAGGTATCAGCTATCATTGTATCAGGGATTTTTTTTTGTGCCCACTTATTAATATATTCTATATATTTAAATGTACTTTACTGTTGTTTTTGGGCCTCACATTTGTTGAATTAAATACCTTATCAGAAAACAAAAAGATTATTTAAAAATATATATAATTATACAAAAGATTGTAACGTAAGGAAATACATTCTGAACATTTCACAAACTCACAGGCTCGTGGATAAAAATGATAAAGTGTCTCACCATTGCTGTCTTTGATGTCCACAGTGGCTTGTGCCTCCAACAGCAGAGACAAGAGGTCAGTGATGCCAGTGAGAGCCGCATGATGAAGAGCTGAAAAACTGAAGAACAGAGAAACAGTCCTGAAAACTACACAAAAATCTCCTGTAAATTTTTAAAAGATTAATCACATCCAGAATAAAAGTTCTTGTTTATATATATATATATATATACATACACACACACACACACACATACACATATATACATACATATATATATATACATACATACTACGGGGCCGTTGAATGCTTGAATCTGATTGGCTGACGAACGTTCTGAGGTGTGCAATTATTTTCAGGGAAACGCACGGTGAATGTAGTTCCAGGCAGCTCTTGACCGCATTACATGACCATATCACTTCGCCAAATGATTTCCGTTATTTCAAAGGTCTTACAACAGTAAAATAACCAAGACCCACAACAACACTGGCCAAATAAATAAATATAGTAAACAATATGATAAAAACGACAGATCATGTCCATGTTTTTGCCACAAAATTGCGCTTTATTATGTATGGAAAGCACATACTCTATCTCTCCCGCGCTCTCCCTCACAGATCGCATACATAACAGTTACAGTTTGCGCACACTAGCATACATCGCGCTAATGTTGTTAGCGCTACTCTGACGATTTTATCAGTAAACAACTTAAAAACTACATGACTTCTCACAAGCGAGGTAACAACAACGGCGCGGTTCGTGAAGAAAAGGAAGTAACTGTTAAGTTTCACTATAACTAGAGACATTGCCGCCGAACACTATTGAGAGACGCACAGAGGTAATTTTCTCTCTCTCTCTCTCTCACAACTTAGTTATTAACTGTATTAACTGCATTAATCTGTTATCAACGGCTCAATCCTCCGTTACTAGGTTTAAAATTACGTTTAGGAATTATCAACGGAGGCGTTGGATGAAATGCGGAAGAAATAATCCTACTCACAATAGCGATTTAAGTAGAAATACTGGACGAATGCCTTGAAATATATCATCTGATCGATGTCTTGAGGTGTGGCAACCGTAGTATAAGTAGAATAATTTACTTCGGTCCGTTGAATTATTAGAAAAATAATGCACACCCGAGGTGTAACGGCCACTCCGCTTCGCATCGTGACCGCATCACCACCTCGGGGGTGTGCATTATTTTTCTAATAATTCAACGGCCCGTCGTCAATTATTCCTTACATATACAGGTGCTGGTCATATAATTAGAATATCATCAAAAAGTTGATTTATTTCACTAATTCCATTCAAAAAGTGAAACGTGTATATTATATTCATTCATTACACACAGACTGATATATTTCAAATGTTTATTTCTTTTAATTTTGATGATTAGAGCTTACAGCTCATGAAAGTCAAAAATCAGTATCTCAAAATATTAGAATATTTACATTTGAGTTTCAATAAATGACCATCCCTACAGTATAAATTCTGGGTATCTCTTGTTATTTGAAACCACAATAATGGGGAAGACTGCTGACTTGGCAATGATCCAGAAGACGAACATTGACACCCTCCACAAAGAGGGTAAGTCACAGAAGGTCATTACTGAAAGGTGTGGCTGTTTACAGAGTGCTGTATCAAAGCATATTAAATGCAAAGTTGACTGGAAGGAAGAATTTGGGTAGGAAAAGGTGCACAAGCAACAGGGATGACCGCAAGCTTGAGAATACAGTCAAGCAAAGCCGATTCAAACACTTGGGAGACCTTCACAAGGAGAGAACTGAAGCAGGAGTCAGTGCATCAAGAGTCACCACGCTCAGACGTCTTCAGGAAAAGGGCTACCAAGCCACTTCTGAACCAGAGACAACGTCAGAAGCATCTTAACTGGGCTGTGGAGAAAAAGAACTGGACTGTTGCTCAGTGGTCCAAAGTCCTCTTTTCAGATGAAAGTAAATTTTACATTTCATTTGGAAATCAAGGTCCCAGAGTCTGAAGGAAGAGTGGAGAGGCAGAGAATCCATGTTGCTTGAAGTCCAGTGTGAAGTTTCCACAGTCAGTGATGATTTGGGCTGCCATGTCATCTGCTGGTGTTGGTCCACTGTGTTTTCTGAAGTCCACAGTCAACGCAGCCATCTTAGATATTTTAGAGCACTTCATGCTTCCTTCTGTTGACAAGCTTTATGGAGATGCTGATTTCATTTTCCAGCAGGACTTGGCACCTGCCCACACTGCCAAAGGTACCAAAAGCTGGTTCAATGACCATAGTGTTACTGTGCTTGATTGGCCAGCAAAATCGCCTGACCTGAACCCCATAGAGAATCTATCTAAAATGAGAAACAAGAGACCAAAAAATGAAGATGAGCTGAAGGCCACTGTCAAAGAAACCTGGGCTTCCATTTCCTTTGGTATGGAAGCCCAGGTTTCTTTGACAGTGGCCTTCAGCTCATCTTCATTTTTGGCAGTGCCACAGACTGATCGACTCCATGCCACGCCGCATTGCTGCAGTAATTGAGGCAAAAGGAGCCCCAACTAAGTATCGAGTGCTGTACATGCTCATACTTTTCATTTTCATACTTTTCAGTTGGCCAAGATTTCTAAAAATCCTTTCTTTGTATTGGTCTTAAGTAATATTCTAATATTTTGAGATACTGATTTTTGACTTCCATGAGCTGTAAGCTCTAATCATCAAAATTAAAAGAAATAAACATTTGAAAATTATCAGTCTGTGTGTAATGAATGAATATAATATACAAGTTTCACTTTTTGAATGGAATTAGTGAAATAAATCAACTTTTTGATGATATTCTAATTATATGACCAGCACCTGTATACACACACAGGTGCATCTCAAATTAGAATGTCATGGAAAAGTTCATTTATTTCAGTAATTCAACTCAAATTGTGAAACTCGTGTATTAAATAAATTCAATGCACACAGACTGAAGTAGTTTAAGTCTTTGGTTCTTTTAATTGTGATGATTTTGGCTAACATTTAACAAAAACCCACCAATCATCTCAACAAATTAGAATATGGTGACATGCCAATCAGCTAATCAACTCAAAACACCTGCAAAGGTTTCCTGAGCCTTCAAAATGGTCTCTCAGTTTGATTCACTAGGCTACACAATCATGGGGAAGACTGCTGTTCTGACAGTTGTCCAGAAGACAATTATTGGCACCCGTCACCAGGAGGGTAAGCCACAAACATTCATTGCCAAAGAAGCTGGCTGTTCACAGAGTGCTGTATCCGAGCATGTTAACAGAAAGTTGAGTGGAAGGAAAAAGTGTGGAAGAAAAAGATGCACAACCAACCGAGAGAATCACAGCCTTATGAGGATTGTCAAGCAAAATCAATTCAAGAATTTGGGTGAACTTCACAAGGAATGGACTGAGGCTGGGGTCACGGCATCAAGAGCCACCACACACAGACGTGTCAAGGAATTTGGCTACAGTTGTCGTATTCCTCTTGTTAAGCCACTCCTGAACCACAGACAATGTCTTACCTGGGCTAAGGAGAAGAAGAACTGGACTGTTGCCCAGTGGTCCAAAGTCCTCTTTTCAGATGAGAGCAAGTTTTGTTTTTCATTTGGAAGCCAAGGTCCTAGAGTCTGGAGGAAGGGTGGAGAAGCTCATAGCCCAAGTTGCTTGAAGTCCAGTGTTAAGTTTCCACAGTCTGTGATGATTTGGGGTGCAATGTCATCTGCTGGTGTTGGTCCATTGTGTTTTGAAAACCAAAGTCACTGCACCGGTTTACCAAGAAAATTTGGAGCACTTCATGCTTCCTTCTACTGACCAGCTTTTTAAAGATGCTGATTTCATTTTCCAGCAGGATTTGGCACCTGCCCACACTGCCAAAAGCACCAAAAGTTAGTTAAATGACCATGATCTTGGTGTGATTGACTGGCCTGCAAACTCACCAGACCTGAACCCCATAGAGAATCTATCTAAAATGAGAAACAAAAGACCAAAAAATGAAGATGAGCTGAAGGCCACTGTCAAAGAAACCTGGGCTTCCATACCACCTCAGCAGTGCCACAAACTGATCACCTCCATGCCACGCCAAATTGAGGCAGTAATTAAAGCAAAAGGAGCCCCTACCAAGTATTGAGTACATATACAGTAAATGAGCATACTTTCCAGAAGGCCAACAATTCACTAAAAATTATTTATTTTTATTGGTCTTGTGTGAAGTATTCTAATTTGTTGAGATAGTGAATTGGTGGGTTTTTGTTAAATGTGAGCCAAAATCATCACAATTAAAAGAACCAAAGACTTAAATTACTTCAGTGTGTGCATTGAATTTATTTAATACACGAGTTTCACAATGAGTTGAATTACTGAAACAAATGAACTTTTCCACGACATTCTAATTTATTGAGATGCACCTGTACATATACATATACATATATATATATATATATGCGTGTGTGTGTGTACTGTGCATATGTATATATAAATACACACACATACAGTATATTTTGGAAATTTTCACATGCATATGCATTTATATTTTATATTTTATATTATATATAAATATATTTAATATATAAGCATAACATTTTTCTTAAATATATAAATGCATGAGTTTGTATTTATATATACATAAATACACACAGCACAGACTATAAAGAGTTAAAAGCTACCTAGACCTCTAAACTGAATTGTTTATTGCTTATATTCACAAAGCATTTGGCAAAACAGCAGCTTTTCCGATTTAAGTAAGAAAAGTAATAAACTGTAAACAGGAAAAATATGGTGTATTTTATGAAATGACGAGCCATACTGAATCAATTATCAGAAAAGGCCTTCATTCATTTACAAACAGAACATGACAAATATGCATCTAATTTATCCATCTGGTGTGATAGACGGAAATGTTTGGCTGATCTGGTGATGTTTCTGTCACGGGATTCAATTGAGTACAACACTGTGATCAGTCCTGATAGCACAGCTAGAGCTCACTGCCCAATTAGCAGACAGATCTCTGCTTTCACAGTCACTTCATGACTGGGGATGGTCCGGCTTCTAAAATATGCATGTGTTTGAAGGAACAGATGCCTGAAGAATAAATAAAAGAACATTTCTTAACATAATTTAAAAGCATTGAACTCAACCAGTGGATTAGGCCAAATAAAGCTGCATCTTCTCCATATGTAAATAAGTCATGATCCTAAATGTAATAAATAGTGTGCTGTTTGAGCTAGAGCTTGAGATATGATATATTGAAGGGATTGTTATTGTAAGTGAAAGAGCTGAATTACAGGATTATCATTTCTCAAATCTGTGATGACAAGTATACTTAGCAGTTACTAATCTATAGGACAATATGTGGTCATGTAGTTGGCAAACCTTTGAATATCCTCACACTCAGTTCTAGGAATGGCTATTAAAATGTGTCAGTGCAGCTAATAAGTATATAATTAGCTCCCTAGATTAAGCTGACTTTTCCTTGCAGTCTCAGATCGTTTCCAGGGTCTGAAACTGAATCTGCTGGAGCCACGCAAATTCCAACAAAGCACTTCTGTCTGCGGTAGATAAATATATAATTTGTATTAAAAATGTATCACAGGAAGAGAATACCAAGATTTCTTTAGACGCACTTGTCTTAGAGAGGAAACGTCCCTGTTTTCACCAGCAGCTAGCTTCTGCTTTGTACTATACTGTCATTAGGTGTCAATGTGGACAGGTTCAGTGATGCTCCAATTCAAGTTGCTCAGTATTTATTTAACCGTTTAAAGGATCAGTTCAGAGAAATTCCTTTCCAGTCCATAAGTGTAACTCAGCATCACCATAAAATCCCTCTGACTTGAGTTTAATGATGGATGAGACATTCATGCATTTTACAGTGCATTTGTCACAGCCTCATTTTACCAAAAAAACACCTAAAATACAGGAGAATCAGAGCCTAAACAGAGCGCAAGATTTTTAATGTTTTTGAAAAGTCTCATGCTCACCATTGCTGCATTTATTTGATCAAATTACAGTAAAAACTGTGATTTTGTTACACATTATTACAATTTTAAAAAAATATGTTTTCTTTTTTTTTTTTGTATATTAAAATGTAATTTATTCCTGTGATGGCAAAGCTGAATTTTCAGCAACATTACCCAGTCATACCCCAGACTTCAGTGTCACATGATCCTTTAGAAACCATTCTAATATGCTAATTTGGTGTTCAACCTAAAATAAAGAAGAAAAGACCCATTGTGTGTGATGTCAACATGCGATTAAGGTTATGTTCCGCATAACTTTACATTAAACATCAACTTTTTGCAGTCAGTGTGGGCAGACAAATTACTTTTAAAGGTTTTTCCAGGTTAGGACACATAAGGTTCCCTGAACCCATTTTACATCTCCTACGGTCTTCTCCTTCACTGCATTGCTGCAGTGCTCCTACAAGCCCTTTCATGCAGAAAAGACAAACCGACCCCTTTATCTCATATATGAGCACAACTTCACACATATCATCTCCCAAAGAGACCTTACACCAAAATAACACCCAATACTGAAGCTTCAGCAGGGACTTGCTTAAAATCTTATGAGGGTTTAAAATCATATGAGAGTTTTGTGAAACTAACAAATAAATAGATGGAAAAAAGCACCCTGCAGCTATTGTTCAGAAGCCACAGATGTTGAGAGTGAGTAATGCTGATGATTAATATGACACATATCTGAAGAATGCTGTGTTCAGTCTATGGTACAGCACACACTATCTGATCCAAACTTCTTAAACACATCAGTATGTCATCTACTGCGCATGCTAAAAATATCCCACCGGGATTTGACAAATTATTATATACTATTCCCATAATACAGATGGCGGTATAATTTAAAGTTCCTGATACTATAATGGAAGGAAGGAAGGAACAGAAAGAAAGAAGTGAGCGAATGAAACAAAGAATGAACAAATGAAAGAACGAGAGACAGAAAGAAAAAAGTGAACAGAGGAAAAAAGAAAAAAAATGAGTGAACGAAACAGAATGAACAAATGAAAGAAAGAAAAAGAAATAAACGAGCGAATGAAATAGAATTAAAAAGAATGAGTGAAAAAAGAAAATTAAAAAAAGAGAAAAGAATGAGCAAACAAAATTAAATGAGCAAAGAGAAAGAAAAAGGAAAAGAAAGAATGAGCGAACGAAACAAATGAATGAGCGAAAAAAGAACAAAAGAAAAGAATGAACGAACGAAACAATGAACAAATTAAAAAAGAAAAGAAACAAAAAGAAACAAACGAGAAAAAAAGAATGAACAAATAATTGTGCAAAAGAAAAAGAAATAAGCGAGCGAACGAAATAGAATTAAAAAAAGAATGAGCGAAAAAAGAACATTTAAAAAAGCAAACAAAATGAATGAATGAGCAAAGAGAAAGAAAAAGGGTAAGAAAGAAAGAATGAGCGAACAAAAATGAATGAGCAAAAAAAAGAACGAAAAAAGAATAAGCGAACGAAACAATGAACAAATGAATGAGCGAAAGAAAAAAAGAAAGAAAGAAAGAAAGAAAAGCGAACAGCGCCAGTAGCAGTGATGAATAATGAAATGTTTTTCCTCCACCTCAGCTGCAGGTCCCTCAGGAGCCGGTTTCTCAGTTCTTCCCCTGCTGCTCATGAAAGCACAAATTAGCACTCATGCTAATGCGAGGCCCTCAACTTCACGAGATTTGCTTTCAACTTTCTGCCACTTTCGTCTCTCAAGACTAATGGGACCCCAGATTCAACAACAGCACACTCTGTACAAAAGCAATTAGATTTTACCCAGCATGCAGGGCTTAGTGAGTCACAGAAACCAGAATGAGAATTACATAAAAACACATGTTAACCAATAATATTCCCACAAATGCTGTCCCAAATAGCCTAAGAGAGTTGTCTTAACAAATAGTTTCAATATCGTCTTGAACGTGAGCTCCCAGCATGCACTGCAGAATGAACGCACTGATTTGTTCACTGGTGATAAGCTCATGTTTTTACTTAATGATATTTGTTGACTGTAAGGTTGGTGAGGTTATTAAAGTTATCAAAAAAAAGTAGGGCGGAGACTTGGTTCTAACCATCAGTTATTGATTGGATGGTGGCATATCTGAATTCAAACATTTTTAATCAAATACATAATCTTTTTTTTAATGTCAAATTGCTTTACTGGTTATGAGCTCAACTCTACACAAAATATACACATACTGTAGCAGTTTGAACCCCAGACAATATTTCCCATAGCATCTATCCAGTATTTTTAAGAGTTAAGCTTTGGGTCTGTGGCTTTCTCTAATAGTCTGAGCTTTGATTTCAAACAGTGCTGTTAGCTCAAAGCAGAAAGGAATCATGGGAAGAGTCATGGGAAAACCAGTCAAACCATGTCACGTTGCTTTTAACTAATGCCGAGATATAGTGCACAGAAAATCTATAATGCTGGTAGTCTGAGCCGTATATTGTGGAAAAATGGCACAAGAATTACAAGTTTGTCTCTTAGCCAAGCATCTATGCACTGTAACACCTTCCTGTGCAAAGAGGAAAAAGAAAATGCAATGTTTGGATAGAATCTATGCAAAGACTGTGAAAGCAGACAAAACCACAGCTAGGCTCAGCAAACAAACATGACATGGAGCCTTTAATATGCGTCTTCGAGGCATGCAGTAAATAGAAAAATAGGCAAGTTACTACATTCATTGGGACACATTATATATGTTTAATTATTACTAGGGCTCAATGGGCATGCGTTGTGGTACTCTTGTGAACGCGCATCAAAGACTTGACATGGTAGAGAAGAAATTGTTGAATAAAGTTATTTTTGTTTTCTTTGTGCACAAAAAGTACTCGTAGCTTCATAAAATTAAGGTTGAACTACTGATGCAATGTGGACTATTTTAATGATGTCCTTTCTGGGCCCTAAATGTGTCAGTTGCGTTGCTGTCAATGCAGGGTCAGAGAGGTCTCGGATTTCATCAAAAATATATTAATTTGTGCTCCGAAGATGAACGAAAGTCTTACGGATTTGGAACAACATGAGGGCGAGTAATTAATGGCAGAATTTTCATTTTTGAGTGAATTATCCCTTTAATGCACTCTGATATAATCAATGCACATTATAATGCTAATAACCCAATACAATGATGAGTGGCTTAAAAAAAAAACACTTTAATAAATCATTAATTGGTTTTAAAAAAAATCATATTTAAACACAGCAAGGCAAAATTATACAGATCACTTTGTAATGAGTGATTAAACCTACCTTAATGCCAAACGTTTTATCTTTCTCCACTAATTAATTTACTAAGGGAACATTATTGTTACTGCAGAAGACTACACAGAGGAAATGATGAGACAAATATTCAGTAATGCCCTACAGTTAATATATTATACTAGGTTCACATTATTGATGACATTACTGCTTTAGGGACTGATAAGAATGCATCTCTTCTCTAAGGGCACAAACAATGCATAGATTGTTAGACAGTTTCAAGATACAAAAAAACTATATGTATATATACACATACGCTCGACCGCCTTGTTGTGAACACAAGATCGGAAGCTGCACATTATAGTTTATAACGTTTTAAGAATCTATATTTTTCTTAAACTAATGCATCGTTTCGCTTCAGAAGGCCTTTATTTACACCCCGGAGCCGTGTGGAGTAGTTTTATGATGGATGCATACTTTTTTTTCGGATTCAGAAACAGGGGCACCATTCACTGCAATTATACAGATTTGAACAGACAGGACAATGTCAAATATAACTCCGAATGTGTTCGTCTGAAAGAGGAATGTCAGACATGCCTAGGATGCCCTGAGGGTGAGTAAATCTTTGGCTAATTTTCATTTTTGGGTGAACTATACCTTTAATCTTTTCATATAAGTTAAAATTGATTTTTACCTTTTATGGGCATTTTTACCTTTAATAAAGCCTTTTTTTTCTTTTCTTTTTTTTTTTTATAAAAGTGCGCATCTTTTGATTGTTTCATTTAATCAGTCAATTAGAATAATAAGACATTTAGGCTGTTACCAAACAAATGAAACCAGTATCAACAAAATTAATCTTTGCAGAAGTTGCATCTGAAGTGGCATTTAGATGTATTTACACACTATTTAATTCAACTCAGAGTACTTTAACCTGCATTTACAAATGCATAATGTTTTGACATTTTAAACATAAAACATTGAATACTGATGTTTGAAATTATTTTAAAATTATTTTAAAAATGAAAAGATACTTTAAATGTGAAATTAAAACTGCCAGTAGGTGGCAGCAAGTCACTATTAACATTGCGACCACTATTAAGTTGAGCCAACTTAAAATTTTAAGGCAACCAGCTTCAGCAGATTTTTGAGTTTGCTCAACTTATTTTTGTGGGAGATTCTCAAATTTTTGTTGTATAAACTTAAAACGACAAGTTGAGAAAACTCAAAAATCTGCTGAAGCTGGTTGCCTTAAAATTTTAAGTTGGCTCAACTTTTTTTTTTTTTTACAGTGTGTATAAAATCAGTATCACATTTGTAATCATGCTTATTTTTGAAGAAAAAAAGCAGCACTCTTCGTGTGATTTTAACTACATGAAATGACATATGTACATTTTCCGCCCCCATATCTTGATTTTTGTGATCTTTCTTAATGCATTGTTTTTATACATTCTATGATTTTAATGCACACTCTAAATGAGCGCGTGCACTGTTTAACCCACTAAACTTCATCACGTTATATATGCGTGCACTGCGTAGGTGTTTTGTTTGGTTTTTGCAAAATACTCGATCATGTCAAATTGCACATCATTAAAACAACAATGATATTATCGCAGACGATATATATTGCACACCCCTAATATATATATAAATAAGTGCTGTTAAAATTAGCGTGTTAACAGGCAATTATTTTTTTCAGTTTAACGCATTCAAAATATTTAACGCCGTTAACGCAGGGGTGGGGCTACTCACAACTGCTGCCTCTGTCTCTTTTTTCTTGCTAAGAAGTGCATTTATTTAGTCACATAACGTCTTTAAAAGCACATCAAACAGGAGACGTTTCAGATGTGCACTTCACTTCACCTCAGCGCCAGGCGCGAGTCAAACGAGAGCGGAAACGGTACGGTAAGCTACTCGGCTCTTCGATTGCACACACAAAGGCACCGGCACTGTAGCCTTTATCATTTCATATCAAAGTGCGAAAGAAACAACGTGCATGCAATGTCGCGGTCAGTTAAGTCATGAAGGTGATTAAAGCTACCTTAAAACTGTGCTCGCATGTAATATATGAGTCACATTTAAGAACATGTTTAAGAGCAGCCCAGCACTGTCTCACTCATCTAACACACCCGATTCAACTCGTCAGCTCATTAATAGAGACTTTAAGACCTGAAGTGGGTCAGAAAAGGGATAGGAAAAGAGAATTGAGAGAAAATATGATGCGTGAGATCCACGTCATGTTCAGCAGTGACAGCTCTAAAAGAAACAGCACCCGAAATAACCTATTTCCTAACCTATAACCTAACCCAGCTGCTGTGATGTCTGTTCATCAAAGAAAAGAAAAAAAGAAATCAATAACTTTTATAGCTTTAAGGATTCATCTATATTTAATTTAAAATTTAGTGTTTGATAACTTTATTCAATTTCTGTATATGTCCTACTTGCTGAAGGGCACAGGTAGCTAAATATGACATTTGTTATTATGGGTTTATGTGAAGATTGTTTAAAGTTCACTTAAATTAGAAGTTATTTTATTAAAGTCTACTAAATATTAAAATTGATAGCTCTCAATAATGACTATAGTCAATGGTTACATATTAGGGAAAAAAGAACAATTTTATAGAGGCATCAGTAGTATTGTGTCAGTGATACTGGCCTTCAGTCGTAAAAAAAAAAAAAAAAAAAAAAATGTTGTTTCTACATTAATTTGAAGATTAAATGTGAAATTATTTCAATATAAAAGTATATTTAAAAAGTTTGATGAGCTGAATCAAGTGTGCTCCAGGACAGTTTTAAATTCCATTTCAGAGTTCTTAAATGTGACTCGTATATAACATATAGCCTAATACATGCATGCACAGTTTTAAAGGTGCTGTATGTAGGATTGGCACCTAGCGGTTGAACTAAGTATTGCATTCCAAATTCAAAATATTGGAGACGGTTTTTTTCACTCGGCCCCTCCTCCTCTGACTTGACGCACACGCAGGTTGCCAGATTAACAACACCAACAGAAACGAGCGCACATGACGATGAATGAAATTAAATACGCTGTGTTTTCCGCCAACTGGCAACCCGGGGTTCCGAAATACAATTGGGTACACTGGCAGTGGGCGGGTTTCACAAACCATAACAAACACAGACATTCCGGGCCGGAATGCACATTTTCAAAGGAGAATAACTGAGTGTAGAATTGTTTTTCAGATAAACAAGTATGTTAACTTAGCATGTTTCTTAAATATCTGCAAACATATTATGGTATTTTTATGCTTTAGTAGAGTCAAAATCCTACATACAGCACCTTTAAGGCAGATTTAATAACCTTCATGACTTAACAGACCAAGTCACTGCATGCATGTCGTTTCTTTTGCGTTTTGATATGAAATGATAAAGGCTACAGCGCGCGCCAGCACGCCGAGTAGTCTACAGTACTGTTTCCGCACTTTAATATTTTAAAGACGTTCTGAGACTAAATTAGCAAGAAAAAAGAGACAGAGGCAGCAGTTGTGAGTGGGGTGGCCAACACTAGCCCTGCCCCTGCGTTAACTGAGTTAAATATTTTTAACACGTTAAACTGAAAAAATTTAAATCACATGCATTAACGCGCTAATTTTCACAGCGCATATTATATATATATATATATATATATATATATATATATATATATATATATATATATATATATATATATATATATATATATATATTCGTATGTTTGCCCAATCATGTTGATTCTAGTTTGACAGGCGTTTAATTATTTCTAAATTATTAATATAGTTAAACGTAATATATATGCTTAATAATAACTAATTATAAAAATATACAATAATATAATATAAAAATTAAACAACCAATAATAAAAATGAGTGTTTTCTTCCCTATTCATATTTTTGTCAGATTTTTAAGGGTTTTGAAATTGAATAAGGGTTGACTATGGCATTGGAAAGCATATACCATATACTTCTAGTAAAAAGAAGGATGTCAACATGATACAACAGCACATTTCCAGTGTTTAAACAGGTGGGACATGCACACAATGTTCTGATGAATAACAAATGTGACCAAAGCTTTTGTGTAGCTGTGTCTGATGTACTCTGTTTGCTTCAACATGCAAAATTCATACATTTGAGAATTTGAGTCAAATTTTCTGAGTTTACTACATAAATATTTAACTGTAAAGGAGGCAGTGACTCACAAAACAACCCATCAAAATGTTATAATTTCTGTATATTTATCCCTTGTGCTGTGCTGAAAATCCTTTACCTAATTTGGTGTTCTTGGTCAAAAATGACCAGACTTCTAAAAATAGTTGGTAAATCTCACATTTTATTGCTGTATTATCAACAAATTAAGTCTTTTTGTCAGCTTGTTTTCTTTCAGCAAGCCACGTTGACGAGCTTATGCACCTTTATAATAAAAAGCTTTATTTTTAGTCCAACGTTAACTATCATCTTCAGGAAAAAAATCTTCTATATAGGCCTACATATGTGGAAAGCAAGGAAACTACATAGGGTAAACGTACCTATTAAGCTCATGTACCCATTAAGCACACTTCCATTTCTGAGATCAGGTTATAAAAAGAAAAAATTGTTTATTATCCTACTTGATGTCTTAACCAGTTAATATGTTTGTTACTATATACCTCCTATAATTTCAAGTCAATCAGATCATTGCACACTGAGATATGGGTCTCCATGTGTTCACACTGTCTGGCGGCCATTTTGAAAGATGTCTAAAAACTTTCACCAAAAGAGGAGCCCCTTAAATGTGCGTTTTTTTTAGATATTTGAACCTTTATTTTGGGTAAGTTTCACTACTTATTGTAAAATTAAGAGATTAATGTTCAGACTTTTGCATATTATAACCTGGAACTTGGATGTGGGATATAATTACATTAGATTAAAAAAAGTTTTAGCAACACAGTGCAGATGCTACAGAACACAGTTAGCTGACTAGCGGTGCAAGATTTTGTGCTACGCTAACATATTACTTCACAGGCATTACTGGCTTGTACTTTTACATCCATAATATCATGAACTGACAGTTTATTGCTGGTATGTCGTTTTACAGTGCTGTAATTTTTAAAGATTTCATATTATTTTAAGGTGAGCTTAAAGGTGCACTACTATGAAAATCACACGGCTTCAGTGTGACATCAATAAGAAAAAGTATAATTTCATAGATATTGTTAATAATAGTTGTTCATATTAAAATATGTATGAACTTAATACAGGACCTATTTATGACTATTTATTTAAATTTTATTTAAATATTACATGAAATTTATTAAAAATTGTTGCTGCTCTCATTAAGCTCAGTGTGCTCTCTTTAAGCTCTTCCACATTGAACGTCTATGTAAATACTTCATAAACAGACTTTAAATATTAACTGATGTCACTAAGTTAAGTTAATCGATTTTCTATGGATTCTGTCCACTCAAATCTGCAGACTGGCTCTGATCTTTGGCAACTAGCATCAACTTCTCCAGACTGTAAATCTGTGGAAAATCGGGGCAAAAATCATGTAGTGTATTCCAGCCTTAAGAGAATATAGATAAGTTGACATCCATTTAAAAAGAGGCTTCATAATGAGGCTAGTTTCTGTGTTCATCCCCATGAATTAAATGTTTTATTGGTTTGTTTTATTTGATTTTTGAATGTTACTTCACTGAACTTCGCTAGTATAGATGTTGATTTGTGCTTAGGTGACACTTCATTAGGAATATATAACTGATCAAATTGAATGCCTTGTTGCTTGATTTTAGTGTTCTGTTTTTTTTTTTTGTGATTGACTTTGTACCTTCAAAAAATATATATTTACAATTATTCTTTAAGAATTTTCCTTAAAATAAACAAGAATTTATAATAAAACATGATGTGAGCTTAATGGGAACAGGGGTGTGCTTAAAGGCTACAAAAATACACCCTTTAAGCACAGCCAGACTTTTTGAATTTAATGATGTATATCTTAATTGAAATGCTTTTGTCATTTAAAATAAAATTTAATATTTTTGTGTGCGAGATTAATATTTTATTTTAACATAACTTTTTGTACTGAAACCAATATCTTGTGCACTAAAAATGTCTCAATGTAGATTTTGGCGAGCTTAATGGGTACGTTTACCCTATATAATATATCGTTTCCTTGTTCTCCACAATTTGGACCAACCGTGTGGAAAATGTGAGAACTTACCCATCTTGGTCTTGGTAGTTCACATTTAGCCTCTTTGTGGAGCCCAGCAACTCTAGGAAAACAGATGGAAATAAAAGTCAGGACATGATGTGATGTTTTCAACAAATCAGTCAGCTGCTGATCCCTCCATTAGAGAGGTATGAGGCATGATGATGTTATGGCATGAAAGCACTCGTTTCAAATGTTCAAAAGGCATTTGTTTTGTAATCAAACACAACGTAGATTGATGGTTATGTCATTTTTTTTTCTGTGAGTAAGAAAACATTCATTACGAGTCTTTTTTTGTCATCTGAACAATATTTATATGTAAACGCATATTTTTGATTATAACTTTTTTTTACATAAGAACTGAAAAGGAAATCTCTTAAAAGGATAATTCACTAAAAATTATATTGCTGTCATTATTTTCTCACTCTCATGGCATTCCAAACCTGCGTGCTATAAATATCAGAATCCTCACACAGCTCTTTTTCATAAAATTCTTTTTCATTATGGAAAATATTCATTTATGTGTGAACTATGCCTTTAATTGAAACACCTTCAATGAGATCAATCAAATATCTACAGATAGTCTTATTTAATCCTTCCAAATAATACTGTCCTAACAACTATGCAGGATCCTAACATTCCAAATTAGGAAGGACTTTTCTAAATAAACTTTTCCATGTTTACAATAATGACAAGAGCAAAAAGAATTGTATTGCTGAATGGCACAGAACCCGAGAATAAATGTTCCTCTTTTGGAACGTGTAAATGCAGACATGTGAAGTGATAGAAGCAGTGAAAAGTTTAGAGCCCTATGAGCCCTAAACTCTAGAGCCTTCCGAGATGCGAAAAACATGAAAACACACAAAATCATGGGATCCAGTCATAAAAATGGAATTTACTATACTCTGCCGCCTCAATACATGAGTGCATGAACACGAACATGAACATAATCTCTAGAACTGCTTTGAGAGAGTCATTTCATGAGCATTTTACCATCTCTTTTGAGTAAAACTATTGTCATATCATATACAAACAGAAACCTAAAGGTCTTCAAAGCAACCTGTCAAAATAAAAGTTTGGTTTAACTTGAAGAAACCATTACGGAAATATTCTTAATGTAATGACAGTACTTTCTACTACTAATAAAATTATTAAAATATTTTTTAAATGAATATTTACCAGCAAAATGATTTACCAGAATTTATTTAGTATAAAAATGTAAATACACAAAGTATTTCTGGAAAAAAAAATAATAATAATAATTTTTTTTTATAAAATCAATTAATTAGAGATGCGTTTGATTATTAATATTTAATGAAACCATTAAAATGGAATCAAGAAAATTTATGGAAAACAGATTTTGTAAAATTTGGTATAAATAAAACTGAATTTGAGAAAAAATAAAACACTTCACAGAGCCCTAAAATTTAATTTTTGTTCAACTTTTAATAAATTGCTGTTTAATATTGTAAGTTTCATGATTTCAATTAATCAGACATGCTTTTGAAGAATACAATTTAAATTTAACCATTAAAACTGAATCCAGAAAAATTAAAATGGAAAAAAAACTGAATTTGGGAAAAATAAAACTGATTCATAGGGCCCTAAAAGTCCCAATGATGTAGGACTGCAACTATCAGAATTAAAAACGCTCTTTGACCAATTAGACTTGCAGGCACACAGTTCTATAATGTAAGTTAGAATGTTCTGATGATGTGGAGAAGAAAAAGAAAACAAAAATAGAATATTTAAGGAACAAAGAGCAGCTTTGTAAGCATTGTAAACATCAAAAAATACAAAACACTGAAAAAAATTGTTCGCTCCACCTGTCGCTAAAGGGAAAATGTGATCTAGGTCACTAAGTGAAGAGCGATGAATGCAAGACTGTCCCGACTGTCAGTGACAGTAGACAAGTCTGTCCTCTAAACAACACAGAGCTGTGTCATCATTTAAAACCAGCTCTGAGCTACACAGCATCCTGACCGCTTTTATCTCAAACAAACATGAAAATGAAGAGTCTTAACTGCAAATGGAAACTATGTTCTCTTACCTGTCAGTACACACACAAGTGCCTGTCCCATTTTGACTTTAAAGAAATGTCACAAGCTTAAAATTTTCTTTGTATTCTTACATCTTCTACACATCAATCATTCACCTGCTCAGAAACCTTTCCATCCATTTCATATATCTCAATCCATCACCCTCACAAAAGATCCTCTCTCCTGCTCCAAATCAGAGAAAACCGCAAGTAATTGGATCTATAACTATTTGTTCCCTCCAGCAAAGTGGGAGCCATCGCGATGCGATGAATTCCTCCCCCCCACATCTTCTGGATTAAAACCAATCAGAAAAAAATCTTTTATTTATTGTGAAAACTGCATCTATTATTCTGTGATTAAAGGCATCTAAAGTGAGGCAGCTATCAGCTCACTTAATCGATAACATTTCACTCCTGTATTTAAGAGAGTGAAAAGGCCTTTCGTGGTTGAATGTTAAAGACATAAAAAAGAAAATGTGTACAGAGTGTGAAAAGATGCACTGCATGTCTTTAAAACATTTCACAACGCATTTGATTCAACTTTTACAGTCTCATTATGTTGATCACGCTCTTGCAAACTATTCTAACTTGAACTTTCAGTAGAAATGCGACTGATGTGTAGTTTGTTTATAGTCTACAATTAGCTTAAAACCAATTCTACTTTTTGTGCTTCTCTACCTTCTATTTTTCTTTGCCTCAATGTAGATAGCTCTCTTAGCTTGTCCAATTAAAAAATTCAGCGACTTTTACTTCGAGCTGCTCTATAACATGGGCCTAAAATAAAACTCTGAAAAGAAAAATTCTCACCAAAATTAGAAAACAATAAGGTAAAAAATAAACTTTTTTTTTTTTTTTTTCTTTCAATCTTGAACACTAAAAAACAGTGAAAAATTGTTTCTCTTTTATTACAGAATGGGCACTTGTCAGACACATTAGGATTAATAACTTTCACAAACGCATTAACAGCAACTGTGCCATGCAGTACCTTCCACTGAAGATCACCTGTACACTTTTCTAAAGGTGGTTTGTAAAGAATTCTCCATACAGGTTTTACATCATCTTCCAACCCCAACTTTTCTCTCCATACTGTATCCTTTTGTTCCTTAAGAAAAGTTTTATTCAAAACCTTAACACAGCATTTATACAACACTTTACTTCGAGCATCTTGAAAGTTCAGATCCTCCAGACCTTCCAAGTCCAAAATAATTCCATTTAAACCTTTTAAATCAGGAGTGATTACAATTTATGGAAATGGATCTGAATTAACAGGAACCATTTTGCCATTATAATATTCCTTCAACAGTGTTTTTTCTTCTACTGTCAACCTTTGCATTAACAAATCTAGAATTTTTCCAACCTGACGTACAGACTGGACTCCCAAAAAAGATGCAACAGCTTGAGCAACCACCAATGTTAAATGATGTAACTTTAGATCCTTTGATGAACATAAGATTTGAGATAATCCTGAGATAAGCAGCCAGTACAGAGATGTTGTGTCTTGCCTCCGTTTCTTAAATAGTTGCCAGATGTTAAAGAGTCCTTTGTAGAATTGAATCGAAATAAAAAGAAATCAGCTGAACTTGACTGCGGACAAATCAGGATGATGAAAAGCATCTGCAATTGTATTTTTTCTTCAAGTCAAGAGAGTAGGGGTGCGACGGATCACAAAACTTATGATTCGGATCGTATTATGTATTTTGAGCCACAGATCAGATCATTTTTGGGAGAGCAAAAAAAAAAAAAAAGTTCTTTATTATTTAAAGAACGCTTTAAGTTCTTCGATACAACAACAAAAACTAGTAGACTAATAAAGGTCAAACATTTTTAAACAAGTGAACAGTCAGTAATAAAATAAAACAAATAAACATTTCAATAAAAATAAAATAAAATCAAAGTTACAAATAAAACAAGGTCTAATTAGTTTTCAGGTACAGAAATGTAATAATTAAATGGTAAAATAACACTGCATAGTGTTCACTCTATAAATTAAATATAGATTAATCTTTGTTAAAGTTTTCTTTTGTTGTTTGATTAACATTAAAGGCTGCTGTCCCTTCAAGACCGATTGCACGGATCCAATAGATGCGATTTCTTTCTCCGCTGTTTACGTTCGCGTAAGACACAACCGACTGTGTTTACGAGAATACTTGGCAAGACATGTATTTTGAGATAATGGTGTGTGAATGTGTCCATTCAAGCTCAAGGAGACGTGAAAAGTAATGAATTCTGGGTTCACACGCCGTCTAAAACGCCACTCTGTGCGCACAGGAAACTAATTATTCCTAATTATTCTCTTTAGCCTCTTCGTGGCTTCAATAGTTTCAAACATTTGAATGTTTAAATTGGCAACACATGCGAATGATCAACTATGATCCGTTTAACCCCTACGAGTGAACAACACGAATCAAGGAAGTAATTTTATATCACTATTCAAGAGATAGCCCATCAGGCAGGGCAGTGATACATCTTGGTAGCCCAGTTGGAAGATACAAAAGCCCCGGGGTTTTTGTCAAGGGAACCAGGGTGATGCTAACTTTCGGGTTGGCCTATAAAAAAAAGTCACAGCAGCATTCACTACCACACAGTGGTTAGTAGTAAACACAGCCATAATATTAAAATAAAATAGATTTGAATTTCAGTGGATCTGGTTATGGCTGACTAAACAAATTTTCCCGTAGTACCAATGCAAATGGATTCTGATTCCAAAAATTAGACTGATTCCATGCAATTAAATGAAGCTGTGACAAGTTGAAGGATTGTGTTGTATAGTACATATTAATTAATCTGAACAAGAAGCTAAAGAGTGTACATAGTAGACAGATCAATGCAGATCCCATCTATAGCTATACCTATTTTGGCCGATCCAAGTAGCCTAACACTGTATGCTTCACACACTGATTTCCTATGGATCTGCAGGGTCTGTAAGCCATGCCTTTGGCTCATGCTGGGCTAATCACAGGCCCTGTTGTATTCCAACAGAACCACCCCACTGAGGGCTATACGCCACGGCCAGCGAGCAGAGGGAATGATGCCAATGGAGCTATGAACTTTACATATCGCTGCAGGGGAAGAAAACAAAAAAAGTTGATGTTGTGGGCCTTTCAAGAGGAGTTCGAGTTTCAACATGAGACAACATTCCAGACATGGCTAACCCACCCAATCTCTCAATTTCCATCCATGTCCCCCTCTCTCTCCCTCGCTCACAGTATCCACACAAAAGTGTGCGTGCAAACACAAACACCCTTTGTGTCTGTCAACAGTGGTCTTTTCTCGTTGAATTGAAAAGCTGCTTCTAATGTGGGCATCTCTCAAATGAAATGAGCCACAGTAACCGCACAGGACTCAACCACTCCCTAAACCCACACAATAAACATAATGAGCCAATTTAAAGGACACCTTGTATCAAGCCATTCATTGTCACTGAGACTGTTGGGTTTTTTATGCTTGAAGGCATCTTTCCATCTTTTCTTATGAATACAATCTCCCCTCAAAAACCTTTACAATCACAACAACATACAGGTAGTGAGTGATTCTGAAGTTTGGACGTAAACAGGTGAGAAGACCGATTGTCTGAGGTATAATCAACAATAGCCTTAAATATACACTGATTTTAGGAATTTGGCACATTTACACTGACAATAATGTCACTGAAAATGCATTTGTGAAAATGTCAAACAGAAACACTGAAAATAAATACATTTTACAAATAAAAGAAATTAAAAGAAAGAAATTACATTTTTGTGAACCAAATCAGCATATTAGAATGATTTCTGAAGGATCATGTGACACTAAAAAACTACATTCAGCTTTGCCATCATAGGAGCATATTACATTTTATTATATTTAAAAAAAAAAAAATGTAAAAAGATTTTTAAAATGTAAAATAATTTCACAATAATGGTATTTTTACTATATTTCAAAACATTTCAAAATTTCAAAAGAGAGATTTTTTGAATGTCTGAAGCCATAATGTAGCACTTATGGAGAACTTATGGGTCAATAAAAGAAAAGTATCATGTTAGGTCAAAAATGCGTTAATTCATAAAAAAAGAGGCTTGAATATACTAGTTTCTAAACAATTTCTGAATTAATTCATTTGTTTTAAAAAATAAATAAATAAATCAATTGTAAAGAAAATTATCAAGCTGAAAAGTTGGAATGTTTAGCATAATTTTTTTTTACTATAATTTCAATAGAAAAAAACTACTAAAGTAAATTTGCAACGCAATACAAGTAATACCTGAAAACCTTTTGACAATCAAATCAAAGTTGTGCCACTAACCTGCCATTTTGTTGTCATGAGACAAAAAAACGAATGCATGACCATGTCATTAAAGGAAAATAAATAAATAAAAAAAATATCACATTGACAACAAAAGACATGTTTTGTTCATCTCAAATGGAGCAGAATACATCTTGATATTCATGACTCAAAAATACACAAGAACACACACTACTAAATACTTTTCCGAAATTTACAGGAACAAAAGCAGGTGTTGCAGGTCAATCTCTCAACAGATTAGATAATGACTTTAATTAGATGGATCGCTAGTGATTTGGTTTGGCTTGGCTTGCCAGAAGCAATTTAGGATAATAGTGTTGAGTGACCTACCTACAATTTGTTCCAGTAAACAGTACAGTAAAATACAAGCCAACAACTTCTCTTATTAGTAATATTATTAGCAACCTCTCAATAAGCTTGCATTAAAATTGAAGACTGTAGAAAAAGGACTTTTCATCTCTGCATAAGGTTGAACCACCTAGCTATACCCCTTTGCCCACATGCATTTCAGCATCTTTATGCATGGCGCACAAGACCCAGCAGTCACATTACTGTTATCCCATGAGCCTTTGTGACAGTGTGTTCAAAGGGAATTACCACCACAAAATAGGAAAAAGGTTTTACTGTAATGCCTTTCCAAAACACTGGATCTTGGCTCATTTCTTAAACAACGTTCTGCCACATGATGAAAGACTCCCTGAACAAAACAACTGGAAAATTGTCAAGGTGTCTGAGCTCACTGTCAGTGGATGAGCGGAGATAAACGAGGACCTGGTTATGTAACACGCACAACGTGACTGCACACAAAGGTGACAGACTTACTGGCTCAATGTACATTTGAAATAATGTAAATGATCTTGCAAAAGACTCAAACAAACCTATGTCTGAAAGGCAAAGTTTCACTGATAAATTGTCACTCTGCAAAACACAAAATACAATGTATCCTACCCACACTGGGCTACGAAATGGTGTTGAGAAGGCTTCTTTGTAAATGTAATAGATTACAGAGTACAAGTGACCCTATTTAAAATGTAACAAGTAGCGTGCGTAACTATTTTCAATTACTTTATTAAAGTAATGTAACTGATTACATTTGATTACTTTTCTACATTTCTAATGAATGTTTTCAACTGTTAATCATTTTCAAACATTTAAACCAGGCAGGGTTAACCTTACAGTAGCACTCAACACTAATTACTGTCAGACTTTCAAAATCCTTCATCATTTGAGTTAAGATAATAATTAAATTTTAAAGCACAGCTACCACAAAATCAGACTTGAGCACCTGTTTTTACTTATATTATCAAATAGTTATCAAATAAGCATGTGTCCTATTCTGTGTCCTAAACTCTTGAAACATTATTGTTTCATAATTTGGAGCAGCCAATGCAATTTGGGAAAGAAATCAATCTGAATGTGAAAATATTCAGATGTAACCCCCTTTGTAATCATTAACATTTGCCTAAGTAACTCATTTAATTACACATTTATTCTCAGTAACTGTAACAGATTGCAGTTACATTTATTTGTAATTAAATTAGGTATTTTTGTTACATGTAACTAGTTACTCCTCAACACTGGCTAATAAACAATCAATTCATGTTAATTATTACTTAAATTATTGCATAATAATTATGAAATAAATAAATCGGGCTACCAAATCATATGATACACATGCTGTAAATTCTAAAATTCTGTCTTACACGGATTTCTGTTCACAACAATACTATAACACGTTCCGCGACACAAAAAAAGGCTTTTAGCCTTGTAACAAAGACTACATGCATATCCTGCATATCCGTGATGGTTATCTTTCTATTCCTCTTCAGAATGAAAATCTTTAACCAATCATGTACGAGGATTTTAGAAAGAAGGTATTTAAGATAATCTTTACAGATTGATCCTAGTCACTCACTTGAACGAAGACAAAATCATTACAACGAAAGCAGACATGGTGTTCTGATTTCATCTCTCTTACATAGTCTGGTTTCGTCGCCTGCTTTTGTAAGGTTGTTTTGGAGTTGATGACTGTAAACAAAGCTGCCAAGAACCAGTCAGCTCGAATTAAACGTACATTTACCTTGCTAGTCTGTGCGTAAAAACTTTTCTCCAAAAAGGACATTTTTATCATGGAAGCTTCAATTAATCATTTTTGTGAAATTAATGCTGTTAGAAATAACTAGGCCAGTAGCGTCTTGTTTAAGAAAATCTGTTCTGAATGAGCTGAAGCTCAGTGGATCATATGACCAATGGCCATAGTGATACCAAAGATTATGTTAAGTCTCAATGTGGGTCATTATTCAGCTTTACAATACAGAACACTTGGGTCACAGAGGTCAAATATAATCCAGGCTATTGTCTCATTATAATAATGCAAAACTAATATGGGCATATCTGTGTAAGTGCAATATTATTTATTCAAATACTTTTACTCAAATTACTTATTCAAAGTGGTGATTTCTTGATTTCAAATTACTTGCACTACCTATTACATAAGCTAATGAGGATGTGAACTTGTTGAGAGTTTTGAAGCCCATAGAGATTCATAAGCATTTGCATCAACAATGAAACCAGAAATAAAACAGGAAAGGTGAGACAAATCAAAGCTGAAAAGTCAAGTAACTACACAACTAAATGACAATCATATTTATTATAGCTACAAACAAATCACTTTCCCTCTGACACCATGTACTAACCAGAAGCGACACTGTTTCCAACAACAAATGGTTTGTCTCTCTTCACAGAAAGTGACAACTCTTCTCGGCACAATAAAAAACAATGTATTTGATATTTAAATGTACAGCTATGTGGTGTGGCAATCAGACCAATGAGATTTCACAGTGCATCGCCAAAAAAAAAAAAAAAAATGCCATCACATAGTTAGATTTACACAAGCCATCCTTTATCACTGGTCACTTTGTCATTTCGCTTGGTTTAGGCACAGTGTGGAAATAATGCAAAACAGGGATTACACAAAACTTAACCCTTGCACTGTGCAGAAAAAAAAAAATCACCTAATTTGGTGTCCCTGGTATAAAATGACCAGTCTTTTAAAAAATTGTTTGTAAATCTCTAATTAAGCTATATCATCACCAAATCTTCAATTAACGTGTTTCTTTCAGTTAGCACAGGTTTTGTATTTCTGTTTAGAACGAATTGCACATAGGCCTAGGAAGTTGTTGTACCCTGTGTGAGCAAAGTCAGTAAGTTTTAGTCCAATGCAATAGCATTAGCACTTTTGGGATAAAGAAAATCCTCTCAACAACGCAACAATCACTTTAAGACTATTAAAACAAAGGCAAAAGAGCGCATTCACATGCAGTCATTTCTAATAAATGTGAGGAGCTGGATGCTGTACAAGTCTTCTGATCTGCGCTGTTTGTGTTTTCTACAGTAGCCTTGCGTTCTGTAGACTAATTAAGCTAAAAATAGTAAATGTATGCAGGCTCTCACATAATGCTAATAATACTGTCCATCCTTTAATTAATCTCTAGTTTCGATGAATATTTAAAAGCTGACTGTAAGATGCAGGACCTGTTTGCTAAGTTGAAGGAACGGCTGACTTACGCGGTTTATACTAGATCTAGTGATGACTGACAACATCGCTCATGGATTAACTCATTGAGCAGATTCCAAAACAGTCCTGAGTAGCCTGACCCATCTGTCATGAACAAGAGGAGAGAGTATCAAAACATGTACAAGCTTGTGTAAAACATGCTTTGCGTGGAAAATCTCAATGATTTCAGTCAGCTCATATGGAACTGGTATTTTTACCCCAGTGTTTTACAGGGCTACAACATTTTTAGGGAACAAAAGCGACTGAAAGCAAAATAGCCCTGATGACGGTGCGCTGAAATCCAGCTCTCTTTAAAGTTAATCTGTCAGTTTGCCATATGGGTTATCCCTGATTTGTAACAAGACAGGTGGGGGTAGAGATGAACACCAGATTTCAGATTTTGGCAAAAAGGAAGGAAGTTGTTCCAATACAAGATACAGTAAGCTCAATCAACAGAATTTGTGGCACAAAACATTATTTTGACCCATTCCTCCTTTTCTTTAAGGTCAGCATGAAATGAAAATTCACTCTATTTTTAAATCTTTGCTATTGATTTAACTCGATCTTTGTATGCTGGACTTTTCCAATTATCTTACAATGCATAGAACCATAGAACCCTCTCTACATTATTTCTGATTACCTATATCACTCAGATGTAAGTCACAATACAAAAGAAATTATCTGATGATCTGTCTCTTCTTTCGTTTCATCACAACTTTAAATAAATAACAAGGTTACAATTAAAGTAAGGCAGTTACACCTATAAATATACTAAAATGTATTTTAAATGCATTTATTTCATGCTAAGTATACTACAAATACATTTACATATTTACGTACTTAGTAAAAAAAAACACCCTACAATTGTACTTTTTGTATACTTACACTGGAACAACTAATTTTGTGTTTTAATGCACTTTCATTGTGCAGAAGTAGTGCTGAAGTCCAACGAAAGATATACTGAGGTATATTTGGTTGTGCTAAAGTGGAGCTATTGCAAGTACACTTCAGGTAAACTTTAAATATCTTGCACTTAAAGACTGATATTATTCAAAGATCATGCAATCATCATCAATAGTGACATTTAACACACAGGCTGTATATTAGGAAATGTGCATTGTGCACAAGCAGTACTCCAAATACAGTTTAATTAGAATTTTTATATCAGTAAGTCTCAAACCATATGTCAGTTAAAAGCTTTGCTTAGTATGAAATACATTTATTTTAAATAAGTAAATGAGGCAATTTTTGGAAAATCTGTTATAAAAAGTTACTGAGAACTTCTTGGTGTTGCCTTGTTTTGTAAAACCAAACCCACTCCCAAAAATCTCCAAGGCACTTCTTTATGAAAGTGATTAAGATTGATATGGCATTGTGTGACAAGAAACACATTTAATATTAATATATAAAGACTTCACACTGCCATCAATATCCTGTAGCAGAATGAGACCATAATTGGACTAACTGTAAACTTTCAGATATGCAGGGGAGTTCACGGACCGTCTGACCTGCCATGAACTGACCCTGTTTTTAGGACTTACAGACCGTCCTGAAAACATCCTCTGCAGGTGCACTGCACCAACTTGGCCAATAACTGACCCTTGACCGCCTAGTGAGTAGACAGACTGCTGGATTTAATCCCCAAAAAAGGCTTTAACGTGCCATTCTAACTGCAGTTGATGTCTGAAGTTACCCATTTACATCTAGTGTTTATGTGAAGTGCATACATTACTGGAATGGTCAAGAGATGCTAATGGTCTTTTCATGTTCAGTTTGGATGCAGCTGTTGTTTGGTGTCATACAGGGCTGATTCAGCAATTAGTCTTGTGTTATTGCCACTGCTGTTGCAGCTCAGATGTTAAATAAATGAGTCCCTGATGGATAATCTTATTAGACACAACAACATCTAGGCAAGTCGAATCAACAATTTATGGGCTTGAAAATTAATTTTTCACCTGAAGTGTATTCTGGGACACAGTAACAACATTTTTAAGAATGAGTGTAGAGGGTATAAGGTTGCAGATTATCTCATTTGAAATATTTTAAATGTGAAACAGAAACTTTCAAAAGATACATAATTGATGTATAATCTGATCTGTGGCTGATAATGTTTTCAAATGACCGCTGCCAAAAGAAGAAATATGCCAAAAAAAAAAAAAACAGCCTACTTACTATTTCGGTTGGTCTTGATCTTGGCCAGAAGTTTATGAGCTAAAGGAAGGTCTCCATTCTTCACAGCCAGAAGAAGGTCCTGCTCCTTGCCCATGGCTCTTGTCCAGCTTCCAGAAAAGTGTTATAATCTGGATTCACAATGTCATGATTCTCTCTGTTCATTAAACTTTGGACTTGGCTTTTGGTTTACCTTATAACTTTTTGTTTTGTTTTTACACATATGGTCTAAACATTTAGCACACTGAGTTTTTAATTTATGGACCTATGCTACATAAAGTAGATGCTTGCTCTTGAGCAGCGAGAACATACTGAATGTAAGCCATCCTTACAGCCAGAAACATCACAAGGAAACCTAAGGGGGAAACAGACATGCTGTATTATCATGGCTCAGTCTATACAGTCATATACACTTTAACACAATATTTGTACATAAAACTCAACTTTGCTGCTGTTGTTGTTTTAAGAAAACATCTTATGACATCTTGAATCAGTATTTTTATTTACAATAAACAAGCAACCAATCACGTCTAAGACAACCTGAGAGCTTCTGATCGTTTCGTTGTTATGTAAAGTACAGCAGGACGGATAAGACATAGAAAATAACCACAAGCATTAATGACAACTTTCGTGACCGGTTAACTTACCTCTCTAGGTGTTATTTAATCAAATTGTAAATAAGTAATGCACTTGTCGTGTAGAGCTGTAGAATCGCATACTCACCAATGCGTAGTCAGATCGATTTAAGCGCTTAAAGCCACTTATTCCACGAAACAGACGAAGTTCAATAAGTATAATCCCGTTTATGTTTTCCGTTTCTGTTCGGGAAATGGCAAAAGAGCAATGCCATACTTGAACGTGTTTGACACAACACAAGTGACCGGTGCGTGAGCGCGCGCGCGCGGATCAGTCACGCGCCTCTAGTGCTCTCTCTTCCTGAAAGGTGCGCTGTGAAGACTCTTATATTCCAGAAAAAGGATTCTAGAAATGACGAATATCTCCGATAAAACACTCTGTACGTTCAAATTGCTGGATGTAATGTTCCAGAGATGTCTATATCATGTCATGTTATATTTACAGCTTGAATTGATATCATAAGTGTTCGTTCGAGGCTAATTTAACAGTTATTTCACAATGGCCTTCGTATTCGTTGATGGTAATTTAGTCAAGGAAAACATCTGGGACTCCCATGTTAATTCGTTGTATTTTCTAAAGTTAGTGCGACATCTGGTGCCTGGACGCTGTAATGTCCTGAGAGCTCTTGGCGGTAACCATAAACTAGTTCAGGGTTGTCAAACTCAATTCCTGGAGTGCCGGGGCCCTGCAAAGTTGAGATTTCACCCTAATTAAACATATCTGATCCAACTAATAAAGTCATTCAGGCTTATTTGAAAATTAATTATTTGGAACCAAACTTTCAAAGGCTGTGGCATTTCAGGAATTGAGTTTGACACCCCTGAACTAGTTGTTAATTTGGCATCTAATGATTGTGTCCCTTAATGTTACAATATGCAGAAATTATTTGCAAAGAGACACTGATAATATCAGTGTGCAACAATCCTTGTCTTCCAAAAATGGATTAAATCTTTTCGTCTTTGGAGTTGCAATGCAATAATTGTTTATTCCAGAATATAAATACACAATAATACAAAAATAAAAAACACATTTGCAACAATTTATTAATTGTGACAACGATTGTGAAAAAACACTGACTCAACCACATTTCAATTATTTGGGTCATTTCAAAGAAACCCAGATTCATTTAATTAACAGATTTTCCCAAATACATCCAGATAAATTTGTCATCATGAAATTTCTTCCAGGTTCTCATCTCCAAACGATAATCATGATTAGCATAAAACGCTAGTTTAGTATGTTTGGTGTCATAGTAGTAGTTTGGATATTTCCAATAGTCAGCAGTACTAAAACCATAGGCTCTCACCTACATGAAAGCAGGGGGGAAAAAACATGGCATTAATATATATTAAAAAACAACAATAAGCCCAGGGATCAGTTCATCTGATAAAATCAGAATTATTATTATTATTACTACTACAATAACACTTACAATGTCACATGTGTGCATAGCCAGCATAAGAGTAAATGCTCCATTAGTTGGCCTGACCAGCCACCATCTTTTTGTTTTCAATTGTTTTGCCATAAGAAACCTAAAATGAAAAATGTAAGACATGGCCATCAACAAATAATGAACTGATACGTTCACGTACTGAATACCTGAGTGTATGGATATTTCAGCTCTTACCTGTTACGCACATATCTGAGAAAGTCTGGATGGACGATGTAGTAAGAACTTTCATTAAAGTGGCCGCCGTAATAATTTCTTGGCCTTCAAAATAATAAATAATAATAACAACTCACTGAACAATAGGCATATTTATACTACAACAGCCAAACACAAGGCAGATAGTTAAGTGGAAATGATTAATCGTTCTCGTTTTTGGCTTATGACAGGGGTGGGGAATTACATTTGGGGCCGGTAGCCACATTGGACAGCATATCATATCAGACAGGCCAGGAACAGTGAAAAGAGTTCAAACTGAATTTAACAATTCATCACCCATAATGGAAGCCAAAACAGGCTACCACAGCTAACACACAACTTGAAGGATGAAACTGATACGAGGGCAGATCATTGTAATGTGGTGATCATTTTACCACATCACTGAAATTTCAATTATTAATTTTAAAGAAACTAATTGTAAGGAAAATGACAAGACAACAGCAGATGCACAATGGGGAAATAACACGAATCTAAGTGTGCTTCTCATTTCTTATTTGTGCATCCTTGTTTCTCCACCCCCCCTTATGATGTGAGGAAAGGAGTCAAAGGAAAGCTTATTTGTATATTAGAATATTCTTGTTCACTCAAGTGTCACTTCAAAGCATCATCAGCTGCACTCATGGGATCTGGCCTTATGTTGTTAAAATTTAAGAAATTCATAACTACTATCAGAGCAAAATGCCCTGTTGAAATGTATGAGATGTAAGGTTTATTTAAACTGTGAAAGTAAAACATAAAATTAAAATTATGACAAATGTGAAGGGGGAGGAGAATTTATATGTGCATCAGTTTTTGCAACAAAGACTTCCGCATAAGATACACCTGTGTAACCACAATCATTGAAGGTTGTGCATTTATTACGTGGAAGCAGCAAGAATATACATTAAGTGTTTAAAATTGAACAATAAAGTTTGCCATCTTTAACTTAATGACATTAAATTGAATATGCAAAGCAATCTGCTGAAATAACCACAACAATTAATAAGAACACCGAAATAAGACTGCTCTGTTTATGTCATTCTCATGTGCATGTTCGCTACAGTTGTAGTTTCCCTATTAGCAGGGGCGGACTTAGTGATTTGGGGGCCCTAAGCAAATTCCAGGTATGGGGCCCCCACACAATAACTATGTGGAAGCCCGTTTACACCACTGAATAAAAGTCAGAATTGTGAGATAAAATGTCGCAATAACCTTTTTTTATTTTTTATTCAGTGGCAGAAACGGGCTTCCATAGTTCTAAAGCCAAACAAGGCTACCTTATTTTGTTCGGATCACAAAAGGAAGTTAAATAAATCTTTTTACAAACATAAAAGTATGCATGCAACTCATTCCATATTCTAAGTTTTTATGCTTAACCCTCATTTTGCTCGCTCGCTCTAGTTTATAGTTTATTTGTAACTTCACAACCAGTAATGGTATATAATAAGGTAGCCAAATTTGGCTGTAGAACAGCATCAGGTTCACTGAAATTTGGCTACCTTATTTTTTTGGAGATCACAAATGAAGACATCAAAAAAAAAAAAAAAAAGCTTGCACTTGTCCATTTAATAAATTGTAAAGTTTTCCAATCTTTTTACAAACATAAAATTATCCCAGGCAACTCATTCCATAGTCCAAGTGTTCTGAAGGCATACTGCAGGGTTTGCCGAGAAACAAATCAAAAATTAAACCTATAGGCCTAATTAAGGGAAAATCTCCAGTCACTGCATTCGTGCATTTATACGAGTACGCTGCAGTTCGCGCCGGTGCGCCTTGGAGAAGCACACAAGAGAGTCATTTAGAAACATCAAGATAAATAAAATTGTGACTTGAAACACAATGCTTTCTTTACTGAGGTGAATATCTCTGTTCTGAGACAGTCAGACAGCCTAGAAATTGAGAGACTGGTGTTGGCCCACCTGAAGGATATTACAGGACCCTTGCTGGACCCCCTACAGTTTGCTTACAGAGCAAACAGATCTGTGGATGATGCAGTTAATATGGGACTGCACTACATCCTGCAACATCTGGACAAACCAGGGACTTATGCAAGGATCTTGTTTGTGGACTTCAGCTCCGCTTTCAACACCATCATCCCGGACACCCTTCAGAACAAACTGACACAGCTCTCTGTACCCACCTCCATCTGTCAGTGGATTACCAGCTTCCTGACAGACAGGCAGCAGCTAGTGAGGCTGGGAAAACACACATCCAGCACCCGCACCATCAGCACTGGAGCTCCTCAGGGCTGCGTTCTCTCCCCACTACTCTTCTCCCTCTACACAAATGACTGCACCTCTAAAGACCCCTCTGTCAAGCTTCTGAAGTTTGCAGATGACATGATTACAGTCATCGGCCTCATCCAGGACGGCGACGAGTCTGCTTACAGACAAGAGGTTGAGCAGCTGGCTGTCTGGTGCAGTCACAACAACCTGGAGCTGAACACGCTCAAAACTGTGGAGATGATAGTGGACTTCAGGAGAAACCCCCCTCCTCTCCCCCCACTCACCATCATGAACAGCACTGTGGCTGCAGTGGAGTCATTCAGGTTCCTGGGCACCACCATCTCTCAGGACCTGAAGTGGGACAATCACATTGACTCCATCGTGAAAAAGGCCCAGCAGAGGTTGTACTTCCTTCGTCAGCTGAAAAAGTTCAACCTGCCACAGGAGCTGCTGAAACAGTTTTATTCAGCTGTTATTGAGTCGGTTCGGTTCTGTTCTCCTCTATAACTGTCTGGTTTGGGTCAGCCAGCAAATCAGATCTAAGAAGACTTCAAAGGACTGTTAGGACAGCAGAAAAGATCATTGGTGTGCACCTGCCCAGCCTTCAGGACTTGTACAACTCCACAGTGAAGAAACGGGCAGGTAACATCATCAAAGACCCCTCTCACCCCGGACACAACTTGTTTGCACTTCTCCCTTCAGCCAGACGCTACAGATCTCTGTGCACTAGAACATCTAGGCATAAAAACAGTTTTTTCCCCCATGCCATCTCCAGCCTAAACAGCTAACACATGAATCATTACCGGTGTTCTGTAACTCATTCTGTAATTCACTCTCCATCTTTAATTATTGCCTCTTTCTCAAGTATTATGTAAATACACATACATATCCGTTTATTTATACAGCTGTATATAGAGTAAATAATGCACAAATCTGTACATAAATCTACTGTTCCAGATTCATACTTATTATTATTATTATGATTATTATACATTGTTAAGTCTTACTATTTAAATGTTTTTTCTGTTCTCATGTCAGATGTGTTTGTATGCATGTATGTACCAGGAGCACCTTAAAACCACAACAAATTCCTCGTGTGTTTGCGCACACCTGGCGAATAAAGCTAATTCTGATTCTGATTCTAGAATGTGCGCAAAGAGCGCTTCCTCAATCACTATAGCTGTCACTCACTTCAATTCATTGCGATCTCACGATGTTCCTTTAATAAGCGCTACACTGCACAATGAATCTCTTATTTACATCGCATCTACACTTTGTTATAATGAGATGATTCCCGAACTTGCAGAACGCAGCACTTGACAAAAACTCGGTATTTTGATCGATAAGTGGATTCTAACTTAAACACTTCTGGTCACTGCATTCAAGAAATCAGCGGATATGTCTGTGAACGGCTACATTGCTCAACGCTGCAAATATGTTTCGCCAATATCAGATGGGGCCCCCTGATTCCCCGGAGCCCTAAGCGCCCGATTACCTCGCTTATTGGTTAAGTCCGCCCCTGCCTATTAGTAGGATCCTGGCATGTTTCTTTCAGAATCACAATTGGCCGGTAAGAAAACTTTATTTTATTTAAATTAAAAATAAGATAAAGACCCTATGTAAAAATGCCACACGGCGGCATTTTGAGCAGCCTTCGGAGCTCAAAAAACTAAAAAGTAGGCCTACGTGGCGCAGTACAGTGTGGAGCTTCTCGTTTGGTAACTGCAAGTCTGTGTGGTTAATTCGGCAACTTTTCAGTTTCTTGGCCTGTGGGCCATAAGGAATGATCAAGTGGGTTGTATATTTTTGCACTACTGGTTCATGATAACAAATACTGATTGATAATTGCTTTTCTGTTAGGATGACTTACGTTCGTCCACGATATGCTCCTGATGGTATTTTTCTATTCTTCATAAGGGACTCAAGAAAGTTGTAGTCTCTTGGACCCTCAGGGATTAGAACATATTTAATGTTCTTCCATAAAAAAAAAAAAAATGTAACTATCAGAGGTTCAGACAAGTAGCCCACATATAGGAACAAGTGATAGTTTAGACACACCTTGTCAGTAGGAATCCGTTTGAAACCTCTCTTTTTGTGTACCATGAGGGACTGGATTAAAGAATGTGCTGTGTGCACATAAACAGATGTCCTTTTCCCAACATCCTCCTCATGGCCTGCTATAATGGCTGCATTTACCCTAGCAGAATCAAAACAAGTGATTAAAGGAAAGGGTCACCCAAAAAGGAAAATTACCCCATGATTTACTCACCCTCATGGCATCCTAGGTTTATATATGACTTTATTCTTTCAGACGAATACAATCGGAGTAACATTAAAACTGTCCTGGCTCTTTCAAGATTTATAATGGCAGTGAATGGTGGTTGAGATTTTAAAGTCCAAACGTGCATCAGTCGATCATTTAAAAAAAAACACTCCACACGGCTTTGAAGGGTTAATAAAAGCCTTCTGAAGTGAATTGATGTGTTTGTGTAAACAAAAAAAATATCCATATTTAAAACTTTATAAATCGCAATCTCTAGCTTCCATGTTCACGAGAGTGGCGTTCCAGCGGATGACGTGTAATGTAGGCGTAGCATAAGCTCCGGTGAGAATACGCTAGTCTCGTGAGAACCAAGTTCTGTTTACAGCAAAGAAAAACCAGTCTCTTCTTGGCTTATATTGAAATCCTCCATGTGGAGTACTTTTTATGATGGATGGATGCAATATTTTTGGGCTTCAAAATCTCAACCCCTATTCACTGCTATTATAAAGATTTGAAGAGCCAGGACATTTTTTAATATAACTCTGATTGTATTTGTCTGAAAGAAGAAAGTCATATAAACCTAGGATGGCTTGAGGGTGAGTGAATGATGGGGTAATTTTCATTTTTGGGTGAATTATCCCTTTAAGAGGTAAAATCTTTGACAAGATATTCTGATTTACACATAATAACTCTGGCTGATTTAATCTGCCAAGAAAACTTTTCAGTTTACCTGAACACATAATCAGAAGAGTCAATCTCCTTTCCTAGCCCGGAGCCATTGAGAACGCCGCCAGTCCCAACAACAGCACAGCAAATACAGCCATCCTTCGCTCTTGTGGGTACTTCTAGCAACTGGGTAGATGCAAGTTTAGGGATGGTGTCAACAGCTGCTTTTATGGCTATAAAAAAGAAAAATAGTGCATTATTCTAATACCATGTCTTAATAAACCATCTGCATTATCACATTTATGCTTTCGGATTAAACAAACCTGTGTAATTTAGTCCCATGTAGCCAAAAGGGTTATTGAAGTGATAAAGTTGGTTCCACTCACTCAAGTTGAGATGATCACTTTGTAAAAACAGCTGAATGTTTGGAATAAACTTCTCCTTAAACACAGGATTAGAGGAATTTCGCAAGGAAGCCATGCATTTCTGAAAACATATTGAAAACGTCTTTAACCATGTAAAGCCTGACAAATGAAAAACAGTTTGAAAAGTTGCAAGTGTTTTACGTTTTCTCATATCATCAGGCTTCTATGGCTCATGTAGAATGATATAGCGAAAATATGGAGCTCAAATAAGATGAGAAACCGAAATTAAATAGAATTGACAAATCAAAAATTCTTGTTTTAACAATTTACAAAATCTCCCACCATTTTTGAAAATGGGGTTGTATCATTTTCTAGGGGAAAATTATGCATGGAGAAATCCATGTAAGTTGCCTCAGTCCAGTAAATGTTCATTTTAAGATATTACTAACAATTTATTTTTACATTTTCTTTCCAAAAATCATTCAAAATTAGGCTGCAAAAAGACATGCACCACGACCTGAAGTTGGACATTTTTAGAATTACACTAAAAGGCCTCTTACTTGCAAAAGATAAAAACTATCAGAAGGCATGTAGTAGATAGTGTTTTTCAGCTTTTTTAATCACGTTGATCATTTAGAGCAGTGGTTTTCAAACTTGTTCCTGGGGACCCACAGCTCTGCACATTTTGCATGTCTCCATAATTTACACACCTGATTCAGATCATCAGCTCATTAGGAAAGGGCTCCATGAACTCAAATGAGTGTGTCAGATAAGGGAGACATGCAATAAATAAATAAAAAAAACGTTCATAAGTCTGGAAGACCAGCAAACCATAATTAGGCTGGCTTAAGATGCATTTCTTTTTCAGCAGGGTTGCATCAACCACATTAGCAGGATGTTCACAAATTTTTCTCTATAGTTGTTATCCACTTTACTTACACTCGGTTTAAACTGTGGATCCAACCGATACATATCATCAAATCTCCACTGGGGCAGAGAAGTAAAGTTGTGCTTGTTCATAACTGGTACAAGGGTTGATTGAGTCCCAAGAGGATCGGGGCTCGCTGTAGTGTTTGCTCCCGTGTCAGTCACAGCTGAACTGTTGGTTGGGTCAGGCACCTCAACTCTCTTCACACAATCTGCGACATTGCCTTCCTCCACCCATAAGAAATCATATTTTCTAAGGAGAAGGGTAGCAGCGTTGTAAGACTCCTTTCTGTTATTGCTTTACATGACGGAAATATTTTGGTAGAAGAAATCAGTTGAACAAACCATTTAGTAAATGTTTGTGTTTCTTACCGCGAATATGCCTTCAGAGAGCAGTTTCCATTGTACAATGTTACAAAAATAAACAGAAGTAAAGTTATAAGGGATATGGCAAAGAATATCCTCAGGAGAAACATCCTCGCAAGCGCACCTGTGAGTTTACAGCTTGATTTTTGGACATGGGCATTAGGCTATCCACCCTGATATGAACGCACAACTTAATAAAAAATAAACTTACGTTTGGTATGTTACATTGTTTAAGCTGGGTGTTTTATAAGAGTAGAGCGCGCGGTCTGCCTGGTTCTCACGTCTCGGTCGCCTTTGTATATTTAAATGACCGATAGAGGTGAGAACCAATGAGGTTTGTGTACATTTTCTTCTCCTCCTTCTTTTCCTTATTTGGAGTGAAGAGGTGTGCTGAGGTGTGTCAAAGTCAGATTCCACTAACAGAGGTGGATATTACAGTAGGCTACTCTAAGGTTTTCCAAGGCAAGGCCCACTACTTTACAGAGGACAAGTGGTATGTTAATATATACTGTAAGTGATTATGTGTGGATTGTAATGCCCTATTCAACCAAACATTAAGAAATTATGCAGAAAATGATAGCCTACTGAATTTCAGTTCATTGTTTTGAATTGGACAAAGAGAAATTCTTGGCGTGGTTTTATAACAGAGTTGGCTTTGGGGGAAAAAATCTTTAAAAACATTAAAGATTAATGTTCATACACAGTCTGTTCTTCACAAAGACTGTAAAAGAATACAGAGCCTCCTTCTGTTTTTGATGTGTTTGTGGAAGAGTCTTAATGATTCCAGATTCATACAGTTTCTTCAAAGTCTTTAGTCTCCAGGGCAGCGCAAAGAATACGTTTGTGATACCTTTGAAAATAGGCTGAATTTCTGCATTGCTAAAAGATCTTAAATATTTCTTAATTAAAGATAAACACAATCTGACTAATCTGATAACACACATTTTCACACTTTATTGAATATTTTCACACTTTTATTGAATATATTGAATAATTGTTCAGAGTGCAGAGTGTATTATCAAATGTAGACCTAATGAATAATAATTCAAGATCAAAACTACACAACCCCATGTGCTTTCAATACTGTAAATATTTAAATGTATAAATATCACCTTTATCTCCTTTAAAAATAAAAAAGATAAAACTGGTAGTACAACCTGCTTTCACCTGCAGCATATTACAGATGTTTTGTTTAGTTATAGTCCATAGCTTTTTAAGAAAGATTTTGCCCATCTTCGCCACGAATAACTGAGACAGCTTATTACGGAATCATAACTTGGAAATATTTTAAAATAATGCCTGTTGACAGAACAGAGTCTTCTTCTGTCTTTGATGTGTTAGTGCCTTTGGAAAAGTCTAATGATTCCAGAGTCATGCAGTCTCTTCCAAGTCTTTATCTACAGGCCATGGTTAATGAAGACAATTACACTGTTTTTGTTTTGTTTTTTACTTTCTATAATAGTAGTTGGAGTACTTGTGGTGGTCTTCTGTGATAAATCCATAGGCGTTCACCTGATGTTGAGCCATAAAGCATTTTCAAGTAATTTTCATAAACTATTACTATGTACAATGAAAATAGAGTACTTCCAGTGTTAAACAGCTACAAACTGCTTAACGAATAAGCTGAATGAATATAATTTTATTTATGCATGCATTTATTTACGTATGCATTTACTTACAATGTCACATGTGTGAATAGCCAAGAACAAAGCAAACGCTCCATTGGTCAGTGCCCAGTATAACTACCCTGCATTTGTTTGAATGGCATATATCTGTTTTTTGTTTGTTTGTTTGTTTGTTTGTTTTAAATGTGGGTCATTGAAAAGAGATAGATCACACTTAGACTGTTGTTTAACTAGACAAACTGGTCACAGTAACATAAATGTTACCTGTTGTGAATGTATCAAATACAATCATGGTAAAGAACGTAGAATCTACTCTCATTAAAATTCCCATTGAAATATTTCAGTGGCGTGCATGGAAGAATAAATGCAAATGTTGTTTTTTTAAACAAATCAATAACACAATGATACATTTCACCCCTTATCATGTTGAGGTGGAACCAAGCACTGTAAACACCACCTCCACTGGAACTTTATCTTCCACGGCGTATAGGAGGAAAGTTTGACAATACTCTCTGGAATACTTGACTTGAATATTTGGTGAAAATGACTGAAAACTTCTGTATTAATATTGCATACTGTGTTGCAATGTTCATCTTGTTTACTGGAACAGTTTGGGAGAAATAGAGAAATAGAGTCCCTGATGTTTAGTCTTAATATTGGACACAGCAACATCTAGGCAAGGATAGTCAAAAACTTAAGTTTGAAAATGAATTCTTCAGCTGAAGTGTAATAAGGGACACAGTAACAGCATTTTCAAGAATGAGTGTAGAGGGTATCAGGTTGCAGATTATCTTGTTTAAAATATTTTAAATGTGAAAGAAAATTTAAAAAGAGATTAAATATTTAACAGTTGATGTATAATCTGATCTGTGGCTGATAATATATTGACTTGGTACAGAGACAGTGATGATTGTTTAATACATTTTCAAATGTCTAAAAATTGCACAACACTATGCTGCAAACTATAGTCATCAATGCACAATAACAGCTTCCAAAAGAAGAAATTTAAAAAGCAGCCAACTTACTATTTCGGTTTTGGTCTTGAACTGATCTTGGCCAGAAGTTTATGAGCTAAAGGAAGGTCTCCATTCGCATTCTTCATACAAACAGCAATCTCAGGTACTGATTATGTGCTTTATTCAAAGTTAAACGTGTCTAATGTGAGTTTGAATATCATTCGTGACCGTTATAGCCATACTGAAAGCAACAATAGATAAGTTTACCTCAGATCTTGAAAATAAGATGTACTTTGAAACTGCGAACCAACAAGCGTATTCCATGACAAAGATGGTCTCAGTCACTCAGTATATGTACTTTTAATAATGTCAAAAATGTTTCATATTTATGAATTAGATTATAAACATATCCATTTCTATGGAAGCAGAATAATGACAATAGTTTTTGAAACATAAAGCATGCTGAATTCCACAAATCGAAAAAAAGATGCATTGCAATTAACAGCGCTTGCATTTTAATGCCTTGTATTTCCAGGGCTTGCATTTTTAGGTCCTGAAATTTAACACAGTTGTTTATTTAAGCTGTGAATATTTCAATTCAAAATATTTCACACACATTTTCATAATTAAAAATTCAACAATTCATATTCACTTCCAAAATATTCAGTCTGTTTAAAAATACGATGTATAATATTCGACAGGCAAATTTCGGTCATTTTATTTCACTTTCCAAATTCGCTGCCACAAATTCAGTGATTAAAATTCCCCAGAAAATTCAGCGTTGCACATCCGGGAACCGCAGGAATAGCAGTAGAGCACCGATGCATGATCTTCAGCTGATGTCAGCCTCTCACCAGCAGGTGGCGCAAGCCGCTGTTGATGAAGGCCATATGTGGATCAAGTCATTCATTTACAAAAACTGATTTGCAGAAATGGAGCAAGCGCTTAGTAGAAGTTTTGATTATCGGGGCCAGTATAAACAATTCAAATTCAAAATATTTCACACACATTTTCATAATTAAAAATTCAACAATTCATATTCACCTTCCAGAATTCACCTCCAAAATATTCAATCTGTTTAAAAATACGATGTATAATATTCGACAGGCAAATTTTGGTCATTTTATTTCACTTTCCAAATTCGCTGCCACAAATTCAGTGGTTAAAATTCGGCAGAAAATTCCAGTAGCCCCTCACTGCAGAACAAAAGATCCAGGGGGTGGAGATTGGTAGGTTTAGGGGTGGGGATGGGTGGGTTTAGGGATCAGGGGGTGGAGACGGGTAGGTTTAGGTAAATGTAAGGTGGGAGGAGTTGGATCTAGATCCAACCACACCCCCTGGATCTTGTGTTCTGCAGTGAGGACCATCTCGAAAATTCAGCGTTGCACATCCGGGAACCGCAGGAATAGCAGTAGAGCAAGAATGCATGATCTTCAGCTGATGTCAGCCTCTCACCAGCAGGTGGCGCAAGCCGCTGTTGATGAAGGCCATATGTGGATCAAGTCATTCATTTACAAAAACTGATTTGCAGAAATGGAGCAAGCGCCAAGTTTTGATTATCGGGGGCCAATATAAACATGTTGAAATGCTGATTGTGTGTATGTTTAATTCAACATCTTCGCTGTTTCCCGTAGCCTACATGCAAGCAGCTTTCTCTACCACAAAGGAGATTATAATGCTCTTTTACCCAACGCTGAAGTACAGAACTAACATTACATCTGAGGAAGACATATATTGCTTTCAGTTGTTTAGTTTCTGTAACTTTGTATCTTGGTTTGTGTGACGCTGTGCTGTAATACTGGGGTTCCCCTCATACGTCACACTCCAGGATTCCCCAACGACGCGTAAAGCGCCTCAGTGAACTAATACAGTGATATAAGACCTCAGATCTCAGAATACACTTTATTGATGATTATGCGAACTATATACAGGCATGCAAATGAGGTCAGAAGAACTCAAAACGCTGCATTTTCGTTGCTTTCCCTTACCAAAGATCTATAGAGTCGACAGCCCTACAAAGATATCAATACCACGATTAGTTTTAACAGTAAGCAACCACTTTATATCGACATAAAAAATGAGTTCAAAACCGCCTAGGTGTATTGATGCTGCAAATGTAAACCGGAGAAAGCACTTGTCGCGCTATCGCAAACAAGGGGCCGTCTGACAATTCCACCGACTGGGTTAAACCGTCCAATGTATTTAAATTAAAATTACTTTTAACATTTAAAATAACACACTGTCAAATTGTAAAGCTTGTATTGCTCATAGTGAATTACTACAGATGAGATTTTGACAATACCTTCCTTTATATGTACAGTACACAATTATTTACTTATAAAAGATCTCTGGAAAGGGTTTTTTCCATGTTCCAACGGTTGTAGTACGTTGCTAGATACAAAACTGACTTACTACAGGTTAGATTTTGTCAATATCTCCCTTACGGTATGTACAGTACACAAATATATATATTTTTTAAAACTACAGTAATTCACCAAAAAGTTTTTTTTTTAATGTTCCGCAGGTTGTAGTAAGTTGTGAAATTTTGCCAGTATCTCCCTTACTGTATGTACAATTCACAATTGACCTATCGGTAAGCCCCGCCCCCCTTAGTTACTGTTGCTCCCTCAGACAAACAAACGGAGTTGCTCACTGTCTTACAATGACAGCTACAGTGTGAAAACCTTGTCCCACGATGTTTTTGCACAATTTTGGACACAAATGTTTAACTTGCGCGTTCCTTAACTTGCATTCATATCCTCGTCTGTTTGCATCATCAGTAAGATCTGAGTTTGGTCTTTTAATAGGCTTGTTGGAGATGAGCAAAATCTGCACAGAACCGATCACCGCGAGATACATGCCTGATTTCCTGATGCCAGTCTGATTTCATGTGATTGTATTTAAATTGTGCTTGAATATTCCCAAACACTATGACTGTGCGATCTCTGTGTGAGATATGTGATTGTTGTCATATTTCTATAAAAATCTAAAATACATGTTTATATTAAAGTAGAAATATGCCTTTTCGTATTAAATAGCAAGCACTTTGGGTGTCTTGTTCATCATATTTATACAAAAGCAACAGAACTGAAATTATATCACATTTATTAGCAGCACAGCACATGAGTGAGAATAATGTGATATCCACCTTTGATCTCGTTGGTATCTGTTCCACTTCGAGAGGGCAGAACTATGTCCGTCTTGACTGCGCTTATTTCACTCCTCCCCTCACTGCAGCCGCCTACATTTTAGGCGAGGCGCATCTCAAACAAGTCTAATAGCTGTTATTGTGTTATAGTGCACTACTGAGCCGCGTAATGTATTTTCTTTAACCGATTTCTGAGGGAAACAGCCTGAAACCTCCTGAAATTGATCCACATATGGCCTTCATCAACAGCGGCTTGCGCCACCTGCTGGTGAGAGGCTGACATCAGCTGAAGATCATGCATCGGTGCTCTACTGCTATTCCTGCGGTTCCCGGATGTGCAACGCTGAATTTTCTGGGGAATTTTAATCACTGAATTTGTGGCAGCGAATTTGGAAAGTGAAATAAAATGACCGAAATTTGCCTGTCGAATATTATACATCGTATTTTTAAACAGACTGAATATTTTGGAAGTGAATATGAATTGTTGAATTTTTAATTATGAAAATGTGTGTGAAATATTTTGAATTGAAATATTCACAGCTTAAATAAACAACTGTGTTAAATTTCAGGACCTAAAAATGCAAGCCCTGGAAATACAAGGCATTAAAATGCAAGCGCTGTTAATTGCAATGCATCTTTTTTTCGATTTGTGGAATTCAGCATGCTTTATGTTTCAAAAACTATTGTCATTATTCTGCTTCCATACATTTCGTTGTGCAGTGCGTTTTCCAGGGAGAGCCTGCCCCTCACACGCTTCTGATTGGCTGTGATATTTGATTGATTCTGTCGCGTTGCGCGGCATGTGGTGTGGACACACAAATTGTTTGTCGCTGGAACCCTGTCGCGTCGCGTGTAGTTAGGACACGGTGTAAGAGCGCTTCTGTGGTCGTTTGGTTGTTATGGAAAGTACCGTAGAAAGGATAAGGCGGCATTGAAAATAACCCTACACATTAATGACAACTTTCCTGACCGGTTACTTCTCTGAAATGTTATTTAATCAAATGCTAATGGTTAATTGCCATTTATAGCTGGACCACATACTCACCAATAGGTTGATTAAGCACTCAAAGCCACTTATTCCACGAAACCGACAAAGTTCAGGATGGATATAATGCCATTTGTGGGCCTGACCAGCCACCATCTTTTCGTTTTTAATTGTTTTGACCTAAGAAAACAAAGATGAAAGACATGGCCATTAACAAATAATGAAATTGTAAATTCATGTATACTAAATATATAGGTTACTTAACTTTTGTGTGCATATGAATAGCAGTTTCAGACCCTACTTGTTTCGCACATATCTGAGAAAGTCTGGATGGAGGACGTAGTAAGAACTTTCATTAAAATGCCCACTATAATAATTCCTTGGCCTTCAAAATAATAAATAATAATACACCATTGAACAATAGGCATATTTAAATCACAACTGCCAAACATAAGGCAGATAGAATAATCACTCATTTTTGATTCATGATGACAGATATTGATTGATAATTACTTACTCTGTTAGAATGACTTACATTTGTCCACGATATGCTCCTGATGGTATTTTTCTATTCATCATAAGGGATTCAAGAAAGTTGTAGTCTCTTGGACCCTCAGGAATTAGAACATATTTAATGTCCTTCCACAAAAAAAAGAGGTTCAGCCAAAGCGGCCCGCATTTGAAACAAATGATAGTTTGGACACACCTTATCAGTAGGAATCTGTCTGAAACCTCTCTTTTTGTGTACCATGAGGGACTGGATTAACGAATATGCTTTGTGCACATAAACGGACGTCCTTTTCTTAACATCATGGCCTGCAATAATGGCTGTTGCTTTGACAAGATATTCTTGTTTACACATAATTACTTGACTGATTTAATCTGTCAAACAGATGTTTGTTGTTAAGAACATATAATATTTACCTGAAAACATAGCCGTCAGTATGTTTACATATCAGTACGCCAGTATGTGTACATATCAGTAGAGTCAATCTCCTTTTCTAGCCTGGAGCCACTGAGAATGCCACCGGGGTTGTTATTTTAGCACCATGGTTTAATAATAGACAATCTATACTATCACATCCTTGTTTTCTGATTAAACAAACCTGCGTAATTGAGTCCCATATAGCCAAAGGAGTGTCGAAGTGATAAAGACTATTCCACTCACTCATGTTGAGATGATCACTTTGTAAAAACAGCTGAATGTTTAAAATAAACTTCTGCTTATTCACTTTGTGCCATGTTTGGATTACTTAAAAGTGTTTTGTGTTTTCTTCAGATTGCACTGTTTGATCTAACAGTTTACTATTTTGTATATGTAACAGTTAATTTTTATTTTTTTTGTTTGGCGTTATTGCCTTTTATTTGATAGGACAGTAGTTAGACATGAATGGAAGTTGGAGAGGGGGGGGGGGGGGATCGGGAAAGGTCCGCGAGCCGGGACTCGAACTCGGGACACCCGACGCGCTGCCCACGAGGCTATCGGCGCCGACGACAGTTAATATTTTTTATAAATGTCTTTGCTGTTCTTAATCGACAGTGACACCAGTTAAGTAGGTTTATAAATGTCTTGCAGTTCTTAATCCACTTTGAGGATACATTATGTGTTTGAATATGCTGCTGATACAGCCTTTAAAGTGTTTGTTTTGTAATCAATTAATGTGCTCAGTCCAACCAAGTGACAACTCAATACAACAAAATTTAAGTACCAGCTCTTACTTTTTGCCTTTATTTGTTGTCCATGCCAATATGCATTTTTAGATTTATGATTTTGTATTCACACATTTGCAAGTCTATAGTGCCTGTAGAGTTTACGTAAAGCAAGTAATGTTTACACAACTCTGGTACCAGAGACCTAATGAAATTGCATTTATTTTTATTTATTTTTTTTTTTTTTTACTAATAATTGCTAATACCTTTGATTAATATTAAGATTAGCATTAAGAAATCAAGTTGGTACCCTTGACACAATGAAATCACTTTAACAGTACACAATACATTTGTGTAATGGCAATCAGTAATGACAAATAATATCTTGAATCAACATGATTATTTTAAGTAGTCTTAACGTGAATGAAATATTTTGGTTTGGCAAGCAATAAGTCATTGAGAAAAAGAGGACAATTATATCAGTTGAACACATTCTGATCACGTGCAACCGATGTACACAATAAAATTAAGTAAATTCAAAGGATTTTTCAGTGTACTTTAGATAAATCAAAGAGAAAATAAATTATTTTGATTATTCTTTCCTCTTCATGTTCATTCATGTTGTTTCTGAAGATGGATGATGCTTAACAATACACAGTTCTGGAATCCACAGAGCATTACCAGATAGAATGAGCTTCACAAAAGTATACTTTAGATCTAGATATTAATCAATAACTTTAAAGTCGGTCCCATGTTTGTATATGGCTATTGGTAGCCCAGTTTTTATTTTGTATTACTGAGAAAAACAAATAAATTCTTTCATAAAATTAAGAATATAAATATTAGAAAGAGAAATATGCTGAATAAATAAAAAACTGATTTATGTTGGGAACGTAATACAATTGTAATGAAGAACAAAGATTGAACACACACAAACCAAGACCATTTAAATATACAAATATCACCTTCCTCTCCTTTAAAACAAGTAAAAATAAAAATAAAAATAAAACTGATATGCTGCAAGTGAAAGGTTGTTCTATTACAGATGTTTCACTTCATTTTAGTCCACAGCTTGTTTCAGGATCATATCTTTCAGTTTAACACCTGTTGACAGAACAGAGTCTTCTTCTGTCTTTGATGTGTTAGTGCCTTTGGAAAAGTCTAATGATTCCAGAGTCATGCAGTCTCTTCCAAGTCTTTATCTCCAGGCCATAGTCATGGTTAATAAAGAAAATTACACTGGTTTTTTTGAACTTTTCATAATAATAGTTGGAGTACTTATGGTGGTCTTCTGTAATAAATCCATAGGCATCCACCTGACGTAGAGCAATAAAGCATTTTCAAGTCATTTTTATAATAGTAATATATGTCCAATACAATTACAAATGATATCAGAAAATAGTATTTTAAAGAACTTCAAGTGGTAAATAGCTACAAACAACTTGATGAATAAGCTAAACGAATAGAAAATAACTACTGCGTTTACTTACAATGTCACATGTGTGAATAGCCAAGAACAAAGCAAATGCTCCATTGGTCGGTCTGTACATTGCCCAGTGAATGCTCTGCATTTGTTTGGATGGCATGAATCTGTTTTTTAAAAAATGAGGGTCATTGAAAAGAGATAGATTACACTTAGATTGTTGTATGACTAGACAAACTGATCACTGTGGCATAAATGTTACCTGTTGCGAATGTATCGAAGAAAATCAGGGTGAAGAACATAGAATCTACTCTCGTTAAACTTCCCTTCAAAATATTTCAGTGGCCTATGGAAGAATAAATGCAAATAGTTTTTTTTTTTAACAAATCAATATCATAGTAATACATTTTCACCCCTTATCATGCTGAGGTGGAGCCACTGTTGCAATGCTATTCTTGTTTAGTGGGACGGTTTGAGAGAACTAGAGCTGGATACTGTACCTCACACCCCTGAATGACCCATTGGTTTCTTTTCCCTGCAAAAGGCCTTGGATCCACTCAAAGTCCCTCAGGCCTTCAGGGATCATTACATATTTGATACCCTATTAAAAAGATTTTTTAAAATTTTGATCAAATAAATGCATCCTTGGAGAGCATAAACTTCTTTTAAAAACATTTTTTTAAAAATCGTAACTTCAAACTGTTGAACGGTAGTGTACGTTGTGTAGTGTATTTATATAAATAATTCTCAATAAAGAACACACAGAGTCCAGTGTAGAATATACTGACCTCATCTTGTGGAATACTGTTAAAGCCGTACTTTTTTAACGTCAGAATGTTGGCATACATGGAAAAAGCTGTATGTACATAGACCGATGTTCTATTTCCAACATCCTCCTCGTAACCTTGAGTAACAGCCCCGTTTACTCTGTTTCAGAACACACACAGTCAAGACCTCAGTATAGGAGTCTGTTACTGGCATGCATTATCATTAACATAACATTTCATTCAGTTGTCAACTCTCCTTAGCCATTTTTTACAAAGCTAATTTTATTATAAAACTTTTAGGCTACATGTTTTAATTCTTACCGAAAAACGTAATCATGAGAGTCTATCTCTTTGCCCATCTTTGAGTTATTGAGAATGCCACCAGCGCCCACAACAGCACAGCGGATACAGCCATCCCTTGAACTTTCAGGCACAGGCAGTAATATTGAAGACTTGGGCTTTGGTATCAAATCCACTGCTCTTTTTACCTCTCCGGTGAGAGAAAAAAACGTGCACATAAAGAAATGTAAAGTGCATATAGGGGACAGTAGGTCATCCAAAGGAATAGTTGACCCAAAAATTTAATTTTGCTGAAGATGTACTCACCCTTCAAGCCATCCAACATGTAGATGAGTTTGTTTCTTCATCGAAGATGATGAGTTTGTTTCTTTATTTAGCATTACATCACTTGTTCACCGTGGATCCTCTGCTGTGAATGGGTGCCGTCACAATGAGAGATCAAACAGCTGATGAAAACATCACAAGTAATCTACAAGTAATCCAAATGACTCCAGTCCATTAAATAATTCAACTTCATAATCCATAATAACTCTTCCTTGAGTCCATCTCTGATGTCCTCAAAATCCACATATATATTTGTTTAGAACAGTTTTAGACTTCACTTGTAAACAGTGTTTAATCTGCACATATTTCTCTCCTGATTCAGATGAGACAACTTTTTCACTGGCGAAAGCCAGGTTAAAACATCTTAATGATGGATTTGTTTATTACAAACATGCGGCTTTTCACTTCACAACATGTTAGTTGATGAACTGGAGTTGTGTGGATTATTGTGATGTTTTTAGCAGCAGTTTGAACGCTCATTCTGACGGCACCCATTCACTCCAGAGGACTGGTGAGCAAGTGATAAAAAGACTCCAAACCTGTTTCAATGAAGAAACAAACGTATCTACATCTTGGATAGCCTGAGGATGAGTAATTTTCTTTAGCAAATGTTCATTTTTGGGTGAACTATTCCTTTACCACAAGTTTGCAAGTTTACCTCAATCAACAGTGTTTGCGGCCTAATGGTTATTTAAAGAAAAAAAAAACGCTGTTCCTTTTTTAAAATCAAGATTACAGTGAAACATTTAGAGTCAAAATTAATGGCTCAACTTTTTACTTAAATTGCTTACTTAAAAACAATAATTCTGTTTAAAAACTGTGTTACAGGGTTACACTGTCATGACAAAAAGTTGTAAAATTAGATGTAAATTCACAAAAAAAAGGTAAATCAGTGATTTTTTCACACTAAAATAATGTTAACACATAGCCTATTAATTATGTTTTTCAGCTGCAGTACTGAAAAAGCGAATATTTAAGTTTATTGACTGACTGACTGACCATATTTACTACCATTATAACCCAGAACTCTGCTTTTATTTAAGTCAGCATGAAACGGAAGATACAAACTTGTTTTCTTCCCTATTGTCCCTAAATGTAGAGTGGGACTTGATTTTGTTCAATGGGAATTGATCTCATGTGAGTGACAGATCACTGCACACGTCATCAAAAAAAATCTAAATATCGTTGCAAGGGGGAGGAGAAGTTATATTATTTAAAGGTTACAAGAACACGTGAATTTTAAAAAAAATAATGATGTGCATGACTAAATCCTTTATAATAAACACTGCAATATTACATTTAAAAAAGTGAAATTGGTGACTTGAAAAGAAAAGGCGGGACAAGTAAAAGCAACATTATGCCACAAATGCTGTTGATTTAAGCTTAGCTTGCACTGAAGCCGTAATGTTTCTTTACATAAAGAAAAAAAAGGCACTGGTTTCCATTGTTTACAGTGCTAAACTTCAATGACATCAAGCAAATAATGACATCAAGATAACGACCTGCCGCACCCCTCTCTCAAACACATGCAGGATCCTACACACCCATATTACGCCAGATCTTTCATTGGCTTTAGGTTATCACCATTATACTTGTATTCCATGAAGCCGAAGGGATTGTTGAAGTGTGCTAATCGATTCCATTCTGTTATGTTGAGTAGACCTTTGTGCAGCCATAGCTGAATGTCAGAAAGAACAGCCTCCTTGAACTTGAGATCCTCTGTGTTTTGAAGGGATTTTGGACAGGTCTACGGAAGAGAGGATTTTTTTTAAAGTCGAGTTTTAAATCGAGTGCACAACTTCACAGTGAGAATGGTATTGGACAAGAAGGACTTACAGGTTTTCTTGCTTCATTGTTTCGCAAATAATCATCTTCAAAATCCCACACTGGAAGTTTTGTAAAATTTTTCTTTTCGAGAACCGGAATAGGTGTTACATCGACTTCTCGCTCAGTGGAATAAATGGGTTTTTCAGTTTTGTACAAACTAGTAGTTCCAAGTGGTGATAAAATCAATGCAGGAATTATGCCAATTGTGCTAATTAGGAGAAAAGTGTATAGCAAAAACAGGAATAAACTTTTGTGGTAATCCAGACAGACAAATATTGAATAAAACAGCAATAAAACCCATATACAAGTCATGAGTACGACGGCGTTTTAGTGCCACCTTAATAAATAAAAAAAAATCTAAGATTACGAGAATAAAGTCGAAACTACGAGAATAAAGTCGAAATGTTACGAGAATAAAGTCGAAATGTTACGAGAATAAAGTCGAAATACTTGAGAATAAAGTCGAAATGTTACGAGAATAAAGTCAAAATACTTGAGAATAAAGTCGAAATATTACGAGAATAAAGTCGAAATACTTCGAGAATAAAGTCGAAATACTTCGAGAATAAAGTCGAAATATTACGAGAATAAAGTCGAAATATTACGAGAATAAAGTCGAAATACTTCGAGAATAAAGTCGAAATACTTCGAGAATAAAGTCGAAATACTTCGAGAATAAAGTCGAAATGTTACGAGAATAAAGTCGAAATACTTCGAGAATAAAGTCGAAATGTTACGAGAATAAAGTCGAAATGTTTCGGTCATTTAAATCGTAGAAATTAAAGTTATAATATTTTGAGAGTAGGCTATAGCCTATATCGCGCATGCAAATGGCCCGCATTGAGAGCACCGGGAGAAGTTGCAGGCCACAGGAATTGATTTGAATATTGTTGTGTCCGAGCGGCCGCATCATCTTACTGGGATGTCAATTTTAACGACTCGCGGAAACAGCTTAATATCAAGAATATGATATTTATTAACAGACTGAACAGGAACAACTGTTTATCTTAACATCAGCTCTAGCTCTCTTATTTAACCCTTTTTTAATACACTACAAATATAGCTATGTGGAATTATTAGCAGAAATCATACCATGTGTCATACTCGCGGGGACAGTATGCTTGGAAATAATATTTAATGCATTCCATTACATTCATTATTTGTAGTGCGTCAGCCACACAATAGCAATAGCTTAAGCTTTTAGTGCTTTTAATATAAAACAAAGTCTCAGCTTTCAAAATCAGTTTTATAACGAAACACAAATTATGTGTTTTACAATAATGTGATTTTCAAGCTCTTTAATGTGGTGTGACAGATCGCTGTATTTATGTGAATAAATTCATTAAATTATTGTGAAAATTCCACCTGCTCCTCAAAAACATCCCAAACTTTCATTCCTCACAGAGCCTGTTTAATTAAACAGCAATAAAACGTTCTAAAGGTTGAAGTGGACTCAAATTTGTTAACATATGTTATATTGTTGTCTTTTCTGCTGTAAACGTTAAGTGACTATTCACAAACTGTTTTATTCATGCTATACTGCAATGACATAATATTTAACGTCTTCCATTCATTATGATACCAGTAATCACAACAATTTTGTGCTTTATTGCTTTTACACACAGCTCAGCTTTCAAATTATGCCAGTTTTATAACGAAATACAAATTATAAATGTTTTTGCTCTTTATTTCAAGTTTATAGCAAGATATAAATTGAAGGAACATCATAAGGCATAAAAAAAAGTTTAGCCTAATTTATAATGAAAATGTCTCGTCGTTTGTTATTGTAATCTGAAAGATGATTGACTCACATGCCGCTTGACAAGCACATTATTGCAATATAGCCTACATATTGTTTGTATTTCGCTATAAAACTGACAGATTTTGAAAACTGAGATTTGGGATATCTCCCGGTGCTCCAAATCCGGGCCATTTGCATGCGCAAAAGGCTAGAATAGCCTATCTCAAAATATTATAACTATATAATCTTTATTCTCAAAACATTTCGACTTTAATCTCGTAATATTTCGACTTTATTCTCGTAGTGTTTCGACTTTATTCTCGTAGTGTTTCGACTTTATTCTCGTAGTGTTTCGACTTTATTCTCGTAATGTTTCGACTTTATTCTCGTAACGTTTCGACTTTATTCTCGTAGTTTCGACTTTATTCTCGAAATATTACGACTTTAATCTCGTAATCTTAGATTTTTTTTATTTATTAAGGTGGCACTAAAACGCCGTCGTACATGAGAATGTCATCTCAAATTTAGAATATTTGCAAAAGATAAAATTCATCGAAATACTCGATCTTACCTGTGAAACTGTTCAGAGAGATTCATCCAAAGCACTAGATAGAGCAGCACGCAAAAAGTCAGAATGAGACTAATAACAGCCCAAGCTTTCTGCATATTTCATGACCAATTTCCACTCATGTTATCAGTCTGGCCCTATTCATGTGGAAGATTCACTGTTTTATAATCTACCTATTCAAATTTCTTGCATCATCAAACCAGGCGTTTATTTCTGGATCACAGTCCGCCCTTTGCTATGAATGACATTATTGGTCTATGGCCTGCACAGAGCTATGAGCAGTGTTTACACATAACACAAGGGATAAATAATAAAAAATACAGCAAAAAGTGATTTTTATTTATAAAAATTAAAATAATGCATCAATTTTTCATACTAGTAACTTAAAGAAGCACAGTGTTGATATGCAAGATAGACAGATGACAGCTAGAGTGAGTATTATTAGCTGATTTTGAATTTTATTTCAGTTTAGTTCATATTTAACAATTATTTGAACTGACATGCACCGTAACCATTAAGTGAAGCTAAAGCACAAATAAAAAGACGACAAAAAGACTACTGAACGTTTCCTCACTACTTATATTATGCATAATTACGACCAATAAATACATACTGTATATATATATATATATATATATATATATACACATTTTTTTTCAGGTTCACTGAAGTCACTGATTTCAACTTGAACTCTTCTTTAAATGGTATTTGAATCTATAAACCACACTGTCAAATAGAATAGAGTTTAAGCTGTTCTTGTAAATCACTCTCTGTCACCTCACCAAACGTGTCTTGTTTGTCTCTGAGCAGCTGGAAGATGGCAGCTAACTGCTCTCGCTGAACCCTGAAACAAAACACATACACATTATTAAATACATATCACAGATGCTCATTCTGTAAATTATTACCTACAGTTGTGGTTGTACGTTTAGCGTGAAAAGACAGTCACTGCTGGAAAGGTTCAAATATGCAAAAGATTCTGGAAGCCCAAAGAATGTGCAGGACCTGGAGGATTTTTCTGAACAAAAGTGAGCAGTTTAACAAGGGACTTACGAACAACAATTGCAAAACAAAAAAACCGTCATTGATCAGATAATGACATGCAATATTATGAAATAAAGCTTATGTGCATTTTTGAATAGGGTAAATTTATAAATTCAGCTGATCCTCTTATTTCAATATTATTAATATTTTGCAGATTCTGCAAAAAAAACTCAACTGTAACTGGTGTTGCAGAGATTTTCCTTTATTTCTACCATAGCCTAGTTATATATATTTATGCAAAGTGATGTACAAATAAAACTTGAGCAGTTTAATTTAAAACAATACAATTATTTTATATCCTATCCAAATAAAACACTCACATTCGTACATGTATGACGTGCTTATCCGGGTCTAAAGGAACAATAAGGCAAACAAAAAACGAGAACAGCCTGAAGCCTTCAATATGTAATGGTGAGTTTATCTAACATGACCACTGAGGTGTGCTAAAGCGTATGCTGTTTAAACAGAAAATGTCTTTTGTTTACCTATTTGAATAATCAACAAATGCCATGTGATAATGCAAATAGGAGCGCATTTTAAACTATGGACCTACAATATTAAAGTGAACATGCCTAACAACTGTTTGCAGACTATTAAAGAAAATGTATTTCAAAATGTTGGTAATGGGTGGAGTGAAAACAGACTGATTGTTTGTATGGGACATATATCATCAAGATGTTACAACACATCCTGTGAGTCTCTGAGAACAAACTAGAAAAGCAAAATAGAATGCAAACAAGGGTAAGACTTGATGAATTACTCCGAGTGAACCTTGCATTATAAACTAACAGTAAAGACATTTATAATGTTACAACATAAATACTGTTCTTTTGAACTTGAATTTGAAGTTGCTCTTTTGAATTTGAACATCAAAAACTCCTTTTCAACACTGATAATAATAAGAAACGTGTTTTGTACCAAATCGGAATATTAGAACATTTGAAACTGTAATAATGCTTCATAAAATTACCATCTTCTTTTTATTTTATTTTATTTTTGATCAAATAAATGCAGCCTGGATGAGCATAAGAGACTTCATTCAAAAACATTTTAAAAAAATCAACCCCCAAATCTTTGATTGATGGTGTACATTGTGAAGAAAAGCCATGTATCCTCCTGATACTGGTTAATGTTCTTACTATCCAACAGTACTTTAGGAAGGCCTGCTGAAATTTCAAGACATTTACATAAGAAGAAATCACCTCTGCTCTTCCTCCAGTTCTTCTTTGGTCATCGTCTTCTCAAGCTGGCCGGTCCTCAGCATGCCAGCCATGTACCTCAAGGGATTCTTCTCAGCATCTATTGTACAGTGACAGATATAGAGTGACAAACTGCTGCAGTATGTTCACAAATGTATTATCCTACAAAATGTGAGTAAATTAAATGTACATGTTAGTGAAAACAGCTTCCAAATAACAAAACAGTAACGCCTGTGAAGACTACAGCCTCCTCAAACCTCCTCAAACTGTGAATTTGTTGATTTATTTGTTGAAGTCACATTACCCTTGTCAACAAAATTTGCCTTGAACATTATTTGCATACTGTAAGTATAGTTCTAGGACATTTTGTCATCATGGTCATACCAAGACCTGTGAAGAAGTAGAAGACTTTAGGATACTTTTAAAAAGAGTAATTATTATGGAAGTGAAATACTTAAAAATAATATACAGTATATAAGGACTGCAATGTTTCAGACATTTAACTGCATGTTATTTACAAATTAAATAATTTTTTTTTAAATTATTAAATGCAATTACTCTTAAACCAATGCACTTACACACATAAAATAAAATAAAAAAGAAATAAAATCTAGTTGTCTAATAAATCTGGTATTGTGCACTACCACAACTGTTGGCTCTTTAACAAATTGATTTGTTCCTCTTTTGTAAGTCACTTGTGATAAAAGCATCTGCTAAAAGCATAAATATACAGTAAATGTAAGTGCTTTTTTACCCACTTAAGGAGGATATTTTATATATAATTTTATCATTAATTATATTGTTTATATTGAAATATGGTTAGAATGTACTGCTGAATGTACTGACAAGTATTTATGCTAAAATATACTTTAATGTAATTTCATTGAAATTGCATTTAAATATGTTGTAATTATATATCTGTATTGATGAAGTGGCAATTAGTACATGTGTACATGTTAAAAATGCGGTCATGAAAGCGCAAGAGTCTCTTTGACTACACTTAAGTAGCTTTTTATATTAGCAAGTAGAGTTTTAAAAAATACGCTTTTAAAATTTGAAGTACACATCAAGTGCACATTTCATACATAAGTTTGCTTTCTTTTCATTATATGCAGAATACATTTTCATAGAAGCAGCTTCTGTTAATACTCTTATATTCACAGACCTGAGGTTCAAAAAAATACTTTAAAACTAATATAATCCTAATGAAACAGTAACCCAAAAATATTAGTAAAAAATATTATTATTATACCAGATGATTGCGCATAATCCCTGAGGGCATTCCTTATCCCAGTCTCAGATGAATCCTCCCCCCAACAACTAGTGGAGGTGTTAACTGGAGAATCTGACTTGCTAATTTTTCCCACAATATCGGAGTTTGAATCCTGAGGAGAAGATAGAATTAATAAAGAGTTCGTTAGAGAAACATTTGCTTTGTTTTCATTGGTTTGACATTTTCATTTGGCTTGTAACAATTACAAAAGCATTCATAAAGCTGAATAAATACTTGCCGTTTCATGTTTTATAGTTTCATCTTTGGCTTTGAGGCTCTTTGCAGTAGATTGTGGCTGAATGTCCTGGTGATTGCTTTCATGATACTGTGAAGAAGCTCCAGCGTCTGGAGCAGCTCTCTCCTCCACAACAGCGTTAGTTTGATGGGAGCACTTTGACGGCGCGGGAGCTTTGTTTCTTCCTATAAAAACTGCTGCTACTATAACTGCAAGAAGCGTAAACAGCATCGCCGGCCAAAATAAATCTGAGGTTCCATCCATTTTATATATGAAATAACTTTCTTAGTTCGCAATATCCGATTAACTCTACGTTTATTATTAATTAACGCTGACGTGGGCGTTTTATTGTATTATGACGCGCGTATTTTAATAAATGCATACTTTAACAACATGCAACTGCGACGAATTTATCTGTTTTTGAAAACACTACACTTGACTCTATAGATATGTTCATGCAAAATTATACACTGATTTTTTTGGAGCTACTCACAGCGGAAGTTCTGATTTCAAAATAAAAGCTTGGGAAACAAGCAGTCCAAAAAAAAAAAAAAAAAAAAAAGCACTGAGCTATTACATGGCTCAAACATGCTTGCATTTTTAATTCAGAGTATGTATATGAATAAATATGAAACGGAGTATTTACAGAACATGTTTAAATGTTCATCTTGTCTTTACCTTATTTGTAGTGAGGCAATCCTGTTTAAAATATTAATGAAGTAGAAATATGAATAGCCTATTTTATTTTTTCCAAAAGTCTAAAAATACATTTTCACCAGCCATTCCTTTAATAACTGCATATCCATCACCACTGGTATTATTGCCACAAGGACATAGGGACCTTTGGAAAGTATAATCTGTTTACTTTTCTTAAAATGCCTGAAAATGTACACCTCAAGTCATTAGCTTGGAACATTTCCTTACATCAGCCAATACTTGTCTGATTTGCATAATGAAAATATGTTTGCCTTTAAAAACTAATGGTTTAATGGGGTCATTTATCTATTTTCAGTTCCACGAACACGTTATTTGTCTAGTACAAACCACAAAGAGTGTAAATAGATTTGACACCTAAGATTGTAAGAAAAAGTAGCCTTATCAGCTTTTATGTCTATGCATCACCCTCATTATTAATTGTTTTAATGATGTGGAAATAAGTTGTTGTTCTTGTGTTAATGTCAGTCGTGCTGTATAAAAGACCAGTGCAGTTTGCTGTAGAGTTGTGCATCAGTTTTAGCCAATACAGGGGCCAGAAGCAGAACCATCACAGGAGCAGAACCAGAAAAGGCAGGTCTAAATCTATTTGCATCAGTTTTGTTGTAAGTGGTGCTGGATGTTTGATATGTATTTTTGTCACCTTGTTTGTAGTATTAAAGGAGCAATGAAGGTTCCAGTATTTGCGCTGGTTTTGATATGCCTGGGCAGTGCATGGTCATGCGTGGGATCCCAGCCTCTTGATAGCAGGTAAGAAAATAATGAGCATTATCAGATCATATTAAAATTAAAATGTATGCATATAAAAAAGTGGTGACATTTTACAATAAGGTTCCATTTGTCAACAGAAATAGTTAAAGGAATAGTTCCCAAAAATGAAAATTGGCTAAACATTTACTCACCCACGAGCCATCCAAGAAGTAGATTAACTTGTTAGCTCATGGGAACAAATTTGGAGAAATGTAGCATTACATCACTTGCTCACCAATGGATCCTCTGCAGTGAATGGGTGCCGTCAGAATGAGAGTCCAAAAAGCTGATAAATGCAATACAAAAATCCACAAGTAATGTAAGTAATCCAAAAGTTGTGTGTTTGTAAACAAATGTATCATTAATACATTTTATTTGAAATCCTCCTTCTGGCCAAAATGGTCCGTGACACTTCCTCCATTGGTGAGCAAGTGATGTAAATGTTAAACTTCTCCAAATCTGTTCTGATGAAGAAACAAACTCATCTCAGCAAATTTTCAGTTTTGGGTGAACTATTTTTTAAGTTTGTTTAATGCATTAACTAACATTATAAGTGTTACCAAAATGTGTAGATAACAGAAGTCACAAAACAATTAAAAGAGAAGCTTTTGTTTTGTTTTTGCTTTTCTCTATTGTTTTTCAAATCTCACTAATAGTTCACCAAATGAGATCCAGAAGTTTAGCCGCCGTTATGCTGAATCAACCATTGCGAGTGACATTAGCAAAATTGTGGACTCGATGGTTCAGAAAAACTTCGTAAACTTTCTGCTCAATCAGAGGGAGAAGAAAAGCGAGTAAGTTTGGGGAAATGGGCAGCATGTATGTTACAATATTCAGTAGCAGGCAGGATCTGATGCTTGTTTCTACAGACCAACTATAGAAGATCCAGACACCCGCAGCGTCAATGACCTGCTGAAAAAAGAGTTTGTGATGTGGATTCAGAGAAAAGGCGATGCATTCAAGTAAGTTGCCTTCTGCAAGTGAGACTGATCGTGATTTACCATGTAAACTGCATTTACCATATTTTTATTTCTTGGCTGACAGGAAGCAATAAAGCTGAACAGAACATGCTTCTAAAGCGCCTTGGAGAACAGACCGAATCCATGTTCAATTTGAAGAGTGTACTGGAAATGTTTATATAATCAATGTACTGAATGTCATCTATCTCTAAATTAAAATCTCTTAATTGAAATTAAATTGTTTTTCAGAATCATAAATTGTGGTTTGTACTTTATTATCACTACTATTAGTCACCCAAAAAGGAGTCATTTGTGGGTTGAACATGTCCCTACTACTTTTTACCCTACTACTGATCCTGTCCTCATTTCTTTTTTAAATATATCCAACATGAAACACATTTGAACCATCCAGAACATGACCACGGGCTTGACACTAAGTGCAAATAGCAATGGATTCTATATACACTAAGTGAAAATAGCAGCATTTTTTAGTGATATGCTATAGCTATAGATTCTATGGAATTTTCACATTGATTAACTTTATTCATGCAAAATGACACACTGTTAGACATTTCAAAGGGTTTTTACAGTAACTAAAGTTACTGTAATTACAATTTACAGTAGTAAACTGTATTTGATTGATCAGTATACTACTGTAATTCATTCATTTTAATATAGATTGGATTTTATCATTTTTATATAGAATTCATTTTATTTTTACTCTACATAGGTACTACTGGCATTCAATTAAAACAGACACAATAATTAAAAAATATCAAATTTTTTATTTAAAACATTGCATGTATAACATAAAAATACAGTCTTCCAACTCTGGAACAGTGCATCTTCACCATTTCTCCTGTCTTAGGACGCTTTGCAGTGCATTTTGTTGTGATTTATCCTCACAAAGAATCTTTAGGCAACAGAAACATAAAGACAAGCAGCCAAAGAATACATAGCCATCTGCAAAACCCAGGTGCTGCTCCAAAACGTGGCCACCATCTTTGCTCACCATCCACTTTGACAGAAATGTCTTCTCTGAAAAACAAGTAGAAGAAATGGCACACTTTTAAAAGGCAAACCTCATATAGAATACACAAATCTCTCAAAAACAGTTGTTCTCTTACCATGAATTATCAGCCTCAGGGTGGCTGGCATGTCCATGTCTTTCTTGATGCTTCATTGCAGTTGCCTTTAAAACACAAATACAAAAAAAATGCAGTAAATCTTAAATTCCATTAAAAACTATAAAACTAATTCTAAAACTAGAAAGGCAGCTTGCCATAAAACTAGTTTAACCTAGCTAACATATGATTTTATTTTCTCAGGCTACTGGCCAACATTAACTACTAACACCTTAACTAAATTTCACATTAGTTAACCTAATGTTAATATAAGATAAGCGTTGCTCGTTAAAAACAATTTTAATTCGGTAACTTAATTCAATAAGCTGACAAAAGTCGTTTGAAACGACAGCGCAGTTTACCTGTAACCGCCATGTTGACTAGTAACTGTTAAATGTTACTAATGTTAGGTAAACTGGTGTGCAAAAATCTGACACAAACACACAGACAAACATACATATATTTTTACCTTGCTTGCTGGTCTTTTTCTCTCGTAAGGTGCATCGACACACAGCACAGATGTTCTCCAGAGCTCTCCCACTCTCGCGGGTTCATCCCCGGGAAAAACCCGCGACGCTGCCCGCTGCTTCCGTGTCTTCCTCGGACGCGAGTAGCGCGGCGAGGCGCGACTCGATAAAAAACAATATAGAACCCATTATATATATTATCTACAGTGGATGCGGACAGTAATGTGATGCCCCGGTATATTTCTGATGTACAGATGTACTCCAAGCCTCGCGCTGTTTCTGACACGAAGTACAAACGGATTTTCCAATCATTAGAAGCGATGTAACACATCCAGTAGTCAGTCTCAAGCTGTTGCGGCGGTGTAGACACGGTGTAGGGCAAATTGTGTCAGTCCAAATGTAAGAAATGAGGAAAATAAAACGACCTCAGTATAATGGCGCCAAAGAGACCGTTACAGTAGTATACAGCAATTAAAAAAAAAATACAGTAAGTCTCTGTATGTGGGGTCTGACGTCACAGAAAATTCCAATGATGCAAAGGGAATTACAGTTATTTACTGTAAAGGGAATTTGCAGTATTATACTGGGTGATATACAGTAAATAACTGTGGAAATTACAGAAATGTCTAACAGTGCAACTTTAATCTCGTAATTTATTCTGAAAATATTATGGCACAAAACCGCTGCCATATTTACTAATGCAAACACACTCTTGGCACAGCGGCCCAAAATGTAGAAAGACAGAAAGAAATGAAATAAAAACCATACTCACATTTTAGTTGTAATTAACTTTATTTAATTCTCTGGGCCTTTCTTTCAGCAAATTCATCCACAATGTCCTTGTTGTTTAAAATTAAGAAGAATACGTTCCCTGTGCCATCATGTTCCATGAAGATATTTTGCAAATTTCCTACCGTAAATATATCAAAACTTAATTTTTGATTAGTAATATGCATTGCTAAGAACTTCATTTGGACAACTTTAAAGGCGATTTTCTCAATACTGCGATTTTTTGCACCCTCAGATTCCAGATTTTGTTGCATCTCAGCCAAATATGGTCCTATCCTAACAAACCATAAATCGACGGAAAGCTTATTCAGCTTTCAGATGATGTATAAATCTCAATTTCAAAAAATTGACCCTTCTGACTGACTTTGTGGTCCAGGGTCACATATGCACGATTAAGTTCTTTGTTCTCCAGTCCGTCGGGTGGCGTTATCGGACACATTCACCAAAACATTACTGTCGAGACCTTAGTCGTGCACAGAAGAAATAATACAATTCTGTGGATGTTTTCTTCCTGGACTGTTTGCAACGTTATAGTTAAAGAGCATAATTGGAAGGGAACAACCCTATTCGTTTGTTTTATTGTAACATATCTAATTTAGTCTGTTTTGTCAGATTCTGTCTCGATGTGTAACTGTGTAGCTCGTGAGCTGTTCAGCTGACTAGGAAGTAAATTACTACAGTTGTCAGAACAGGGAAATAATAGTTTAATTTTGTAGTATTATAGTATTTTAGGCGTTTTTATTTAGGCATCATGCACAGAAGAGGAGTCGGAGCTGGAGCGATCGCCAAAAAGAAACTTGCAGAGGTATGATGTCCTCACTTCTGCGAGATTTAGTAACTAGGCAAATCTTTTTGCCTTTTCATTCAGCTAATTTGTTTACTGTCACAGGCAAAGTATAAAGAGAGAGGAACCGTCCTTGCTGAGGATCAAATTGCACAGGTGCGTATAGCCTGCTGAGTAAACCACACAGATGTAAACGGCACCGAGCCTATTATAATCAGACCGTATGTGTTGTCCTTGTAGATGTCAAAACAACTGGAAACATTTAAGACCCATTTGGAAGAGTTTGCCAGCAAACACAAACAAGAAATCCGTAAGAACTCTCAGTTCAGGGTGCAGTTCCAAGAGATGTGTGCCACCATAGGGGTTGATCCGCTGGCATGTAAGTTTTTCCTATCGTGAATGGTTCCCTTAAAGCTGAAATGGATATGTGATTTTATGTGTTCATGGGTCAAAGACGAGACATCCCATTTTTGCTCAGAAATAAATAAATAAATGTATAATTGGGAATACACACACACACACAATTAAGCAGGACACATTCTATGTTTAACTCATTAAAGTTTTTATGATTTAATATTAGGGTTTAAAAATACATTATAATTACTAATCAGCTAATATGCATTATTAAAACTGTATTTATTTATAATTGTCATTTTTGAATGAAAACTGCATGGATGGATTGTAATTAACTAATTAGTAGGAATTGTTAACTACAATTTAATTAATTTTATATATTATAATTAATCAATTTCAAAGAGAAAGTCATATGTCCTTATGAACTTTTTTGCTGTATGTGTGCAGCTGGAAAAGGATTTTGGTCTGAGATGCTTGGAGTTGGAGATTTCTACTATGAGCTTGGTGTACAGATCATTGAAGTCTGTTTAGCTCTAAAACACAGAAATGGCGGTAAGTTTTGCCTGTTTAAGTGTTACATTTTACAACATACATATCGAAATTATGGGTTTATGTTGGTCTTTTTTTTTTTTTACCTTGAAGATATTACATGTTTCACAAAACAAACTGCAAACTCTCTTGTTCCACATATTTGAAATACATAATACACTGCTCTCTGGTATACTTGATTCTGATTAGTCAATCATGATATTTATCAGTAATGATGATGCGTTCCTAGACAATCTCTTTCTTCACACATAAAAACACCAAAAAAGACCTGATCAGCTTATCAGTGTTTGTTTGATGATGACAATGACTAAATGTTTAATAGGACTTTTTAAAACCCTATGAAAATAATGGCAGACTATTATTTTAAGTGTAAATGTTAACCAAATAATTACATTATTTTTTTGAAGGTCTCATCACATTGGATGAACTTCACCACCGTGTCTTGAAAGGAAGAGGGAAGTTTGCACAAGATGTGAGCCAGTGAGTGTCTTTGATTTGTATATAGTGTTCTCTAGCTATTCTGAACACATGAATTCTCTTACCAACCATTAACGTCGTTGCTCAGGGATGACTTGGTGAGGGCCATCAAGAAGCTTAAGGCTATGGGAAATGGCTTCGGGATGATTCCCGTTGGAGGCTCTTATCTAGTCCAGTCAGTCCCAGCAGAGCTCAACATGGATCACACTGTTGTCCTTCAGCTAGCAGAGGTAATCAATACCACACAAAGCCTGAGACCTTTACACTTCCATGACGTGAGATCTGATTATTGGCCATGTTTCACAGAAAAAGGGCTACGTGACCGTGAGCGAGATAAGAGACAGCCTCAATTGGGAGAGAGAGCGGGCCAGTCACGTTCTTGTAAGTGTGCAGGAAAAACGAAATGCCACTCTGAATGGTTTCTATATCATATAGTAATACCTTTTGCGTTGTTTTTCAGGATCACCTGCTCAAAGAAGGCTTAGCATGGCTGGACTCTCAAGCTGCGGGGGAGCCACAGTACTGGCTTCCTGCTTTGTTCTCGGAGCTGTTATCGCGAGACGTTACGCCTGAGGAGGCCAACCAAATGACACCTTGAGAATAAGACATTATTTTGTAAATACATTGTCATGGTGGATAAATGTTGCGGGTCAAGCTTGTTTGAGAGGAAAAACAGTGAAAATGGAGAATAAAAGCATCTATTTAGTCACATTTCTCAAAATATGTTTATTATTGCAATGCCTGATTAACCACTGGAAAATTTGGGTAAATAAGACCATGCCAGTTGTTGTTATTATATAAGTGCAATTTATCTTGCATTTGTATTATATCTACTATTATTTTTATTACTTAATTGAACTGATCCAGTTTCTTCAGTGATATTAAAATCATTACATAATAATAAAAAAAAAAGTCCCTATTTTAGATAGATAATAATGAAAGAGAAGTGCTGCATATCTAGAAAATCCTGGACTATTCAGTACTTTAAAAAGTGCCAACATACTTTCCCAAAGATGGTATATCAGATAAAGAAAACAGAATTGACTAATCCTCATGACTGTAGACGTGAACTTCAAACTCCTGCTGTTCCATATCGTCACAGATCAGAGTGCAGAGTGGACACACTTTGTGAGACCGCTCATGTTCTGTCAGTTCATCCTCACTGATGCCAGGAAAGACCTCTTGACAATGCTGGCACACCCTAATCTACACATAAGGAAATGAATACAATTATTACATCTGGCAGCGGTGATTCTGGTTTATCCTTTGACCTTGAATCCTCTATGGAGCTCTGCAGTTTAGTATAAAGGCACATTTACAATCACTTTATTCACTAGTAGAGTTTTGCAATAATGATCAGTACAAGAACAATACAGTAAATGTGTTATTGTTTCAATAGTGTAATTAAGAACAATAAAATAGAAATATTAAATTACTTAAATGAAAATGAAAAATGTTGCCTTGAAAAAAGTTTAAGTTGAAGGTCTAAAACCAAAACAAATAAGAAATGCATACAATTGAATAATTTTGACCTCATTCTTGAAATATTGTATTCATTAAAAAAGTAATTACCTGTTTTTCTGGATCTGAAGGATTTGCTATAATGTAGAAATGAAATGCGTTATGAGTTTAATACTCTAATTTTAAGACAACTTAGAGAAATGCTTGTTTTTTTTCATCTAAGTAAATGTTTCGATTTCCTTTTTTGTTGACTGCTATTGTACCAACCTGTCAAGTCATCAATGGTCTCATAGAAATGAGAGTCAGGTGAGTATGTTTGCTCCACGGAGGCCGGTGGGCTTTGAGGTTTGGATATTTGATCAGACACTGCGGCAACAGATGCAACCTGGTAGTCAAACAACGCCCTTTTAAGCTTATTTACTTCTTCTTGTAGTTCCTAAAGATAAAAAGAAAAACATCTTCATTAAATAATAATTGACTGGCATGTTGTTTAGTGCCCCACAACATCATCTCAAACTGTTTTTTTTTTAATACTTTTTTCAGCAAAAACTAATTTTATAATAAGACAGTACAGATAAGACAGTAAATACATGTATAATGTTAAAAAACTTTCTATCCTGAAAAAAAAAAAAAAGTTTCCACAAAAATATTAAGCAGCACAACATTTTCAACATAGATAATAAGGTTTCTTGAGCAGCAAATCAGCATATTAGAATGATTTCTGAAGGATCATGATGACACTGAAGACTAGAGTAATGGCTGCTGAAAATTCAGCCTTTCCATCACAGGAATAAATTACATTTGAAAATATATTCAAATACCTCATTCTTTTCCACAAGCTTCTCTCTGTCTAATTTTGATGCCTCTGCCATTTCATAAATTTTCTCTTGTGCTTGCTTAAGTTGTGCCTGTAATGACAAAATTGTGTGGAATCAGGATCTAAATATTGATTATTATTCCTAAACATACTTACAAAATCAGACTAAAGTTGAAAAATACCTGGATTTGATTGGTTTTCTCATCCTCAGACTGTTTCACGGTTGTCTCCTCCTGCTTCCTTTTCACTTCCTTCAATTCCTGCTCAGCTGTTTCTGCACGTTTGCAGGCTTCTTTGCAACTCTGCACCTCGCTGCGAAGCAGCCCTCTAGCCTCTGTCAGCTGACTGAACAGGGCTTGAATCTGTACCTGAGTCACAAAGAAATTACTCCATGACAATACAGTGATTTTCGATTAATGATTTGAAGTCAAGTTGATTTAAAGTGACAAGCCTCACTTTACTGTTTTCTTCTTTCAATTGGGATTCATGCTCTGACAAGGATGTTTGTAACGCTTTGTTTTCAGCCCTCCGGTCCTCCAGAGTCCTTCTCATCCTGAGCTCCTGGATTTCAGTGTGCAATTTCTCATAGTCTTTCCTGCTGCTTTGCACATCCACCTAAAAGAGAATAAATGCGAAGCTTCTCAGACCACAACTTTTTTTGCATTCGTTTGGTTTTGTTTTCTTTTCAGTTCTTACTCTCTATTTTTTTTTTTTTGTCTTGGTATTTGTATTGTCAAGAATTATGAAGCGCCTTTGTTTAGAGGCACTACAAAAAATGTTTTTCTTATTTATCATTAGCAGTATTAAGAACACATTTGCAAACCTGTAGCAGCTTGACTTGGTCTTGTACTTTATTGTAATTTTGCTCTGTTTCTTTCAGCAAGGTATTTAGCCTGGAGAAAAATAGATTAAAAATTTCCATAAACTTTTTGCACATAAAACAGAGAGATTTTCATATTGAGGACACTCACCTGAGGACTTCTCCATTCTTGAGTTGAAGCTGTTGCTGTAATTCTGTCCTTTCTCTTAAGCAAGTGGATCTTTTGAACAGCTCTCTCGTACTTTTCTTGCAGAGATATCAGTGACTGTGAATAATTTTGTTTGATTAAAGTCATACAGATTAAATTATAGAGATACTGTAGCTAAAATATTAAACTGTGTCAGTGTTTCCACTGGTTGTTTGCAGAAGCATTGTTCTTTCTTTACCTCTTCGGTGCAATTAAAACTGGGTACATCTGGCAGTGGTGATTCTGGTTTATCCTTTGACCTTGAATCCTCTACGGAGCTCTGCAGTTTAGTATAAAGGCACATTTACAATCTCTTTATTCACAAGTAGTGTTTTGCAACGATGATCAGTACAAGAACAATACAGTAAATGTGTTATTATTGTTTAAATATTGTGTAATTAAGAAATTAAATTAAGTAAAATCAAATATAAATATTAAATAAACAACTTAAATGAAAATCAAAAATGTTGCCTTGACAAATAACTTTAAGTTCTAAAATCAAAACTGAAATATAAATAAATAAATAAACTGAAATAAAAATAAATGACAGCTACAGAAATATAAAAAACTAACAGAAATGACAAAGCACAAAAATTAATAAAAATTACTAAGACTAAAACTAAAATAACAATTAAAAATATAAAAAATCTAATTGAATACCTATTATAAATACTATAACATATATATAAATAAAGAAAAGAACAAAGAAAGGGCTCTAAAAAACAATAGGCATTACATAACAGATCAGACAATCAGTTGATCTTCATTGCAGAAATCACAAATACTACCGTAAATAATAAGTGCTTACATTTTATAAAAGAAAGAGAGTCTGACTAACCCTGAGACGGCGGATCTCATGCAGTCTTTCATCCAACTCTTTTTTCAGGATCGCATTTGTTTCTTTTAAAGAATCAATCTCTTTCACAAAGTCTTCTTTCTCCTTCTCCATCTTTTCTGCTTGCTCCTACTCACAAGGACATGCAATAAATTATTTTTTGGCCAGTTAGTATTAATATTACATTTTTAGTGGCTAGCAGAATGTAAAAAAAAAAAAAATACTACAATCTTTAACTTCCAATGGAGATGTACCTGTGTTGTTATGACTAACAGGTCCTTCTCCAAGCTGCAGCCAATGCTTGCTTCTGCTGAGTTTTGAAAGCAGAATGGGGTGCTGGCTCCTTTGACATGACCAAAGCTGTCCACATAGCAGAACTGGTAAAACTCTCCATCATCCTTGGGCAGGTAGCTCTCTGAGTAAAAAATCAGTATCATTAGTTTAATATAGGGCAGTGGTTCTCAACACAATATTCAAAGGCCCCCTATATAATAAATTATTAACAGATACTGGGAGTGTTGAAATGAGTAATTAACCACAAAAGCAGTTTAATTAAGTTAATCATTATTATAATATTATTTTATAATAATAATTAAAATGACTAGTGGGCCTAAGCCCCCTGGCTAAGACTGGTATGGGGTGCACCATATTGGTTATCATCTATCTGTACTGTTTGATATTGGATATTTGATTGTTAATTTGGGATATTTTATTGTAATTTATATTTTTTGATGCCTGAAATTCACTTCATACTCAAAATAATATTTAGGCCTAAATTTAAGATTTATGTATTTGAATTGAATGAAATTACCAACCATTTGGATTACACAGTTTCAGCATAAACTTTATGTGATGCATATTTGTGAATCATAAATGAAATCAGTAAGAAAGATTTGTTGTATTCGAAAAATCAATTATGAACATGGTTAAACTATGGCTAGCTGTAGAAAAAGTGATCTTAAATTATTTAAAATATAGGAGACAACAAATTGGATTTCTTGATGATAAATATATAATATTTAATACATATTTAGTTTTTTTGAACAAATATGCATATACATAACATTAAGTTTATTAGTTTATGTTAAAACTAAATCTAAATGGATAGTAATTTTATATACATTTCAAAAGGATACATAATGTTTTAGTGTAGATGTATTTTTAATTTATTTAGATGAAATAGCAAAGAATTTTAATGTTATTTATTGTTTAGTATGTGCCAAATTTTAAAGTCTATTCTCGCTCAAGACCAAGAGAAATATTTAAATGTTTTGATATATATAAATCTACCTCGCCATTTTAAAGTAATTCTCACCATGTGCCTCCCACACAAAATTAACTGCCAAGAAAGTGGTGCAAGGAAGCAAATCAAATACTTCGGACACTTGACACATCACAAGGTCCCTTGATTTAGGACCCCTGAGTAACGTGATGAGTAAATGTGGACCACTCAAGATAGTGATTCAGCCTTTACTAAAATAGAAGCACAACGTCACATCCACAGCATTGGTGCACTTTAATTACACCAGGGCCACGACTACCACAGACATGATAACATGATAACCTGAAGGGGACAAATCAAGTCCCCTGTTTTACCTTTAGTTTCCAGCAGTAGGCTATTGAATATTTGCATGCCACAACCATGTTTACATCACAATAACATTTTAGACACTGTTGTAAGCCTCAGTCTCGCTTAATTCTCAGGTTCCGCAACTCAGGTAGGCTAATGGAGCAAAACACTGGAAAGTTTTGACAGGTAAAAGAGAAATCTAAAATGTGCAGTGATTGTGATTCCTACCTGAGAATACCACTTGTTGCACAAGTGGTTCAGATCCGACATGGTCCAGGCAAGGTTCCACCCATACGTAGGTATAATACTTCTGTGTTGAACTCCAACCAACCTGGCCCATTTCACGGATGTAATTTTATTTTATTTTTTAAAGCAATACAATACAGGAAATGTAGCGTATGCTGTTACTTCTTACATACCTTATAGACACCGACCCAGTCCCTTGGGTGGGGCAGCACAGCACCGGTCAGGGTGTACCGGCAAGTAACCTCGGTGTTTGGCGGATATGATGGAGGAACATCGTTAAAAACTACCTGCGAGTACGACGAGGTCTCCATTATAACGGGGGCCGTCTCTTCCTCCGTTCCGTCATTCATCCCGGTGTTTATGGGGGACACAGTCACCTTTCAATGCCCCAAAAGATTATTTTAGTCAAAAGCTTATTTATGCTCGGTTTTGCCATTGTTGAGTTACTCTTTCACTTTCATTTATGTAAGGGCGTAACGAGGACAAACAAAAGCGACTCGACTGACAACACGCTAGATTTGTTTGATTTTGTTACATAGGTATGTAATTAAATTAAAATATTGTTTAAAAACAAAAAATAGTTTAAGTAAACGCGACATGGCTTGCAATCTTAAAATGAAAACTTTGTACAGTTTCAAATCAGTATAAAACATTGGACAAAGCCAACGCTTTTCCGTATTTACTCATATAATTTGGTGTTATTTTCACAATAAACAACTTCCATAAATAAAATGTTACCTGAACCTCCTTCTGTTGCAGTCCAGACCGTGTTGAACAGGCTGTGAGATTCACGGCAGTTGCTATAAATGGGAGCAAACAAGTAAACACAATCTGGGAGATGTAGTTCTATGCGCAGGTCGGTGTCACTATGACAGTCCAAAATGAAACTACTGGGGATTCCCATGTATTATGTCATTCACTACGAGTTATTATGAGGAGACTGACCATTCTATTACAGGCTTCGAAGTATGTAGATGATCAAAAACATCCTGTGATACAGCTGTATTTCCAGAATTCGTTTTGAGCACCAAATCAATATATTACAATGCTTTCTGAAGGATCAAGTGACACAAAAGACTGGAGTAATGGCTGCTAAAAAAATAAACTACATTTTTAAGTGCTTACAGAAACATCTTTATGATGCTACGCTAGGGTAATAATATCATCATCAGTGATAATACCTGGGGTCACAAGGTTGTTTTGGGTCTTTCGAATATCATACAATTTTGCCCAGGTAAGTCAGCGACCTGCCTGTGCCCTACCAGAAACCCACAGATCTGGCCTTTCTAGCCAAATCCTAGACACTTTCTTAGCTACATCTGTGATGGCGTAAATAGCTCTCCTTCGTCTCTCTCCTGTGATACAATGGTGGAAATTAGTAACTCATATAGCAGCAGTGGCCAGGGGATTCTTGGTAGTATGCTGTGCTGATAAATCCAAGTTTTAAACCGCCCTGGAAGGCCACTGCTGTCAACTTCATACTCCCCAAAGGTTTATTCTATTGCGGTCTTTTCCTTTAGTGTCACATCAAACATCTTTTAATTCAAATATCAAAATTATTTAAAAAATAGGATAAAACAAGAAAAACATTACAAAACAATCAAATATATATGTACTTTATTTAAAAATTACAATTTTACATCAGAATGAATGAAATGTGTGGCAGTATGCCTACAGGCTGCAAACTGAAACCGAATAAACTGCATTCTTGGTGATCTTGACATTTATAGTGTCACACAGTGGGCACTCCTATGTTACTGCTCAAGAAAAGGCACCAAGGTTGAGGCACTAAACAAGTAACTGTACATAATCGGTTCTTAAAAGCGCATGTCTTTACTGGGACAGAGCACAAATGAGTTAAAAAATACACACATGCGACATGTCACTGTGAGACCAAGAGAAGTAGTATTTTGAAAGGTAGTTACTATAATGCAAAGCAGAGTATAAAATTAGTTGCTATATACATATACAGATGACCTTGAATGCTATTTTAGCGAATTTCAAGTTTGAAATGGCATTACAAAAGGATAAATCACAACAGATAACACAAAAGACATCTTATAAACATATTAGGGCGAAGAAAAATAGCCCATCACTTAGAGGTCTTGAGCTTGTCTCCGAAAGGAAGCGTTATATATTAGGAATCTCATTAGCATTTTTTCTTCATTTACCCTATATGACCACGTTTTAGTGTTGGTGTTGCAAAAGTCCACCATCTTAGAAATACAGTCAGGAAAGCAATCAGTTAATTCAAACCGTTTTTACCATGTAACTTTTAAATGTCCAAGTGGTGCAGCAGACACATTTTCGGGAAATCTAAACCATGTCCTTTGTAGGACAAAGCAGCTAAAACAACAGATCAACAATTTAAAATTTAAGCAAATGTAGCTACCAAAGCAGTTGGGATACCAATAATGGTCATGTTTACACATGGCCATGTTGTTTGTTAGAGGGACTTCAAGAAGAGAGTTTAGGAAGACAAAACCCAGTGCTTGATGGGCAAAAAGAAGTCTAATAAAGGAAAACACTGTAAAGAAAAAGGATACATAATTTAAATATTAAATAAATGAACAAAAATAACAGAACTGTAACACATTTTGGCACAAGGAATAGTTCACCCAAAAACTAAAATTTGCTGTTTACTCACCCTCAGGTCATCTAAGATGTAGGTGACTTTTTTTCTTCAGTAGAACAGTAAAGAAGATTTTTGGCTGAAACTGTGATCCTTGATGGTTCTTAAAATGCAAGTCAGTGGCTGCCTGTCATCGCGAATTTTTAAAAAAAAGGCATATCAAGGAACATAGAATTAATACCTGTGGCTCCTGACGATATTTTGAGGTCTTATGAAGCAAAAGATCAGTCTGTGCAAGAAACTGAACATTTTTTACAACATTATTACCTGTAATCCATAGCCTCAGTTAAATGGTCCGGAGTGATGTCCGGTTTGCAAACAAATTATTCTTCTGAACCAGTTGAACTTAACAGTTTGTGGTTTGAGCAGCACAGATCTACTGACAGTCACTCCGACTCGAAATTAGCCAAAATATCGGTGTATACAACCCCAATTCTAGAGAAGTTGGGACATTTTGTAAAATGCAATAAAATCAAGAATCTGTGATTTGTTCATTCTCTTTAACTTTTATTAATTTTGACAAAAGCACAAAGAAAAGTCTTCTAAAGTTTTCACTAACCAACATAAATGTATATTGTAAATATGTTTTTTTTTTTATGGCTGCAATACACTCCTTTTAATTACAATGTTTCATTATTTGGGAATTGAGAATAGATACTAATTTTTAAAGTTTTGCAAGCAAAATTTTTGTCCAGTCTCACTTGATTCAAGACTTCAGAAACTCAGCAGTCTGTGATCGCCGTTATCTGATTTGCCTTTTCATGATTGGTCATACATTTTCAATAGGAGACAGATCTGCTGGCCAGTCTAGCACATTCACTCTGTGTCTATGATACCACGCTGTTGTAGCACATGCAGAATGAGAGCTGGCATTGTCTTGATCTAAAAACCATGGACTTAGCATGAAAGACATCATCTTGATGGCAGTACTGTATATATCTCTGTACAATCCCAATATATGCCTCCATGTCAATAGTACCTTTGCATATATGGCAGTCACCCATGCTATTTGCTCTTCTGCAGCCCCATGCCATTATAGACGTTTGCTTTTGCTTCTGTCGCTAATGAAAGCCTGGATGGTCTCTTTCGTCTTTGGGACTGAGAACTCAAAATCCATTTTTCCTGGAAACAAGTCGAAATGTGGACTCATCTGAGTACAGCACACATTTTCACTGTCTTTTTAACCATCTGAGACGAGCTCTGGCCCAGAGAACCCGACAGCATTGCTGCATAGAATTGATGCATAGCTTTCTCCCAGAGTAACAGATATTCAAGTTTCATTTCTTGATGCAGCTGCAGACTGTGGTAAACGACAGTGGTTTTCTGAAGTACTCCTGAGCCCACGTGGCTATATTTAACACGGCAGCATGACAGTTTCTTATGCAATGCCATCTGAGGGCTCAAAGGTCATGAACATTCAACTGAGGTTTCCTGCTTTGCCCTACATGTACTGTGATTTCTCTGGATTCCCTGAATCTTTTCACAATATTATGTATGGTACTTGGTGAAAAACCTAAATTCTTTGTAATTTTGCATTGCGAAATGTGATTTTTGATTTGTTTGACACTTCTCTTGTGAAATTTGGCACAAAGTGATGAGCCATGATCCAGCTTTGCTTGCAAAGACTGAGATGCTCCTTTTATACCAAAACATGATACCTTGACCTATTACCAATTCACCTCCTTACTGTGAACTGTTTCAAAACAGTTTAACGTGGATATTCTATAACCTTTTCACTTTTATTTTGCCTCTGTCTTTACTTTTTTGGAATGTGTTGCAGCCGAACAAAATTTGTTCATATTTACAAAATACATTTCGTTGGTCAGTGAAAACTTTGGAAATCTTTTCTTTGTACTTTTGTCAATTAAATAAAAGTTAAAGAGAATTAACAAACCATAGATTCTTGATTTTTTTTTTGCATTTTAAAAAACGTCCCAACTTCTCTGGAATTGGGGTTGTATGATTCTATGATGTTGGTTTTTGCCAACTCATTCAGCGATCCAGTCCTCTTACAGTCACTGAAATGTGAAAACAGTTCCGACACGGACCAAAGACCGATGAGCTGGTGATGTGTGGATGAACTGAATCACTTGTATGAAGGGGCGAAATGAAATTATTTAGCTGATGAAGACAAGTTTAGTCACTGTATATGCAGTAGACATTTAAAACATCAACATTTCACATTATTATTTGGGTGCTTTAAATACAATTGTGTATACGTTACATCCTTGCGTGATTATGTAAAAGAACTAGTGAATTGAACCAGTTAGTTGAAAAGAATTGTCAGAAAAAATTTATGGCAAATAATTGATTTCCCTGTTGCCTAAGGCTATTGATTACAGGTAATGTTGTAAATCATGTTCAGTTTCTTGTACAGACCGATTGTTTCGCTTCATCAGACCTCAGTATATCGTCAGGAGCCACAGGTGTTAATTTGGTGTGCCTTCATATGATTTTTTTATTCTCAAAAGATGGGCGTCCACTGAGTTGCATTTTATGAATCACCAAGGACCACGGTTTCAGATTAAAATCTGTTCTACTGAAGAAAAGAAAATCACCTACAACTTGGATGGCCTGAGGGTGAGTAAATGTTCAATTTTGGGTGAACTATCCCTTTAAATAGCTTGCATAACGTTGATATTCAAATTCAATACAATTGATGGGACTTACCTCAACTGAAAGTAATAGCCAGGATAATGGCTATTATTACAATTAAAATAGCAAGGCATAAGGCAATCCATATTTTTTTCTGTGAAGAAGAAAAGTGATAATTCACACTGGTCGATGATGTAATGTCATTGTCAATAAATAGTCATATTAATAAATTTGCCAAAGACTATAGAATACCCAAGACGTCACTCGTATAGTTTTGAATGGGGAAAAATGCAACGCTCAATATGGCCGCTCAATCGCAGGAAGCCCCGCCTTCTGAATGAAAGAGCCTATCGCTAATCTGTAAAGTCAGCACGTCACTGCAACTGCTGTTAAGCCTCGTTCAGACTGTCAGCCCAAATCCAATTTTGTGCATATCCGGATGGAATCTGATTTGAATAACTGACTGTCTACACTGTGTATCGCAACTGTTCATATCCGATTTGTGTGTCCATAAGCGTTCTTTCGTTTTTACGGAATGTGCATTGGTTTCTATGGCAATGCCGTTGCGTGGTTATGCCTACGCTAAAAACAATAACAGCAATACAGTTTGCAATACAGGGGCCGGTTGCATAAAATGTTAAGTCTAGTCTTAAAAGTTAATCATCTAATTTTTTTATTTGAGACTGGCCATAATATTTTAAATTGAGTTACATTAAATTGTAGATTAGTCTAAGTTAAATACAAAAATAAGACCAATTACCCCTTTGCTAACTGCTAGTTTGTCAAACTTGTTCTTAAGACACAGTCTTAACATAGAGGCTAAGTTTATGCAACTGGCCCCTGGGTGTTGTCTTACGACATGACAACATGTTGCCGTCGCGCTGGATTAATTCATTAACGTTAATTAATTTGTCTTTTGAGGCAGTGGCAGAAATGCAAGAAGTTGGAATGTGCGGCTTTATTCTGTGCTGCCGTCTCCCCTACTTTCAAGATTCAAAGAGGTACGTGTACTAGCAGTATATTGTGTTTTTCCGCTGGATTTGCACTTCGCAACGACACAAGCTTGTTTCTGCAAAAATGTTCAGCATGTTTTCTGCAAAAAAGTCTGACGTGCTTACGTTTTACGTGGCGTGAGGACGTGAAAAATTTACACTAAACCCTATCTGACTGGTCAGACTGAAACGGATTTCCAGAAATGCGATTTGAATAGGATTCCAAACCACAGACGAATGCAGCTCAAAATGGATTTACACAAATCGGAATTCATGTAGTTCGTTGCTGTTCAGACCATCTAAATATGATCAGATTTGCACAAAAATCAGATTTGGGCTGACAGTCTGAACGAGGCTTAGAAGTCCCAGTTGCTACAGAAACAGTCAGCGTTCTGAGACGTGCGCTTAGGACTAGCTGATCTAGCCTGAAAAATAAGCTTTTTATAATGCTATTTGATACAGTTGTTGTCAGATTTCTTTGGTGATTTCAAATATGAAATTTAATCGTAAGCTTAGTGAACACTTTTGGAGAATTTGATGTTTCCCCATTCAAAGAGATAGGAACTGCACTTACATGCCCGAGAGGCGTTTCAAAGATGGCCGCCGAGTGACACGACTTGTCTTAAAGAGACTTTGAATTTACTCACCTTGCGCACTTTTTTGGAAGTTTCTACAGCAGCAGCTGTGTCGGCAACAGCCTTCTCCACATAGTTATGGGAACTCTTAATGTTCTCCTCAATCCGGTCCACCATTTCACCCTGAAAAATAAGGGAATTTCACATAGAATACAGATTTACATTAAAATATGGACAAAAATAAATTAAAAAACTTTGTTTAAATAATAAAACATCATGGTTTTTAATTTACTAGACATCTGAGGAATGAACTAACTAGTGTGTTCATCTCACCTGTGCTTCCACTTCCATTGCAAGGTACTGAAACATATCATGTAGCTCTTTAATACTTTTCTCTAGCTTGATGATCTCATCATGCCGTGACTCAATCTCATTCAGAGCCTGTCTGGTAGCTTTAGCATCATTCAAAATCTGCAAGAACAAGTTGATTTTTAAACAAGGGTTCAAGACGCTGAACAGGATTTTTCATGTAATCACATCATGTGACATGTTTCATGGTGGTGATGCTTCATTTCAGGCATAGGGGGTGTAAGGGTTCTGAATATATGAGCTAAAGGGCAAGAATGACAGAGAAAATATTATAATAGAAAGTATAAAAGAGAAGTGGAAATCTATAAAGGAGGTACTGAAAATTAGAGACATTTACTTCTAGCATTGCTTTTAATGATGTTGACAAACCAGATTTCCTTTATCTGGAATAAAAAGGAAATAACACTAGAATATACTTTGTCCAAAAGTGCCCCCAGCATTCTTAGTTCCAACTGTAGGTCTTACTTTGCCTAATATTTGTCGTTTTTACTGCTTCACAAGAAACTCGGAAAGAGAACGGGCAGGAAACAGGAAAATGTCCCCATTTATTATAAATGATTATATCACTAAATAGCCGGATAGGTTAATCAAAAACAAGAAATAACAATTACATTTCAGACGGAACAGTTCCTAAAAGGGTCTTACCAAATTAAACATCCATTCCAAAGAAAGCAAAAGAGAAGACTTGAAATGTGACATTTAAGTAATCTAGTAGACTATAAATAATATCACTCTGTTGTAGACTAGAGGTGGGCGATATGGCAAAAATATCAGATCACGATTTTTATTTTTCTCAGGAAAAATCATGATTTTATCACGATTATTTGTCATGTTGGTTTTACTATTTTGCACGTTGTCTGAACAGTACAGCCAAACTAATTTCCCTATTTTAAAAACAAAGTCTTACAAGTTAACAAAACATTAAAAAAAAGAAAAAAAAGAACGGCAGACATTTAGGTAAAAAAAAAATCAAATAATGTGTACAAATACACATTATACACAAATAAAACAAACAGAGCTTTATTTTTCAGGTTCATTAGGTGTACTTAGCAGAAGCATTCAAGAAACTGAATGAACAAATATAAAACATTATATCCACTTCACTGTATAATAAATTATACACTATAAATGGATTCTTATTAAATCAGCTGTATTAAAGTTCTTCAGTCAAGAGCAGTGAGTGAATTTTCTCTTTTATGTTATGTTGTTTTAGTAACATTAAAGGGATAGTTCACCCAAAAATGAAAATTCTGTCATCATTTACTCACTCTCAAGCGGTTTTAAACCTGAATGAGTTTCTTTCTTTTGTTGAACATAAGTCATTTTGAAGAATGTGGTTAAACAAACAGTTGCTGGCCCCAGTGACTTCTATAGTATTTTTTCCCACTATCAAATTCAATGTGGACCAGGAACTGTTTGGTTACCAACATCCTTCAATATATGAAGAGTTCATTTGCAAAAACAGATAACTCTGTTTTTAACAATTTTCGAAAATCATGTTTTTTCATTGTGCATTCCAATCACACTGCACTTGGGTTATTTTGAATAGGCAAAAAATTAAAAAAAAAATACAGCAACAAAACAATAAAAACAATAAAAAACATGATTTTTGAGTTTTTGCAAATAAACTCTTCGTATCTTCTTTTGTGTTCAGCACAAGAAAGAAATTCATACAGGTTTGGGACAACATGAACGTGATTAAATAATGACAATTTAATTTTTTCGGTGAACTATCCCTTTATTGACAAGCATCAGAATGTTTAGGACTATTAGCCTGCTGTCACTTGAAGACCTGCAATCAGATGCGAAAGACAACTTAGTCCAGTAATCAGGCGCTGTTTGACAGGCTTTTTTAGTGTGCACACGCTTCAGGTGTACGTGTTTAAAAAAAAGTGCATGCCAGAACAGCACGTGAAAAATGTTTAACCGGCAAGGCTATAAAGCACACACAAATAATGTACTTTTAGGATTGGAAATAATTGCAGTGTCCCGTGAGTGTAACCCTACTGCTGAGATAACATTTGATGTGAATGCATGTTGTGTTGTACAGTATATTCAGATGGAGGTGCCAGAACTGTATCGCAGTAGAACGATACTATGATATCTCTTCAAAAGCAGATCATGGAGCCATTTTTAATCGTCCACAATCAAAAATTATATCACATCACAAACCCCCAGCGTGGATGGTTTTCTTCAGGTAATTGTAGAGGGAAAAAAGCACTGAATATCTATAGGCACAATGCAAGACTTGCATGCACACTACACAATACAACACACTCACATTTTGCGTGAAAACATCAGTTTGTCCACTCTCAAGCATGGTTTCTAGCTCTTCATCTGTCACATTGTTACCAGCTGTAAAGGAAACCACATTCACATTAGTTTTATTTATCTTGTAGAAGTAATGCAAAAGAAAGCTATGTTGCACTGGCTAATATACTGCAGTAGTCTTGGACATGTACTGACACCTAGCATTGAGGATCATACAAATGGAAACTCTAAAATGGGGGGGAGGGGGGGAGGAATTACATGGGGCACATTTAAAAGGCTATTATGAGAGGCCTGTATAATGCTAATATTATCAATAGAATGAAACAAGACAGAAAAAGTACATACTGATTTTGAGTTGTCTATGTATCCTCTCCACATTTCTGTCTCTGTATTGGGCTTGAATTGTGTTATAGTGATCCATCACTTCCAGAAATTCACGGGACAAAACACCATGCTTTTAAAGGATGTTGAGGAAAAAAGGGAGGAGCAGATTATTCTGAGCCAAAGCAACACTGTTTGTTATATTTACAAATATTTAGAATATACGTATTAAAAAGCAACTGACCTGGGTTCTCCGCATTCTAACGTTTATTGGAATATATTTGTCTTCACCTTCAGCTTTCTTAGGTTCAATGCCTGTGACGTAAATGTATTGTTTAATTTTTCACATCCAGTAGGTCCAGTGGAAAAAGTTCAATAACATCCACCTATGTTTATTTATCAGTCTCACTTTTTAACTTCTTTTGGATCTGGCTGGCCATGACTTTGATGTCTTCTCTGAGGGACTGCAGTTCCTTTTTCATACCTATTGGCAAGGAGATTTTTAAAATATATTTATGATTTAAACATTTTGTTGGATAATAAAACTAAAAAACCTCCATGAAGAATATATTTTTTATTTCATAGGAATGGAATAACATACAAAAATACCTAAACCTAAACTGAGAAACTCACTTTCTTCTGGAAGCGCAACTCCTAACACTGTTTTCTGTTTGTTCTCCAATTCAGACACCTTCTTTTTAATTGTTTCAAGTCCCTCTCGAATCTCCTGAACCTATATAGAAAAAAAGTAGGGTATTATTAAGTTTGATTCAGAAAACATTGTAACCCTAACCCACAAAAATGTAATTCATGGTGAATAATTGATGCCACAAGGTCACAAGTATTTGTGAGTTTAGAAGTAGTGACTCATTTCTGGAGCCGTTTACACAACAAACCCACAGTTCCCTAATAATTTATGTGAACCTTTTTAAAGAAAGCCTCATTTTCTTTCTCTTCATTTGCTGAGCTCCCAGATCCGGGCTTTATCACCAGAGCTGTGGTTTCTTCATCTTCATCTGAGGCATCAGCAATCTAGTGAGAAGAACAAAAAAAAAAAAAAAAGGTAAACATTAAGAATTTGTTATACGTTTGAAATGTTTATCTCGTTTTACAAATGAGGGGGGAAAGTATCACACAGTTTTATGGGAGGAAACAGGGCTATAAACGGATGTGATATTAAACTTTTCTTCTTGAGGGTGTTAAATATCCAACGGTTAACTTACAATGTTAAACATGACTGAAATGAGTTCCATTTTCATCAGTCATTTAAAAATCTTTGAGGAAAGAAAAAAAAAAAAATCACTGAATCAACTGCAAACATTCATGGCTGCTAGTTTGTTTGTAGACTAAATAAAGTTACACCCCACCTACACTGCAATACTATAGCGATGGTAGTGCAGAAGGGTGTTAGCTTGGGATTTGACTCATGAAATTTTTTTTTTACAACAATCTGCATAAAGATACATAAATAGTCATTCAAACAGCAGCAGACTGCGAGGCGTGAGGATATGTGAAAGTGTTAATAAATCGCAGTTGCAGCTGTGGGTACAGTATCCGCGGGTTAGCCCGTTAGCACGCTAGCCGGTTTCCTGAGTGCACTGCCCTACTTGTACTCACATTGCCCAATTCTTTGGTCCGGTCCCGCATTCTCGATGTATATTATATCCAACTCAAATGAAAAGTTCCCGTCTTAAGAGGCGTACGTTAGCTCATCTGTCTACAAACTCAAACTTGCAAAAACTCAAAACCGTAAAGAGGGAGTTTCCATTCAAAGTCACATTTCACGCCAGGCAACTTCCACAAATAACTTTCAGAGCAGATTGTTGATGGGCGCTGTGAGGTGCCTAAATGAGGATATAAAAATAACACGGATGAACTTCAGCTATGCTTAGCGTTCAAAATGGGGCGATGTAGATGCACACGAATTTGTCGCTTTCTTCTTCTGTTTTAGTTTGCAAAAGTAAGAAAAAACGATCAAGGCTTTTACTGCCCCCCGCTGGAAAGAGATATAGGCCTACAATGTTTATATTATTTCGCTGTGGCGAAATGTAATATTCCACTCGGATCTCAAATATCGCAAAAAGCAAGCAAAAGTGTAATATAGATCTGTAAGATGGTGAATGTAACTTTATGAAGAGTAATTGTATAATATAGCCTCATATAAATTCAAGTTTTTATTTAACAAGGAATGTCAATCTTTGTTTTTTCATATAAAGAAAGGAAATTAAAACATCTAACAAAATGATGTGCTTAAACAGTCTTGGAAAACAGGCAGTTGAATTTAGCAATTAAAGAGAGAATAAATATGGAAAAAATCATACATTGTAGATTCATAATAATTAATAAAACAAATGAATGATCTATTGTACATTTGTTGTAATTTGTGGATAATAGCAAAATCTAAAGTTCATTCATTTATGACTGCAAGAACATTTGAAATCTTAAATTTAAGAAAGAAAAGCAAATACAGATGAATGACGCTCATTCACAGGCCAGTTTGCCATCAAAGGAAGACAGAGTGATGGCAAATGCCTGTAGAGCACACATGGGAAAGCTGTAGTCCATGGAAAACACATCTTCAGCTACTCGCCCAAACTGCATCACAATGTAGTCCTCTAGAGAGAGACATTCATTGATATTAGAATTAGAATTAGGAATATATTATATGGATATTATATAACTACAAATACAAAGACAGAAATACAGAATGAGTAAAAAAGAATAACTCGCCATTATCTGGATGGACAATTTGAAAGTTTTTCACAGATGCCTGAGTAACTCTGCCATGAAAATTCAGCACATATGACTGAGTTTGCTCATTCCAGCTGGGTGATTTATTTACGAGGGTGACAAGATTCTCTTTGTTTCCATTCTCATATCGGGTGAGCAGAGACTCCAGCTCCTGGGATATACAAAAGAGATTTAATTTTCATTATATATAAATATATATATAAAACAGCTGATTTAATCAAGACATGATTAAATAAATTTTCCAAGACATAAAAAAAAAAAAAAAATACTACCATTCAAAGGTCTGGAGTCAGTTTTTTTTCATACATTTATACAGAAAGAAAATTGAATTGGTCAAATGTTACGTTAAAAGACTACAAAAGAATTCTATTTCAAATAAATGCTGTTCTTTTGATCATTATATTCATCAAAGAAATCTTTAAAAGAAATGTATTTCGGTTTCCCAAAAAATATTAAGCAGCACAACACTGATAATAAAAATAAACGTTTCTTGAGCACCAAATCAGCATATTAGAATAATCTTTGAAGGATCATATGACACTGAAGACTGAAGAATTTGGCTGCTGAAATTAATTCAGCTTTGACATCACATTAATGAATTACATTTTAAAACACATTACAACACTCTATTTCTGATCAAATAAATGCAGCCTTGGTGAGCATAAGAGATTTCTTTCAAAAACATAAAAAAAAATGTTTTGGACCCCAAACTTTTGAATGGTAATATATATCCAAAGGAAGAAACATAATATTGCGACTGATTATCAAAAAAAAAAAGTGATCAACAATATAATACTCACACTTTTTGGTCGAATAACAACTCTCTCATCATTCTCATGCATACCAGGAATAATTACTGTCATTTTTCTAGGTCCTTTGAAACCCAAAACATTTTTCTCCTGTGTGACAGTAAAGAAAAAAGTAAGCTTTTTTGCAATTAAACAGAATAAATATATACTGTAGACATCTAAAGAAAAAAAAAAACAGCACACAATTAGCATCTTACATAACATATGGCTGCTAGCTCTTGACGCAGCGTATCCGTTTCTTTAATGAATGGCTTCCTTTCTGGATTCTCGCCATTATTAAACACAGTGAATTTAGTCCCCAAGACATTTGATCTGAGGAGACAAATTATATATTTTAGCATGGGCAGAATTGCAAACAATATTTCTGATAAGGGACTGTAATGGTACTGACCTTAGTTTGCCTATGTAGCTCTCAGTATCTCTGGATAAATCGGTAGGATCGATTGACATCAAATAATTCGACGTTTTGCACTTCTTTCTTTTTCTGCCAGCCATCAGAAAGACCTGCCCAATCGAAACATTGGACAAGAGAACACAATGATATGTTAAGCAATGAAAAAGACATTATTTTTCATATTTTTCTTTATTCACACTTCTGCTAACCCTTTTCCCATCCTCCTTTTCCATGTGGAGGTAATATGTGGGAAAGATGCCTTTCTCCATTCCCCTCCTGTCTCTGGTGATCCTGCACTGAATAGTCACATCTCTTGGAGCAGGACGCATGGCAAACTGTTCCAGATCCTCCAAAGACATTGGAGAGGACTGGACAAGAAAGAAAAAAGATCAGGGTTATTGTATTAACTCCAACTAAACCTAAAACCATAAAAAATGTCATTTTCATTACTTGAAATAATGAAATAAAATACAAAAAAATAAACTTTTAGTTTAAGTTCAAGTACTAAAATAACTCAATCTAATTAAACTACGAACTAAAACTATTGAGACATGTTTAACTCATGAAAAGGGCAAAACAAAATTGCTTATTAGCTTTCAAATTAAAATGGAAAAGTAAAATGCATAAATAATATACACACACACACACAGTGTACATAACACTAAACAATCTTACTTTTCCCATGTCCAAAGAATCACTATCAGAGGAAGGCTCCTTATAGTTGGAGTTTAAAGAAGCAATACTGTCATCATTTTTTGTTTTATTTCTAGACTTCTTTGGTGTTTTTTTAGCTTCCCTCTTTTTGTCCTCCTCCTCTTTGTCCTCTTTTTCTTCCTCACTGTCACTGAGATGACATCTCGCTACACAACGACAGAAAACTAATATTAACAATCAGGCCAGATCAAAAGAAGCCATCATGAAAAAAAAAAAAAAGGTTAAGATTAAGACATAAATAATTTTTATATCATTAGATTTTTATACTTGGTTTAGGATGTTGTTTTTTCTTCGGTGTTGGAGGGACGGGGCTCTTTGTCCAGTCTTTTCTTTCATCCTCGCTCTCTGTTTCAGGTTTTTTCTCTTCGTTAATGTTGATTTCCACAACTGAATCTGTCTGAATTGCTGGAAAATACCCCGAGTTGGAATGTTAACAATGCCAATGTCAGGTTATTTCCTATTTATGGATGAGGCACAGGGCTTGTGTGACAGGAAATGGCCTTTAACTTGTATCATGCCTAACAATGGAGACACATCTCCTGTACACTTACAAGAGTGTTCCTCTGTCTTCACTTTCTCCTTAGATTCGTTTGTCTTATCCTTCTTCTTCACTGTTTTTTTCTCTTTCACCTCATTTTCCTCCACTTCTAATGCAGGTTTGGCCTCAAGTACTAGAAAGTGCAATTCAATAAAATGCAAAGGCAGATACAAAAGTTATAATTGAAAATAGAAAAAAACACTTACATTTTGTTTGCCCTTTTTTAACACCCTTCTTCTTAGTTTTCTTTCCATCTGCCTGGCCTTCTGCGTCTAAAGTGCACTTAGCGCTGTGCTGCGGGCTGATCTCTAGATCAATTTTCTTAGTGATGACCGGAACAGATTGAGCAACCTCTTCCGAAGCCTCTTCTGTCCTGGATGAAATGGTCAGCTCTCCTAAACAAATCTCTTCCACCGTGTTTTCATAAATCTGCTCAGGTTGTGTGTCTGACAATAAATAGGCAGGGTGTTATTTTCTGTAAAACTCTACAAAATGAAAATAATGACTAATAAACAACATTACAATAAAACAAAGTAATTGATTACAAACCACTGAGGGAAATGTTGCTCTGAGATTGGTTTATCAATAAAGCTGTATCGTCAGACTCAGCTGTCTGTTTGCGTGTCTTGGGGCGAATGTCATGATTCGCTGTGACCATCCGGGCATCTGCCCTTCTTCTTTGTTGTTTCTTGATCAAAAGTGAATGCTATGAGAATAGACATGATATGAACTTCTGTTAAACATCAGATATACCCAGTAATGCCATTAGTATAGGTACATATTCTCAAAACCTAACAAAGCAGAAAATCTAGAGATATGCTTTTAAGCATGATGTTCAGCATGACTATAATGTCAAAGGTAAAATAATATTAAAAGAAAACCCTCTTAATAAAATATGCAACACAAAAGTATAAGTAGTGAATGTCCAGTCAAAAGAGATACTTGCCTGATTGTCCAGCTTCTGTTGTCGGACCTCTGCGTCCTCCATTTCTTGTGTTGGAAAAGAACAAATATCAACATTTTGGCAGTATACAATTAATCCACTATATTTTTATTGTCATAAACTCACCAGCCAGAATGCACACTCAAATCAGCTATCAAACCGTTGTCTCATTGTCCCTGTCTGTCACTGCAGCTCCATATGACATCGCCACCTGCATGCAACAGAAGCTAAAGAAGATTACAGCGGATAAAGTTCTTACGCTCAACACGCCACTGAGACGCCATGTAGAATAGATCCTTCATCATTACTGACATCAGACACTATTTCACAACTGAAAACAGCATCAGTGTCACAATATTAAGATAGTGGTATTATAATACCAGAACTAACATATATTTCTGCACCTTCCAGTCAAAATAATCTTTTATGCAAGACTAACCATTGTTTATTAAGGCACTGCATGGTCGACTTTGAGATTTTGCTTGTCTATTTTCAGACTTGTGGAAAGAAAACATTCTAAATACACATTTCAATGTTTATTTTCTTAATCTTTATCTGTTTGTATCTGTAGATTTCAATTACAATACATATCTTTAAGGGATGTTTTCTCAGAGTCAGAAATCTCCACTTAAGCAGCACTTATCACAAACTTTCCAGTTTTATTCTTAATGTGTTTATATAGCCTAGGTGTTTGTTAATGTATCACTTACCTGATTTTGTAACATTTTACACCTAAAAATTTATTTTATTTTATTTTATTTGGGCTATTGGCAGTACTTTCTGATTTATGGAGTAATACAAAGAGATAGCCAAAATTCCCTCTGTAAAACCTTAACTCTAATACGGTAATTAAATGAAACAAGGATTTTGAACCTTTATTTACTTTTAATTGGCCGGTTGGAAAATATTCTTACAAGTTAGTCATCTTTTTTTTTTTGACTGGTTATATAACTTGAAGTCGGTTAAATAGAAGGTTGAATTCAAATATGACTGATTACTAACTGCTAGTCGGTCAGACTAGTTCTTAACAGAGGCTAAGTTTATGCAACTGTCCCCAGATTTCAGGAAATAATTGAAAATAATACATTAGCGAATGCCTCATTTGCATATTTAAACATAACATTACAGAAAAATTGTAATACAAAACAACTAACGTTTTTTGACACGGGAAAGTATGTTATCTATTAGTTAAAATGTTTACCATATTCACCTGTGGTATTTTGCCTTAATGTAGTCGGCAGAGAATTCTTATTATATTTTCGTTACAGGTAAAAGTTAGGCTGTGTCTCAAAACCAAGTGACCCTACTTGCTAGGTTTAGCATCATAAGCAGACTAACTGCCCGTACCCTAGATGGCAGTATCTCACCTCAGTTTGTTTATATATTCACAGCTGAAGAAAAACGAAACTGATCACGTTACTCAATAGCACACGCTCAATAATGTTTTGACGTGTTTTTATACTTCTAATCTGTTTTATCTGTATGCGTAATACAGTCTAAGTGACATTTAAGAAAAATCACAATTTATTACGGACGGATGGGATGAAGGTACGAATTGTACTTTATTTTTGACATTCGTATCTATGAGCATATTGACTTGCGCTAACGTTAACCTGAAATTCAACCTGGAAATAGAGCACTAACTATTACAGTAAGTATCATACCAATAAATGTATCTTTTATTTATTCTTCTGAGTAAAAAGTGCTGTGACAGATAGCAGACAACAGGTTATCGGATTAAAAGCTAATGCCAATGTATCCCTCTACACAGGATTGCTTAAAGTGTAGTTAGTTTCTATGCATTTACTCAGTAATCATGTCATGTAAATGTAATCACCACAGAACTGATAAATAATCATGATTAATGGCCGTTTAGAGAAAGAGGAGGGGCAGGTGATTCATCACAAGGTTTAAAAGAGCAAGTCAGGAGATATTTGTACCCTAGATACTCAAATCAACAATTAGTGATGTTTTGGACCATAGACAGTACCAGTTCTGAGGAATCTGGTGATTTCTCCCTATGTGGATTTATGAAAATATTTGCTTCCCTCAAGTTATGGAAAAACAGAAAAGACAAAATCATGTAAGTTAAAGAAAAAGAAAAAGAAAGAAAGAAAAAAATCTTAGCAAAACATGCATGATAAGGGATGTTTTTGTTGTGGTTGATGACTCACATTCCAGTGACTGTTTTTCCACAGATGTTCATGGTGTCATGTTACCTTTGGTAGGATGATCGAAAGTCAAGAGCAAGATGTAAGATCTCTTTTTTATTCTTTCCAGACAGTTTGTCTGTGTGATGTGCAATGACAGATCTGAATATTGCACTAAATCAATAAGGTCATTCAGACAGCAGATTACAAAACAGCTGATTTGACACCAGGTTTTTCTGTTGATAAAAATGGACCGCAGGATTGTCATTTTAAAGGTATAAAATGCCATAAATGTTTGATATTTGTATATTTTGGTCTTGAAAATGTTTCTTTAACTTTTTTTTAAAAGGAGTTCATTGCTGTGAGAGTTCAGGATCCTCGCGTTCAAAACGAAGGGTCGTGGAACTCCTATGTGGACTTCAAAATTTTCCTTCATGTGAGTATTTTTGCCGCAAGGACTTCTAATATTACAAGATTAAAGTCTTATAATGTGACTCTTTCCAACTTCCAAAGTCTTTTTAATACTTCTTTAGACACGAAAACAGATTTAAATGTTAAGATTTAAGCTCCCCTCATATTTAAATATTTTTAAAACTGTCTGGATTCTTGTATTGGTTACAGTTTTGGTGTTGATTAAATCACAGCCATGTCCTTATCATTATTGCTTTATGGGGGTTTCCTTGCTACATGTGTTTTTTTTGTTTTGTTTGTTTTTTAGTTCATTGCATTTCAATGAGCATAATTTGTGTATAATGATATCTAGTGGACAGGACTGACTGTGTCTGATATATTATACATAATGCAATTTAATACACAGCAAATTAAATGCACACAAAACTGCTTCTATTGAAACTGGTATTTTGAAGATGCATGAAACTTGAAGCAGACACCATCTTAATAGCCAAAATCTTTCACTGTGTTTTTAATTCTTCTGTTGTACAACACTTGATTTTATCTGCCCACGTGTTATCTCATCTGGTTACTTGGTTTCTGTCACCAGACAAACAGCAAAGCATTCACTGCCAAAACATCCTGTGTGAGGCGGCGATACAGCGAGTTTGTGTGGTTGAAGAAAAAACTGCAAAAGAACACTGGTCTGGTGTAAGTTCCTTTGCACAAACAAATGACTGTATAGCTGCATCCAGCCTAAGGCACACCTGTGCAATAATCATGCTGTCTAATCAGCATCCATGAAGTGGATGGAGTTTCTCAGCAAAGGAGAAGTGCTCACTAACACAGATTTAGACAGATTTGTGAACAGTATTTGAGAGAAATAGGCCTTTTGTGTATATAGAAAAAGTCTTAGATCTTTGAGTTCAGCTCATGAAAAATGGGGCAAAAACAAAATTGTTGCATTTATAATTTTGTTCAGTGTGTGTGTATATATATATATATATATATATATATATATATATATATATATATATATACACGCACACTTAAAAAAAAAAAATGCCAGTTAGAAATTCTATTTAAATTTACTGCAAACAATATGAACACTTTGCTGTAGTAGGGACTTTTTCTGCATTGTATTCCTTTTTATAGTAACCCATAATGCATCACTGTGTTTCCCACAGACCTGTTCCTGATCTACCGAAAAAGTCTTTCTTCTCGTTTATTAATGATGACTTCATTGAAAGAAGGAGAAAAGGTCTTCAGAGCTTCTTGGACCAGTCAGTTCTAGCTCTTTCTTACAAAGCATTTTAAAATTGGGACAATTAAGAATAGCATGTAAAATAGTACAGTAATGTTCATTTTAACACACAGTATTCCTGAAATGATTTGCTTTTGTCTTCCTATACAGAGTGCTGCACATGACAGTATGCCTGTCAGATAGCCAGCTCCATCTTTTCCTGCAGACTCAGCTTCCTGTCAAGCACATTGAGGATTGTGTGCAGGGTCACACCCCTTACACTGTGACAGAAGCCATTCTGACTTATGCTTCCTCTAACCGTGGCTGGGTGCAGGAGGAAGGGAACGGGGTCCAAGAATTATGGCCCACCCCTGTTCCGTATGAATCTGTAGAGAGGTAAAAAAAAATTAAAAAAAATAAAACACAGACGCAACAACATAAAACACTTGCTGATGTATTATTAAGATTACCTTCTCCTAATGACATGCATCTCTTTACAGCCCTGCTCCTCACCTCCCTTCATTACAAAGTCCAGGAGCCACATCCAGTGGGCCTCTAAATGAACTTACAGATGTTTCAGACTCCGAGTCGAGACAGAGTGATGCAGAACAGACTGCACTTGACCTGAAGCAGGGAATCGGCCGTGAGCAGCTGCCTCAAGAGGGAGAGAATTACATTAAACTAGTAGTTGAAGTCCACCCAAACCTTGTTGTTTTTGTAGAAACCGAGGAAGAGGATGGAAACATTGGCTCAAAAGAAACGCGAAGGCTTGATGAAGATGCCAAAGATCTACAAAGTTATGATTGTGAAAATCTAGCTCCACAGATAGACGGACTCATTGAAGACAAGCTTCAGCAAGGAGATGCACACAATGAAGAAGATCTTGATCAAGAAACGTCTGTTACCGAAGACGTAGTTGGCGTTACCTCAGCAGACGAAGTCATCGAGAAAAAGATTGATGATATCAATGAAGCCAAGAAGGGAATTCAAGATGTTGGACTTGAACAGGATAACACTGTGAGACAAACCCCTGACAAGATCCTTCATGAAGAAGATCAATTAGAAAGGATCCATAAAAATGAAGTTACTATTGATCTCAGTGCTGATGCTGAGAAGCTACTTGAAACCGCAGAAGATGTTGCACTCCATGATGCTAGTGAGCAGAACACGCCAGATATTGAAGATCAAGATAAAGCTGAGATAACAGAGGGACATGTGGTCCAGGAGAATGGAGTCAGTGATGAAGACGCTGCTGCCCAGGAAGAGGCCATGAATGAGAATGAGGTGCATGTTGGGGAAGTGAACAAGCTCAATGCAAAATGTCTTCAGCCTGGCAGTGCAATTTTGATACTTGAGGGAATTGAGGAAGCGGTGAGCACGCAAACGGCCCCCATGACGGAGACTGTCAGTAACCTCGATGACAATACTGCTGATGTCAACACGTTTGTTCTACAAGCCATAGAGATGGATTCAATGCAATGTCACGAGACGGACAGTCAAACTATCATCACTACCCACCAACCAGATACTAATTCCCATGGGAATTAATCCAGTCATAGATTGGACAGAGTTATCAAAAAGTCCTCCCTTCAGCTCTTTCCCAGTCAACATCCAAGATGTTTTTCTACTGTGTGTGTGAGTGTGTGTGAGCGAGTGCACGTAACTGTTTTCTGCATTGATCCACTGTTGATGTGTTCAGTTACAGACTGTTTACAGAAGATACACTGAATGATTAGACCGGGCTGTAGTTTTTCCCTACAAACAATGTGAACAAACACAGATAATGCACTGACTAATGTGCCATTCAGGATTGTGAGCAAATTGCACACGCAACGAATAGTTATGAATCCATGGTAGCGGGCAAGAAAAAGCAGTGTACATCACTATGGCACCTTGATTCTAATAAGTCACCATTCTTAATCAAAATATTTCTGCGTTTGTATGATTTTAGCAACAGGAATTAGCCCATGCCATGTTGCTGATCTATTTTAGCAAAACCAGATTTTAACTGATTTTCTAAGGCACTTCCTTTTTTCTCCCAACTGTAAAAACATGTTGCTGTCACATGTTTGCCCTACTGGAACTTTGGGTAATTTAAGGGATAGTTCGGCCCAAATTTAAAAATCTGTCAACTTTTACTCACCCTCATGTTCTTCCAAACCTGAATGACTTTCTTCTGTGGAACACAGGATGATATTTGGAAAAATGTTTTTCTATCCAATGTTGTTTTGGACCCAACTTAATTTCATTGTATAGTTAAAACATTCTTCTAAGTATCTTCTTTCGTGTTTTAATTAATTTAAGAAAATTACAAGGGTGAGTAAGACATGACAAAATTTTCATTTAGGGGTGAAATTAAATTATATTGGTATGTTTAGTGTTAGTGTGGCTGTTAAGAATACCATTTTTTAAAAATGTATATATATATATTTCAGGGTCTTTGCTATCTAATTTCTTTGTTGCTTAATTGATGGTCAGAACACTACTTTCCATACAGGAACTTTATGAGCTGAGGAAAATAACCCAAAATGCATAAGAAATTACAGTGCACATTGTTTGGAATGATAATATATTTTATTTTCCCCATCCTGATTTAATGTTTCACTAGGTCAGGTAGGCTGCTCGTTGACTGTTCTTCTATATTCTGCTGTGATTATGTGTTACAGTGGCTGATTGTAATACTAAAATGGGAACAGAAACATACTCAAAAGGGAATTGCTTGTTGATTGACAGAAAAGGGTACTACTTTATTTTCTGAGATAAGTTGATCTTTTTTTACGCACAGATGTTATTTTTATCCAAATCAGCACAGTAACAAATATGAATTCACAGTAGCGTTACAAATTCAAAGCATCCTAAATTATTATTTTTATTTGTTTTTAAAGGATTTAAGTTAAAGTTACATTTTTAAAAGTAAGTTGTGAAGAGTATAAGAACGTCTCAGTCGGCTCCACTCGTAATGTGACATTTTCATGTTCATTTGAACGAGCCACATCTGTTGGTCTACATTGTACATGAGTGCCAGAGCGGGTGTTCATTACTGTATGTATGTTTGGATTCACCATTCACCAATGTGCTTACTAACAGCAAACCAATAAAGAATATGAGGCTGAGAGAACACGTCAGAAACCATGAGTGCGTTCACTAACTGACCAAATAAGTTTAAAAATGCCACTGGACAGTTCACACATAGGAGCATCCAATGAAAGTTGGACTAATTCTAAAACTGCATTAATGTAATATTTATGTTAGATTTTTTTTAGACTAGATTTTAGATTCATGTGCTTTTGTCAGAAATGCTGATAATTTAATTAATGATTTTTTTGCTATGGTGATTAGCCATGTCATAAGTAACAAAACACAATACTATCAGTTTCTTAAATATTAATCAATCCAGTAAAAAGTAATTTTTCACAGTATTACCACAAGATGGAGTCATGGTAAGGAAAAAGAAAGACGGTTGTTATAACACTTTTTTAATGTAACACTTTCTCATCCATTTTGTCATTTATATACAAAATATTTCCATCTATTTTTATTTGTATCTCATACATTCATATTTGAATTGTCTAAAATATATACTCCCTAAATATAAAGGCACCTATAAAATTATAAAGAGGTTTTTTTTTTTTCAAAATTAAATAACTATTAACTAATAACTATTATTTTACATTTAGCACTTTTCATACAGTAATGTAAGATACACAAATCTTTTTGGTAACACTTTAGTATAGAGACCAATTCTCACTATTAACTAGTTGCTTATTAGCATGTCAGTTATTATCATATTGGCTGTTTATTAGTACTTATAAAGCACACATTGTGCATTACCATATTCTACATCCCTAATCCTACCAATACCTAAACCTAACAACTACCTTACTAACTATTAATAAGAAGCAAATTAGGAGTTTATTGAGGCAAAAGTCTTAGTTAATGGTTTGTTAACAGAGAGGATTGGACCTTAAAGTGTGACCGATTATTTCATATTGTTAAAAATTGAGCTGTCAAAAGAATGAAAGTTATTAATCTCATGATTTCTTTAGTAATTGAGATTACCCCTCTTACAGGCCTCTGGGGTTTGACCCCAGTTTGAAAATGCCTGGTCTACCTCATAATGAAAAAGCAGAATAGAAATGCATTGCAACATCCTGGAATCTATAGTTTCCTGTTACACAGCCTTATCTTTACACATCAACAATATATCTTCTTGGTAGTCTAGTGTGGTTTTCTGGGACATTGCGCTCAATATTTGAACTATGCTCTTCCCACTGTGCTTTCAATATGTTGATGTGATCTAGCCCATTGACAAACAGTGCTGTGTTCAAGGCTGAGCCAACTGACCTCATTTTAAACTGAGACATCGGCAGGCGGGCTTGTGTGACTGGCAGCAGGGGACTGCAGCCGGATTCACGCTGTAGTCGGCCAATGATACCTTATCTGTGGCAATGTCCCATAGCAGAGCCTCTCTCTCTCTCTCCACTTCCTTCAGGACAGATCTGTACTCCTCACTCTCAGGGTTCAGAGGGCTCTCCTCTGCCTCGTCCAATGAGAGGTCAAATATCAGAGGGGGGTCGTGATACTGCTGCTGTCCGCTTCCTCCATCGCATGTCACTGATCCACCTGAGAGAGCACATCAGAACCATTATACCAACCAAAAAATGTTAATACATGGAAGCAGTCAATGAACTTTAGACTAAAAGTTGCATGTCAAAATGAGTTATTAATGTATTATTTCATAGTTTCATTAAAGTAATGTTTTATACACAATTTAAACTGTTTCAAATACCTCTTTATATATACATGTTTAAAAAATGTTATTAATTCATTATTTTACTGTTACATTATATATTTTTAAAAGATCTTATAAGTTTAAAATGTCTATTTATTTGTCAATTTATAGAAAATTATATTTCTTAATTTATTATTTCACTAATACATATTTAAACATGAATTTAAAAAATGTAAAAGTTTATTTATTTATCAATTTAAAAATATGCATTTAATAAATAATAATTATTAATTTATTATTATTGTTACATTTAACTACATTTTTAAGCATTTAAATAAATACTTGAAAATGTGACTTTGTAATTTTGATATGTGGTATTTTTATTTTATTCCTGTTAAAAACCAATAAACATTCAGTTTAAAAATAAATAAAAATGTGACTCTTTAGTTTATTATTTTACAGTTACATTTAACTGCATGAATTAAAACATACATTTAAACTAATTAAATCAACAGTTAAAATAATAAAACAAACTAAACAGATTAAAATAAATGTATTTGTCAAGTAACAAAATATTTATTACAGTTTTATTCTTGAATTAATACATTGATTCTTTTATTTTATTTTTAACTGGAAAATAAGTACTCAATAAACCAAAATAAGCCTATTTATTTGTCAATTCAAAACATTTTTTTTTTTTACAGTTTTATTCTTGAATTAATACACTGATTCTTTCATTTTATTTTTAAATTGTAATTAAGCCCTCAGTAAACTAAAATAAGTCTATTTTTAAATTTATTCTTGAATATTAAATACATTGATTCTTTAATTTGATTTTTAAGTGGAAGTCTTTAATAAACAGAAACCTGTGATGTAAAATGCCTTGTGATGTTTCAGCCTGACGGTTTGAAGGTCGCCAAACAGTCCTGCAGCACCGCTGTTTGGATGCATGAGACTCTGAAGACGGGAAAAAGAATTTACAGAAAGCCAGTGAAAGCAAATTTCACAAATATTTGTTTAGGTCTGTAAAAGTGGTGTGTCATCCAAACACACTGTACCTTATGGCCTGTGTCAGTGTTGTTGAGCAGAATGTCAGTTATATCAATGCCATCATAGCGTCGATCTGATGGTGGTTTTACACCAGCCAGGGAGAGAATAGTTGGAAAGATATCCAGACCACTAAGGAGTTAAAGCCAGTCGTCATACAGTGAAAACAAAACAATCACGTTACACAATGTTCATAATTTTCCAGTACCTCAGCAGGGCGCTGCTGGTGCTGTTGGGTTTGATCTTCTTAGGCCATGCGACCACTGTGGGAACTCTATGACCTCCTTCCCATGTGGTTCTCTTGGCTGAGCCGCCACCTGCTCCGAAAAATGAAAACAGACTATTACATGATAATTCAATTAGTGGGTTTGTTATCTAAAACAACTGAAGAAAAGTCACAAGTAAGCATGAAATCTGCATCCACAGAAAAACCAGGATGTTCATTCATTAAATATCTTCTATTTGTGGCAGATTAAAGGTATGACATCTTATAAAAACAGAAAAAATACAATTTATTTTCAATAAATGAGAATTCATTACCTCTGCTCGTCTGCCATTTTCCAACAAAAGGCCCAACATGCCCAGCAAACTGGCATTTCTGCTCCCACGGGCCATTGTCACCTTAGAAATTGATGCATTGTATTACTATTAAGCAACGTTTTTAGTGAAACAATTAACCCAAATTAGTCCTTAGAGTAAATACTGTACGTGTAAAATAACTCACCAGTGAACCATATCAATGTGTTTTCCAGCTGCTCAGTGTTGACCGCTTGCATGATTGTCCCCACCAAAGAGTCCATGTCACTGAGGCTGGCTGTGTAAGGGTCTTGTGTCGTAACGTTTAGGAAGGCGTTATGGAACAGTGGGACATGCATGTGAGCAAGAGCCACATACAGTAGGAACGGCTGCTTCTTCAAAATGCTTCACAGACACATTAACACAAAACATTTTATACCCAAATTGTACAGTGACAGAAGGATAAGTTTGTTATAGAGAGGCACAGTGTAGTGGTACCATCAGGAGATATTAGAGATTTTTTTAACACCACCATTCAAATGTCGGGGGATTATTTTATGTTTGAAAGAAGTCTCTTTTCGTCACTAAAGCTGCATTTATTTGAGAAGAAATGAATGAACTGTGAAATATTACTACAGATCTCCATTTTATTATATTTTAAAATGTAATTTATTCCTGTGATGGCAAAGCTGAATTTTCAGCATCATTATTACTCCAGTCTTCAGTGTCACATGACCCTTCAGAAATCATTACGACATTTTTTTGGAAACCATGATACGACTCTTTGATGAAAAGAAAGTTAAAAAGCATTTATTTTAATTAGAAATCTTTTGTTAAACTGTTATAATTAAAATATAATTGTCACTTTTAATTTTCTGCCAGTTTAATGCATCTTTGTTGCATCAAATTATCAATTTCTTTAAAAACAATTACTGATCCCAAACAGTAGAGTACTGGTATCAGTTGATATTGTAAATTTAATTGTACATGCTCTTTTACTCTGTTTACAGTTAGATTACCCCTGTCATCATTTAATGCTCACAAACTGTTCATCTTTAAAATCACTAATAATTTAATAACACTGTTAAATGTTCTTTAGTAAATGCCAAAATAAATATCCAAATTTCAAACAGTATTATAATGTTGTGATACCTAAATTCACCTGTAGAATGCAAAATAATAGTTTGCATTTTTCAGTGTTTTATTTTTAATTTAGACAAAATATTATACAATACACAACCCGAATTCCGGAAATGTTGGGATATTTTATTCACAACAGAACATAACAAATATTTAAACTGAGAAATTTTACACTTTCATCCACTAAATGAGCTCATTTCAAATTTGATGCCTGCTACAGGTCTCAAAAAAGTTGGCACGGGGGCAACAAAGGGCTGAAAAAGCAAGACATTTTGAAAAGATTCAACAGGGAGAACATCTAGCAACTAATTAAGTTAATTGACATCAGGTCTGTAACATGATTAGCTATAAAAGGGATCTCTTAGAGAGGCAGAGTCTCTCAGAAGTAAAGATGGGCAGAGGCGTAAAAAGATTGTGGAATACTTTAAAAACAACATTCCTCCACGTCAAATTGCAACAGCTTGCCAATTTCATCATCTACAGTGCATAACATCATCAAAAGATTCAGAGAAACTGGAGAAATCTCTGTGCGTAAGGGACAAGGCCGAAGACCTTTGTTGAATCCCCGTGGCCTTCGGGCCCTCAGACGACACTGCATCACTCATCGGCATGATTCTGTCATTGACATTACTAAATGGGCCCAGGAATACTTCCAGAAACCACTGTCGGTAAACACAATCCGCCGTGCCATCTGCAGATGCCAACTAAAGCTCTATCATGCAAAAAGGAAATCATATGTGATCATGGTTCATGGTCGTGTCCTGTGGGGCAAGGCTCATTTAAAATGGATTGTTTCAAAGTGGAAAAGTGTTCTATGGTCAGACGAGTCCAAATTTGACATTCTTGTTGGAAATCACAGACGCTGTGTCCTCCGAGCTAAAGAGGAGGGAGACCTTCCAGCATGTCATCAGCGTTCAGTTCAAAAGCCAGCATCTCTGATGGTATGGGGGTGCATAAGTGCATACGGTATGGGCAGCTTGCATGTTTTGGAAGGCACTATGAATGCTGAAAGGTATATAAAGGTTTTAGAGCAACATATGCTCCCCTCCAGACGACGTGTATTTCAGCAGGACAATGCAAAACCACATACTGCAGCTATTACAACAGCATGGCTTTGTAGTAGAAGAGTCCGGGTGCTGAATTGGCCTGCCTGCAGTCCAGATCTTTCACCTATAGAGAACATTTGGTGCATCATTAAACGAAAAATACGTCAAAGACGACCACGAACTCTTCAGCAGCTGGAAACCTATATCAGGCAAGAATGGGACCAAATTCCAACACCAAAACTCCAGAAACTCATAACCTTGATGCCCAGACGTCTTCAAACTATTTTGAAAAGAAGAGGAGATGCTACACCATGGTAAACACACCTCCATCCCAACTATTTTGAGACCTGTAGCAGGCATCAAATTTGAAATGAGCTCATTTTGTGCATAAAATTGTAAAATTTCTCAGTTTAAACATTTGTTATATCTATGTTCTATTGTGAATAAAATATTGGCTCATGTGATTTGAAAGTCTTTTAGTTTTCATTTTATTCAAATTTAAAAAACGTCCCAACATTTCCGGAATTCAGGTTGTATAATATTATACCATGGTCTGTCTGAATACTCGATTTTGATTGGCTGGCAGGTATGCATTAAAACCGTATAATGCACAGGTAGTTCCAAGTCAGTTTAATCACCGTTCTATATTAATGCACTGCTTTAATTGATGCACACAAACACACACACACACAGTGAAAGAAAGGTTGGAGATAGCAGATGGTGCTGCACGCACACAGAAACTTGTTGTCAATGCCACCCCACTACTTTTATTGAAAAAATAGCCTAGATACTAGATCACTACATTATATTCCTCAGAATCCTTGCTGATTTTTAAGTAACTAAACACAGCTTCATTGTTTGCAGAGAGACATGCAGACACAGGTAATCCACACACTACTGTCTTCCCTCTCTCTTTCTCTTTTTCTCTCTCAATAATTAATTCGAATAAATGCTATAATTCATTCAAATAAATGTGATCTTACCGCACTATTTCATCTCTGTGTCTGATTTGAAGCAAGCAGAATACTAGCACTAACTGACAAAATGACTGCCATTTTTACCCTTGTGGTCAAATATTGTGCTGCAAACATTAGCAGCTTTAAGTTGTCAATGGTGACAGTTGACCATGGTATAAGCAGGATAATGCACGGCTAGCTGTGTCTTAAATGATTTTAATGCATTAATGCGCTTTGCATTGGGTGGTTCTTGGCCTCCACGTTGTGAATTAAAATCATTTAATGCACAGCTAGCCATGCATTATCCCCTACATATATAATATACAAAATAATATATACTATTGTTATCTTATACTTAATGGTTACTGGCCCAATGTCAATATATTATCTATTGATTCAAACAGATTTATGTGAGGACTGATACTGGCTTTGAAACTGTCACAGGTCTCTGTACAAGTATACAGCTGAAATGAGAAATAGATGAGACTTGGTTGCACATGCAGCCCAACAGATGATGATCTATCCTTAGACTGTGTCAAAGGTCAACACTGCAACTTTTCCTGCCCAGTAAACTTGTTTACAGACTAGAGACCTTATATTGACTGAACAAAGTCCCCTGTGTCACAAAACTGTTTTTATAATCCATTTTTAATCAAGAATGTTTTGGCCTCACACTTAATACCTAAAACCTGTTAAAGACCATTTGAATTTACATATATTTTACCAAGAAGTTCAAGTGGTTTAATAACCTTTAATAACAGTAATAATATTAATAGTACCGAATTTTGGGGGGGAACAATCTGTGCAACAGAAGTTTTAGAAATACTTACAAGCACAGTTTGCCAGAAGGCAGGCTATTATGGAGTTTTATATCGGTATCGAAATCAGCATATAGGTATAAAATAGTATAGAAGTGATGAACAAACCTGGCTGTGAATATCTGATTGACTGCCGCTGTGGCATATCTGTCTTTAAGGCTCCATGTGTCCAAGGGTTGTTCAATTATTGTCTCATTTTCAAACAGAGGCAATGCCACTTTAGTGTAGCATTCTTCATGCTTCCTGTTAAGAGAAGATTTTTCAACATATTTGTATACAAAACCTCAGGCTATGTGGCTTCTGATGTGTGTTTTGACCTATATGGCCTGAATAGTAACACAAACCTAGTAGTATACTGACTGTGGAGACAGGGTGGACAGCTGGGAAGGTCGAGACCTGGTTTGTCAGTGCAGCCCATGTCGTTGCTATAAGGAATACCGAAGTAATAATCAAAACCTGTAGTTTAAACATAGAAAAGTGAGCATTTCCTCACGACATGGCTTAAAATAAACACACGTTAGACAATAATTACAATGTATATATAAAAATGTAATTTAATGTGGAAAAAAATAATTCCATGTCAAGAAAATTCTCATTAAATAAATTTTAATCAAGTAATATTATTTATTTTTCACTGTTTTAAGTAAAATTTTCATCACTTGACATAATAATAAATGTTAACTAAAATTTGAACCTGGGAATTAAACTTTTTCATTAAGTTTAACTTGATGTACTAAAATAAAAAAAATAAAAGACTAAAACTGAAATAAAAATTAATTAATACAAATTAATAAAAACTATATAGACAAATTTAAAATAATAATGACAAAAACACTACAATCTACAAAATCTACAAATTAAAACTAATTAAAAAAAATAAAATATTAAGTTGCTGGATTTTACCTCTATGAACAGGATTGTAGGAACCATTGTGTCCAAGGTGCCATTTTCCTGTTTTAAAATCAATATAAGGTAACTGGAATTGAAATATTATTACATATAATAAGTTTAGCTTGGGAGGCTTATTAGTTGCCAAGGTGACGATGCTTATTTGTTAGGAGCTAATCACAGCACAGTGTAGAGTTCATTGCTCTCAGGATTTTAATCGTGTTGTTCTCTGCATGTTCTTTGAGATTCTGTGCTTACCGATAATGGCTGTATAATAACCTGCATCATGCAAGAGCTCAGCAAACGTTGTCTCATTGAGTGGCAGCCCTCCGACTGACCCCACTGCAAAATTATGAGTGACCCCATTGCGTAGCCCATGTCTGCCGGTCAGGAGGGCAGCACGTGATGGCGAGCATGTGGAGGCAGGAGAGTGGAAGTCTGTGAATCTGCAAATCACCAGACACAAGCCCCAAAAATTAGACATAATTATGCACAAAACTGTGTCTGTAATGATAAAACTACCTTTTGCCATTCAGCATTAATGAGTCCAGCCAGGGTGTTGGTGTGGAGTTGTCAGGCCTGTTCAGCCAGAGGTCACCCCATCCAATATCATCAGCTAGGATAATGATGAAATTGGGTCGTTCCTTTTCACTAGTTTTGTCTTCCTTTTTAATATGGCTTTTGATGTGATGAATCAGTCCAGAGAACAGAAGCAGTAAACACAATCCAAACTGTGGCATTTTTATGCTAAACCTAAGACGACAACATTTAAATTATGATTTATTTGACACATAATTACTAATACACTGATTGCTACTTAGCATACTCAGACAAGGGGAAAAACAACTATAAAAACATCATGATTAATAAAAACAGGCAACCAGATATCTTCAATGGGGGTTATTATTATAGTTAACTAAAATTAAAACTATTAAAACATTTTTGTTACTTGAAATAAACATTAATTGAAATTAAATATTTAAAAAATATTATTTTATGTTATTTATTTTCTCATATTATTTTATTTCAGCTGTTTTGATGTACTAAAATAATAAAACTAAAACTGAAATAAAATATGCAGACATATTTAAAAATGACAAAACGCACAACAAAATTACTAAAATGTAACTAAAATGAAAATGAAATAAAAAACAAAATACTAATTACATTAATATGGTGTTATATGGATGATATTTCAGGCATTTGATTGAATATGTAATGGATCAAACGTTATCTGAGGTTGCAGTTTTTCATAGCATAAAGCCCTTTGGACAGTCCCTCACTGAGGAGCGCCTTTTCACTGTTGGGTTTGAGCAGATCTTGCTAACTGTTATATAACAAACTTTACCTAATGCACCAGTCTGTGCATTCAGTACAGTCACTCCTGCAGTTCCCACTTTACACTATGGTGGGGGAGAAGAGACGGCATGTTCCTTTGACATTCCAGCTCAAGGGAAATGGGGGGTTGCTGGTGTGGCCTTTCATTCAACACTGACTGTAAACCAATCCTCAACTTACTCAACAGCTGTAACCTCCCACCATAGAGGAGCTCAGTGTTTGAGACAGTGGAAGCAGCACCATATGGACTACAGTACAGCAGTGGAGTAACAACATTCCTCTCACTGACAGGATAAGGTATGCATTTTTTTTTTTTTAGTTCTGAATGTTCAATGTTACAATATATCAATGGTTAAATGACTACTACAACTAAAGGAGTTAAACAATTCACATGGGTCAGGTAGTGTGCGCACCACACATATGTATGCAGGAAGGCACAAAACCACATGTTTATATTTGTATAGAGGTCCTGACCATAGAAACGACCACGTGGCAAGAAGCTGAAAAAACACATGCTGGAATCATGATAGAGCAGGTGGTGTAAGATGGTTGAAATATATATATATATATATATATATATATAGCCTATATGCTGACTCACCTTACTTTTGACAACATACAGAGTGATTTAGAACAAAACAAACGTATTGAAACATGAAATTTTTTTTAAATTAACTAAACTTAATATATGTTTAATGAATGTTTATTTGTGACAATTAAGAATGAGAATGAGCTTTATTGCCAGGTATGTTTACACATACGAGGAATTTGTTATAGTGACAGAAGCTCCACAGTGCAACAGAATGACAGCGACAGGACAGGACACAGATAATAAAAAGAATAATATACAAATAAACAAAATAGACAATGTCATGCCACATGTATGATGCTTTGAGGAGTTAAAGCAGTAACGTTTTTGACTAAGTTTTGTAGTCTGAAAATGATAGGAATGGAGCTGTTCTAAAATAATGTTAGCTGTCGCTGTCCTAACATTAGGAAAGGCTAAGAAGGAATTGAACAAACTTTAGATTCTATATACATTTTGAACACGATATATTATGACTTATAATAATACTATGAGACTAATTACTCCTCACCTAATGCCGAGCGATGATTTTAATCAATGAAAATATTTCAGTCGTTGTTTTGCGCATCAGTTTGTTGACACTCATGTCCCGCCGCCCCTATCATGACGCAACATCCCTCTGGTAACGCCCCTTGCACTATATTTGTTATACTTGCTGTTTCCCCCCCAGTGATGTTTCATAAATTAAGTTTATTTAAATTTTCAGGTTTGTTAATTTGGTTCTGTGCAGTTTTATTAGTTTTTATTAATTTTTTTTATTTCTATTTAGCTTTATTTTTATTTCAGTTTTGGTTTTAGTTATTTCATTAGTTCTCATTTATTTCAGTTAACTGCCTTAGTTGAGTCATTTATATAAATATTTACATATATTGTGATAATATGATCAACATAATAAGTTTAGTTCAGCTTTATTTTAGTTAACAATAACAAGTTACACTGGTCTCTAGCACACATCAGAAATTCAACATAACAGAAACCCCTGTCCCAAAACCTTGTCTGACGTTTTATAGAATTATTAACCATGTATATCTGTGTTAAGTTTTTCATCTTTGACAGTGTCTACTTTCAAATTAAACGTCTCATTACAAGTGGGAATGATCATGGTTGTGCCCAAATACAGTTTATACTGATGGATCTGAGTGGCTGTAAAAGTTAATTCACTTATTTACTCACCATAGCTTACCTTTATCTTACCTTTTTTTGTCACATTCACAGGTCATAATGGCACTGTGGATTTTCAGACTAAAAGGCTGTCTTGGCTCTAAAGTGTACTCAGAGGTTCCAGATGGTGGTTGGGGTTGGATTGTGGCTGTGGCCTTTTTCCTGGTGGAGGTGTTCACTTACGGGGTTATCAAAAGTTTTGGGATTTTTCTCAAGGACTTAATGAGTGACTTTGGCGAGAGCAACAGTCGAGTATCATGGGTCATTTCAATATGTGTCTTTGTTATGACTTTCACAGGTAAGGTTTGTAACTGTTACTTAAAATTTTGAAATTTTAAAAATAACTTGCTAGCTTGACTCCTCTTAGCTGTATGTTTACTCTTTTTTTATATGTTGGTTCATTTATGTAACTTTGCCATCCATGTCTCTTCAGCTCCATTATCATCAGTGCTGAGTAATCGATTTGGCTTCCAGCCAGTTGTGATGTTTGGAGGATTCCTCATATCTCTGGGCACAATCTCAACAGCATTCACCAGCTCCATCAATCAGATGTACCTCACTATTGGGATTGTGACAGGTAGGTTAATCCTTGTAGGCTACTATACATACACAAATGTTCAAACATTTTAGTTAGTAAGTTTTTTTATTTTTAAAGAAATTAATATTTCATTCAGCAAGGATGCATGAAAGGGATAGTTCACCCAAAAATGAAAATTACCCCATGATGTACACCCTCAAACCAGAGGAGACTGGTTTTCCTTTGCTGTAAACAAAACTTGGTTCTCGATCGCGAGACTAACATATTCTCACAGGAGCTTTTGCTACGCCTACGTCCTACATCATCCGTTGGAACGCCACTCTCTCATCAACGGTTCTAAAGTTTTAAATATGGACAATATTCTTACACAAACACATCGATTCACTTCACTTCAGGCCTTTATTAACCACCCAGAGCAGCGTGAGGTACTTTTTTGATAGATGGATGCACTATTTTTGGGCTTCAAAATCTCGACCACCATTCACTTCCATTATAAAGCTTGGAAGAGTCAGATATTTTTAATAAGTCTGATTGTATTAGTCTAAAAGAAGAAAGTCATATACACCTAGGACGGCTTGAGGGTGAGAATATCATGGGGTAAATTTCATTTTTTTTGTTGAACCATCCCTTTAAATTGATGAAAGGTTACAGTAAATACATTTATAATGGTCAAAAATATTTCGATTTCAAATAAATGCTGTTCTTTTGATCTTTCTATTCTTCCAAGAATCTTGAAAAAACATTTGTCAGGGTCTTCACAAAAATATTATGCAGCACAGTCAATGTTCAACGTTGATAAGTCGTTTGATAAAATGTTGTTTGAGCACCATATCAATCATATTTGAATTATTTCTGAAGGATCAAAAAGAGAGCAAGAACAGAAATGTATGCAGAGGAAATATCAAACCTGTATAAGTCTGAAACATTGGATCCCTTTTCATTATTATTATTTTTTAATTAACTGTATTATGTTCATAACTAAACTGCTCCAGGATTGTCTGTAAGTATATACATTTTACAGTAAAAACTAGTCATTTATATGTTTGATTAAGAAGTTTGATTTACTAACTAAAAACAAAACCAAGATGAACAAAGCATCTAATGATTTTTAGATGCCTCTTCCTTTCTGTAGGACTGGGCTACTGTCTGACATTTCTGCCAACCGTCACAATCTTGTCCCAGTACTTCAGCAGACGTCGTTCTGTGGTCACAGCCATGGCCTCAACTGGAGAGTCATTTGCTATATTTGCTTTTGCGCCAGGTGAGGGCAGGGATGCTCATCTGCAATGTAATGTCATCACATATTATGTGTCACTATGTTAAAATAAGTGTTTCATAATTGTAACACACAGAGTCAGACATATTGCTTTTTTGTTTCTGCAGCCTTCACAGCTCTTAAGAACTTCATTGGCTGGAGGTACACAATGGTGGTGATTGGAACGTTACAGGGCATCACTGTTATCTGTGGGGCTCTGCTCTGTCCCATAGTCATCAAACCAAAGACTTCTCCAACAGATACTGAGCAGAAGATCACATGCTCTCTTCCTGAAGAACAAATGCAAGGCTCTGCTAGCTCTGGAGATTCAGGTGCACAGTCACTTGATGAGCTGAAACGGGGTCTCAAATCTGGGAAGGAACAGAGAGAAGTGGAACCACTTCAGATCCATCCAAAACAACAGATGTCAACCAAAAATAAGCTCCTAGATTTGACTGTACTAAAAGAATGCAGTTTCTTATGTTATTCAGCCTTTGGCCTTTTTGCAACACTGGGCTTTTTCGCCCCACAGTTGTATGTGGTGGAGCTCAGCGCCAGTTTGGGTACCAAGAGGGACAAAGCTGTCTATATGCTGTCAACAATGGCCATTGCTGAGATCTTTGGACGTCTCTCCATCGGATGGGTCCTGAACTGGGGGCGTATCAGGAAGATCTTCGTACTTCTTGGATGCGTGTCACTGATGTGCCTGGTGCTGATGTTGTTTACTGTGGTAAATGGCTTCTGGGGACTGGCAGTGTGCTGTGTGCTTTACGGCTTCTTACTTGGGAACATTGCATCCACGCACATCCCAATGTTGGCCGAGGACGATGTCGTAGGGATCCAGAGGATGCCCTTAGCTGTAGGCGTCTATGTCTGTATTCAGAGCTTTGCAGGACTGGCTGGTCCACCATTAGGAGGTAAGAAGAATTAAATGTTTTGAGCTACCATTCAAAGTTTTGGGGTTGGAAAGACTTTAATGTTCCAAATTTTTTTCATAACTGTTTTCTACTGTTATATACGCTGCTAAAAAATGGAACACTTACTCATCACAATCATAAAATCAAGTTATTTAAACTTCAAGGGTATCAATCTGTCCAGTTAGGAAGCATAAGTGATTGAGAATCAGTTTCTCCTGCTTTGGTGCAAATGAAAGTGATAACAGGTGCACTGGAGAGGCAAAAACAAGACCACCCTCAAAAAGACAATTGCTCTCTCGTTATCCTTCCTGACTGATTTGTCCTTAGTTTTGTGTTTTGTTAGGGTTCTTCTCACTACTTGTAGCATGAGGCAGTACCTGCAACCCAATGAGGTTGCACAGGTAGTCCAGCTCCTCTAGGATGGTACATACATGCCATCACAAGGATGTTTGGTGTGTCTCCCAGCACAGTCTCATGAGCATGGAGGAGATAGCTGGAGACAGGCCATTACACGAGGAGAGCTGGACAGGGCTGTAGAAAGGACTGGCATGGAGAGGTATGGAGGGCCCAGCAGCAGGACTGCTATCTGTTCCTTTGTGCAAGGAGGAACAGGATGAGCACTTCCAGAGCCCTCCAAAATAGCCTCCAGCAGGCTACTGGTGTGCACTTCTGACCAAACTGACAGAAACAATCTCTCAGATGGTGGCATTAGGGCAGCATGAGGGTCCTGTTGTGGGACCTGTGCTCACAGACTAGCACCATGCATCTTGATTGGCATATGCCAGTGAACACCAGAATTGGCAGATCTGCCATTGGTGCCCCATTCTGTTCAGGGATCAGAGCAGGTTCACACTGAGCTCATGTGACAGACTTGAAAGAGTCATGGAGAACATTGTGCTGCCTACACCTTTTCGGTGGTGGTTCAGTGATGGAATATCCTTGGAGGGTCGCAGAGACCTCTATTTGCTATCCAAAAGTACCCTTACTGCTGTTAGGTCCTCAGAGCTACTGTCAGAACTTACGCTAGTGCAGTGGGCCCTGGGCTCCTGCTGGTGCAATACCTGGCCTCATATGGCCAGAGTGTGTAGGCAGTTTCTGGATGACAAAGGTATTGATGACATTGACTGGCCCTCATGTTCCCCACACCTGAATCCAATTGAGAACTTCTGGGACGTTGTATCAGAGCATCCCAAGCCACTAAGGAGCACCAGGCAGGAGAATGTCCAGGAGCTCACTGATGTCCTGATCCAGGTCTGGCAGGAGATGTCCCAGGACATCCTTCATCTCATCAGTAGCATGCCTAAATGTTGTCAGGAGTGCATACTGGCACGTGGGGGCCATACACACTACTGACTTACATTTTGAGTTGCTTTGGGGAAATTCATGCAAGTTCAATCAGCAGGTAATTTCAATTTTATACTTTGATTTTTAATGCGGTTTTGAATCCAGCCCTCAGTGGGTTGATTATTTGGGTTTCCATTGACCATTGTCACATAATTTTGTTCTCAACGAATTACACAATTTTGTTCATTGAGATCCAATTTATGATTTAAGTGTTTCCTTAATTTTTGAGCAGTGTTTTTAAAATATAATTTATTTCTGTGATGGCAAAGCTGAATTTTCAGAAACCATTACTCAGTGTCACATGATCCTTAAGAAATCAATCTAATATGCTGTTTTGGTGCACAAGAAACATTTATTATTGCATTATTATAACTCAGTGTTGAAAACACTTGTGCTGCTTAATATACAGTACCAGGCTATATTTTTCCGGATTCAGTGTATATACAGTAGAATGCAAAACTCCCTGAACAAGCAACTTACTGCATTTCCCTCTCAAATATTCTAGGTGTCCTTGTGGATGTTACACAAAATTACAGGGCTGCATTCTACTCCTGTGCTGCGGGAATGGGACTAGGTGCCATCTTCCTTGGGCTCGTACGTCCAGCTCAACTGTACTCGAGGAGGGACAATGGACAGAATAACCCCATAGTAGAGCAAGTGTCCAAAGACAAACTGGAGGAAATTCTAGAAGTGGATAATCAAGATATTAAGTCTTGACTTCCTTTGTGAATTTAGTGGGACTTTAGATACTATCAGACCTGGTGATAACAAGTTTATACACTGAGATCATACATGTGATTATCACAGTACACTATATTAACAGTAGCTGTCATGAAAACTATGATTAGACTTGAAAATCACATTTATGAATGTTAGTCTTTTGTTGATTAGAATCCTAGATGCAAAAGAAGCGCACACTGTGTAACAGGAAACCACATTTTCGTGGTTTTAGTGATTAAAGGCAAGGGTGATTACTAGGCACGGATGGGTAAAGCAATGACCAAAGATAATGCTGAATTCAGCAACTAAGGTTAAACAATGTAAATTTTATAGGAAAGAGTTAGAAAGAGGTATGTGATACTTTATTTTTAAAATGAACCTTGTTTAATAATTGCAAAAGAGCTTTCAATTTTCAACTAGCATACTACAACACCTGTCTTCTAACTAGATACTAAAACCGGGTAAACAACTTTATTAATGCAAATCGTGTTGTTTAGTCTTCCGATGCTCATGATGCAGTGTTCAACTGTGGATTACATTTGCATCTCTATTATATAGAGATAACTGTGAATTCAAGGCTTTACAGAGCTCAGGTTGATGTAACTGTGAAATGAAGACAAAGGATTTCCAATGTAATGCAACGCCAAATTCAAAAGTGAAAGTGTCTTATAAGACTGCTTCATCACTTACCTCTTTAGTAAAACTATATTTGTTATTGAAAAACTGTCACATGACTTGAATTTTATAATGGAAAGGAATTATATTTTCTGTATGTTCAGTGAAATGTGAATATGTGGTTTTGTGAGGTCTTCTGTTTCTGCGCAATAGACACAATTGTTATTATAATCTTCAAATCAGATCGAAAAATAAAATTTTTTAGACTGTCTCAAAATTGTTTTCTGATTTAACTCAAAAGAGAGAAATAAAACTTTATTTAGTTTGATCCATACAAATAAAAAGCACTATTTACATACACTTTTACTTTTATTTTCTTTGCAGAAGCTTTCTCACCAAAGCTCTAAACAGAGCTCAAGAATGTGCATATAGCATGTCTCCACTTGCCTTGACATTACTTGAAGGAAGCAAAAGATCATATTGGCAGGCTCATGATTTTTCACCTTCCAATATTCGTAAGCACTTATACAACCAGTGTTTATACTCTTGGAAGGCTTGAGTGGGTTTTGAATGTTGTCCACTGCTGGCAGCTCCATCTTCAATCCAGTGCAGTAAGGCCTGTAGAGTAACAGACTATACTGATTTATTTAAGTTAGTGATGTTCAAATGTTCAGTTATATCAGTTCACTAGAGAGTGTTTCAAATAGTAATATCCACTGCTGCAAACTACAAGCAGTTATGGAAGGGTGTGGTCTTACCTTGTATCTGCCGGCTATCTTGAATCCAATGGCTGACTGTAGTTTACGCAAACAGATGGGGCAAAGGTCAAGTGGTCGACGGTCAGACTCCTCTAAGTGATTGGAGCCTTGCATGACACAGTTTAGCCACTGGCAGTGCTTCACACCGAATATATGTCCAATCTCATGCGTCAGGGTCTACAACAGATGCATAAATAAGAGTTCAAATAAAAACTATGAAAGCTTATTTCTTCAACATAATGAAAAAATAAAAAGGGTAATTGTGAAATTTTATCTCACAATTCTGACTTAATTCATAATTCTGAGTTTACATCTTGCGATTTTGACTTTTTTGTTCCCTTTATCTTTTTTATAAGTTTACATCTGACTTTTTCTCACAACTGCGACTTAACATCTCTCAATACTGACTTTTTTTTGTGCAATTTTGAGTTTACATCTCAATTTTTCCAAGAACTGTGAGACAAAGCTCAGATATTACTCAGAATTGTGAGAAATAAATCAGCATTGTGAGATTTTAAAAAAAGCGGCAATTACCTTTTTTTTTATTGTTTATCCTCTGGTGAAAACAAGCATCATAGTTTTGTGTTTTCTAAATATATTATTGGGTATATTACAAATAGTTAAAAATATTTATGCATTTTGTGAGGGTTGGGCAGTCATCTCACTTCACCTTGCAGGAGCGGAGGAGGAGAGTGCTAGTGATTGGAGGAGTGTAGTAATTCTCAAACACTGAATAGTCTCCTTGCTTCAGTTTAATTTTCTTCTTCAGCCGTCCTGCATAGCTTCTCTGGTAAAAATGATCATCATATCGGGCAAAGCTGAATACTCCCATTCCTATAGAGACAAAAAGATTCACACTTCATTGAAGTGCCTTTTGAAAATAACAAAAGGTTTATTAAAGGGTTAGTTCACCCAAAAATTTAAATTCTGTCACAAATAAAGATATTTTTGATGAAATCCGAGAGCTCTCTGACCCTCCATAGACAGCAAGGGTCCTACCACGATCAAGGCACAGAAACTAAAATAGTCCATGTGACATCAGTGGTTCAACCGTAATTTTACAAAGCTACGAGAACACTTTTTGTGTGCAAAAAACCCCCAAAATAACTATAACATAATTCAACAATTCTTCTCCTCCACATCAACCTGGTGCCATTTTGGAGAGTATCATGACGCATGCGTGTGCATTCATCTGAATGTAAACAAGGTGCAGCACACGCGTGTTCTACATCAGCAGCACCACGCGCATGCATTGTTTAGGTGCAGGAAAAGCAGGTGCATGCGTTGTGATACTCTCCAAAATGGTGTTAGGTGGCGCTTGCTGTCTATGGGAGGGTCAGAGAGCTCTCGGATTTCATAAAAAATATCTTAATCTGTGTTCTGAAGATGAACACAGGTCTTACGGGTTTGGAACGACATGAGAGTGAGTAATTAATGACAGAATTTTCATTTTTGGGTGTACTATCCCTTTAAATAAAAAAAGACACTGTGCTACAATAACAACTTTGCTTTCAAGTTACAATAAAATTTGCAGCATTAACAAGATCATGGCTACTAAATCAAAAATTACCTTCAGTGAGAGAAGCCTGGCCAAAAACAAAATTCCATGACTCTCTGGGGTACAAGTCAATCATGGTGATCCCCACAATGCAAAAGGCATCTCTGGGCTTCTTCTTTTTCAAGAAATTCAACAGCTCTCCTATAAACATATAAAGAAAGCATTAAGTTTACTTACAAGTCAGTGTGAATTGCTGTTTACAACCAATCTTATTTCCATAATATATAGTTTGTAAAAGAGATTTTATTCATTGACTGAATGAATTAGGTGTTACCTGAGCTCAGACTTAATTCGGTCTTGCTAAAACATTGCCTAAATAACTAGTACTAATTACTAAAAGTAATTTCAGCAGAAAAGTCTTCAGAGGAACAGCAAGTTATTTTGATCAAAATTTAAGATTATCAATGTATTTTTTAATAACAAATACACTGTACATTTGTTCAAAGGTTTGGGATTGGTAAGATTTTTTAATGTTTTTGAAGTCCCTTATGCTTTCCAAGGCAGCATTTATCTGATGAAAAACAGCAATATTGTTAAATATTGTTATGATTTAAAATTAAGTTTTCTATTTTAATATATTTTAAAATGTTGATTATTCTTGTGATGGCAAAGCTTGATTTTCAGCAGCCATTACTCCAGTCTTCAGTGTCACATGAGCCTTCAGAAATCATTTTAATATGCTGATTTTGTGAAGACACATTGAAATTTTTTTTTGAATGATAACATTTTGCAGCAAATGTCTACTGTAACTTTTGATCAATTTACTGCTAAATAAAATAAATTCATAAAAAAATACATCTTACTGACCCCAGTTTTGAGGTGTAGTGTGTATGAAAAAATATGTACAAATATATAGGCCTAGTTGTTCAAAATAAGTCCAAGAAAAGTAAATAAACTGTGTGAATTTTGATTTTATGCGGACAAACATTTCATAAATGTTGCTAAAAAGCTTCTTAGGCACAGACCTAGCCAGTGGTTCTGGTTAAGTTCAGTAGCAGCAGTACTAACCAGCATGAAGCTGAAGGTTGTATGTGTTGTCGTTGATGCGAAATGAACAGGCTGTTGAAGCAACTGTTACCGGTGGTAAAAGCTTGACCGCTAGTCCATAATAAAATGCCTGGCAGTAGTCCTTCAGCCATTCAACATACTGCTCTGCCACAACCGCTCCTTCCCCAAAAGAGCCTGTGCATTGTTCAACATGATAAAATTACAAATGTAAATATACTACTAACAATAAATGACACATTTAAGCTGTTTTACATACTAAGGGCTCTGACCAATAGTTTGAATGTAGATGGTATTATGCCCACTGCTTGGAGAACGGCGGTAAGGGTTAATGTAAAAACTCTGAAAGTCTTGCGGATCCTCTGGATGTGCAGGAATCCAGTCTGAGTCGGAGTGAATGGTGATGGGGTTGAAAAGTGAATTGCCAGGCCGGAGTCCTTCTTCTAAAAGTGTCTTCTCTGGTCTGCTGAATTGTTGGTATGTTTCTATTAGATCTTTCCGTGTGGACAGGAGAGCAGTGTGCAGTCTCTCAACAGGATGCTCAATAACCTGCATCTGTCCATATTAATAATACACACACTTGTAAAGTAAAATATTAACCAAGTAGCCAATAAACATATAATAAGAAACTTAAAATGCGTGTTATGAGTATACTGGACTGGTTTAATACTGTAGGCCTACAGTACTGTCATGTCCTGTGTTGTATTTTGTGTTCACTCACTGTCACACTTGCACTGTTTTTGCTACATTGTTAGTGGAAGTGTATTATGACTATCTGTATCATATAGGCGATATATGTTTGCGATAACGTCACGCTATTAATTATTATTAACAAAGCCCATTTTTTTATATTTAGCACCACGACTTCATAAACAGACTGAATGACAACACAGTTCGAGTTGACTTGATATTAGCATAACATTGATTCGCGCTAAAAGATCAAGTTACCCTAAATGAAAGAGGAAGCCCATGTCAACACATACTAATAAAGCAAAGCTACCTTTTATCCTGTGTTCTAGGATAAAGGTCGAAGACTGGACTCAGTTGTTGAGTTTCAGATAAAACGCTGAAAATAGTAAACAGAAACCATACATTTCAAAAGCCGCATTAAGATATTCACTACGGCTGCCATTGTGGTAACTTTTCAAACGTAAAGTCCCAGTCCCTGGACTTTTTTTACTTTATTTATTTTAACTAACGTTACAGACATAAAAAAATAAGCATATTATATTTACACACTGTAAAAAGTAACACTATTGGACCTGGATGAGTAATTAATCCCATTTATAATTTGTAATATTTCATTCATAATGCAACAACAAATAACTCAAAAATGTATTAGACTATACCTTGAAGGCCATATTAAATACTGTAGGTATTCAGAAGTGCTAGATTTTTTATTAGTGGGATGCTGGGTCAACATAGCCTCATTTTTATTTTCTGAAATGAGAACAGTAAAATTAATACGCAACCATTCTGATAAAATAATCAGATTTAATAAACAGAATTACACAAATGTGATCAACAAAAAAACAATAAGAAAACACACTACACAAAAAGCAAGTGATTATGGCCATGACAAAGATAGACAGCATTGCATGAACAAATTTTTTGTACAGATTCTATACATAAACACCTTAATTCAGGCAATCAGTTAATATCAATTTACTACCAACAGTCAGATTACAGTGCTTGTTTTCATTAAGATTACATTAAGACTTAGTCTCTCCATCAACACATTTTAATTTATCTTGCATTAAACCAGCTTTGATTGATCTACAGACATTTATGGCAAAGATGACTTTGCTTGGCCTGTTAAAAAAAAAAGAAAAAAGTCTGTAGTAACCAATACACAGAAATACACCTGGACTGCTTTATCAGTCATTTTATAAAACCCTGAGCTAAAGCTGTCCACTTTAACCTACACAGGAACAAAGACATAAGGCTACTTTCTGTTTTTAAAGTGAATTCATCAAAAAAAAAAAAAAAAAATGTATTGGATTTCAGGGCTTCGAGAATACATACAATAAATGTATGGTATTACCTTAGTGTGTAAAATATACAGCTTGGGGGTGGGGAATTGTACAGACATTCTGTACAGGCTTGAACGGCAAACAAAGACACCTTCCCTTTACACATGAAAAAATGTAATATGACATAAGTACTTCATACAAAAGTACCTTAATTGTACTAATTTAATATCATGATGCGAGTGCAACAAAAAGTTATTTTGACTGTGGGAAGACTAAGGCAGTGAAACCATGTTCTACTTTCAAAAAACAGACACTGGGGCCTTATATAACCAGACACATCAAGCCCATAAACTGCTGACTGGAGCAGAAGAGCTCTTTGAATTAAATATTTAAAGCCCTGAGTTCTCACACTTTCTTTTTGAAAAGCTTTACCAAAACCAGGTGTCAAGACAATGGGTTACAGGAGTGTTAACAGTTCTATTATACGAAAATATGCGCTCATAAACCTACAGTAAACAGAATTACAGCATTTTGGTGAATAACTGAGGACCATTCCTTGGCATATTTGACATGGCAACAAGCAGCTTAAAAAGGTTGCTTTGATATCAAATTCTTGCATATATATGACTGTAATAATATGCAAAAAAAAAAAAAATTAAAGTTGCATAATTATACCATCTATTTTTCTTCAACCACAATATGTATTGAACCACTTGTACTTTGTATTAAATAAAGTAAAAACCTAATTAAAATGGAATGTTCTTAAAGGCCTTTCATTGTAACATAAGCTGTTTAAGGTTGTCGTGCAAGATGGTGTCTTTGACATCACGGAAGACGAGACGAATGTTCTCTGTGTTAATGGCGGTGGTGAAGTGATGGTAAAGGGGCTTCTGCTGCTGTTCACGACGCTTGTTACGGAAGCAATCGACCAGGAACTTCTGAACATCCTGCAGATTGTGGGGATCCCCTGTGAACTCGGAGAAGTAGTCCTTGATGTTCACATTCTTAACTTTTTCTTCCAGCAAGTCTGTCTTATTGAGGAAGAGAATGATGGAGACGTTGGCGAAGACGCGGTTGTTGACGATAGTCTCAAAGATGTTGAGCGACTCTGTGAGCCTGTTGGTCAAACGGTCTTCCATGAGCACCTGATCGTATTCACTGGATGAGACTAAGAAAAGGATGGAGGTCACAGAGTCGAAGCACTCGAACCATCGTTTGCGCTCTGACCGCTGCCCTCCCACATCCACCATCTTGAAAGGAACATTCTTGATCTCAAAGTCGTACTCATGAATACCCTTGGTGGGCTTTCGTGCCAGCAGTATATCCTTTTGGCTGGGCAAGTAGTCCTGCAGATTAAATAAAAAACAAAAATCAGACAGGCATAATAATACAAGACCCTACACATTTTTTTTAAATTTAGTACCTGTATTAGAGACGGGCGATATATCCGTAGACACAATAAACCAGTAGAAATGACTGAATTCTGTCTCTATCATGGTTAAACTCATGTCACATTGCAGTGCTGCACTGCTCTGTCACAAATGTTTATTATTTCCATGTTTTTAAGCCTCGCCAGTTTAAACGTTCAAGCTATTTTAAACCATTCAAAGCCCAATAAGCCACAAATGAGAACTCAATTAGGTACTCGAATGCTGTCTGAGTGACCGTTTCTGTGCCCAAACAACCGAAGTGCACAAACAGAAACCATCATGCAAATACCAAATTGTGTTCTCTTTTGCAGCTTGTGGTGATTAAATAGTCAAATACACAGAATGTGATGTCAAAACATCTGTCTTGGTAGTATTCATGTACACAAACAGTTTTTTTGGGGGGGGTATGGCATGTGTCAATTCACTGGATCCATGCATTAAGTCTTAGTATTGGTTTATAATGTTGCTGTGATATCCAAATTTGTATGAGAATTATTAACAATTCAATCAATGGCAATTCAAATTTTGATATCATAACCTTTTTCAAGCAAAAATAGCTATTGGGATATATAGTTTTTGTGAAATGGAATTACGAATTGTGATGAGATTTTGGCCACGTCGTCCACCCCTAACATGTATTAATGGTACAATGCAACAAAATAAGTACCAGTATTGGCCAAACTAATGTCAGTACACCAAACACTCTACCAATAAAAATCAGCTTGAATTTTAGGTTTCATTTCATTTCCGCAATTCTGTGTACATCTCATGTGTGGTCCATAAATTGTATCATGTACATACAGGTATACTATCAACCACTTTGTGCTTTAGATACCTGAAGACGACATTAACATTTATAAAATGCTATTTTTTACCAATTGTCCAAGTTTATCCACATTGTCCAGGAAATACTTCACAGATTCACCCTAAGAAGAAAAAAGATACACAATCATTATAAGGTCTCCAGTGTGTCAAACTTTGAATGTCTTCTGCTGCGTCCCAATTTCCCTATTTTATCCATTTCCTGTTACTCTCTACATCCCCGTCCAAAAATTTAATAAAATAAAAATAATTGTGAGTTATTCGTTTTTTCTCTCTCTTTTACACTCACACACACACAAACAATACAACATAATATTTTCCACCAGATCTTCTTGTCCAAGGCAGACCCTACTATGATATACTAGGTAACTCTGGCCTTATTCATAAGCAATTTTACCTAATACAAAATTAGGAAAATGAGACTCTGCAGCATGGCCGCTTATTGGCTTGCTTTGTGGGGTATGCAAATCAGCAGTAAGTAGAGAAAGTGACTTGGTCAACAAAAATGAATGTTTATCGCTAAATAAATACGGATAAACATGTCTTAAAATCACAACTTGTACAACAATGGAGATTTTAGTTGGAAAATTTGAGCTAATCCTAATCTCAGTCACAAGGGTTCTACCCCTGAACATGCATGATCTTATCTTTATAACTGAAATGCAAACTACATTCATACACAGACAGAATGCCCTCATTGTCGCAAGTAAAATCACTTCATTTGTGTTCCAACTCATACCTGTGCATTACTCTCAGGTTTCAACCACTGTCCACACTATGCTCACAACAAACATGATTGCTTGAGCATAATCAGTCCAATAATATAAAAAAAAAAAAATGGCTGCTTATTTGCATTCCAAATACATGAAATATATAAGCAAACATTTCACCATGATTAATGCTCTGGTGCAAAATCTTGATAGGAGAAATTATGCAAGTACACTGAGCTTGTCTGCCATGATTCATAATACCAAGCTGTTTAACAACAGATCAACATTCCTTCAAGTTCAGAACCCCCACAATTACACAAATCCTATGAAAAATATTGAGCGGATTCTATATCCAAAACTTTAGAACTAAGAACAACTGAAATGATCATGTTGAACAATGCACAATAATTAAATAATGAGTGATCATTTCATATTTACCAGCTGAAACTCTCTCCGTCTGTCATAAGCATTCTGAATACCACTGTCTTGCCACAGGGCACGGATGGAGGGCAGGTAGTTCAGAAAGACTTTGGTCTCCACCATCCCTTTGGCCATCAGGGACGAGCGGGTGTCAAAGGCCATCACTGTCTCCCCATGAACCTGATTCTCAGGATCTCCCCAAGGGATGTGCAGCTTCTCACGGGCATCCACCAGCACTCGGACACCTAAACAGAGATATTAGAAATATTGACATGTTAAATTCCTATAAAAATACATTTGAGGCTGCTGATATGATGTACTTTAAAAAGAAAATGAAATGGCATTAGTTTACTATGCATCCTCAGACCATAAGTTCTTTTTTTGTCAACATCATCAAACTTATAAAAAGAGGAAATATAAAAAAAGATTTTCATTTTTTTAAGGTCAACAAGGTCAGATAGGCTACAGTGAGTTCTATAACTAAGTATTTTATAAGTTATTATAAAGTGAACAAAATAAATATACTTCTTATATAAAGTGACTGTAATAATATGCATGTCGATTTCAGCACCCAAATGGCAAAGAAATAGTTTAGGAGCTAATTTTCCTGAATTTTAAGTAGCTAATTTTAGTAGCTAGTAACATAAGAAAATAAATGATTTTACATTTAATAAATGGCATTAAAACTAGTTTTGTAATATGTAAACTTAGTCAAAGCCTCATCCTTATATTAATTAATTCATTCATTCATGTAAGTGGATATCTAAAATAGATATTAAATAATATTTGTATTGAAAGGTGATGACTAATACTGAGGGAAAACAAGCATTTTGTCAAAGTGGAAGCAGGAGATCAAACCTAAACATTACTAAAAAAGCTTACTTTTCCTTCCTAACATCTGTAGCATTTTTATCTGTTTTGTCAGGCATGTCTCAAGAATCAGTTGAGAAACATATATCAGAATAATGTCATAAAACAATCACACATCCAGATGACTAAGACAGACCAAAGTAGGCGCTGTACTTTCTGTACTCTCTGTTCTTTCTCTAGAGGCGCCAAGTTTACTGAAAGTTTTATGTGAGATTGAACATAGGCTACATATGGAAATGTTTTCGAAACAGCGGTGTCCGTTTTTTAAGTCCGAACACTTTATGTGATATATAACTGGAGTTCAACAAACCCAGAATTTAAAACCATTAACGTTAGCCTTCACGTCGTCTATGGGCTGGGTGAGCAATCGAAAGTTTGCGAAAAGTTACGCGAAAGAAGTCGATAAAACACTTCCACCTGCAGCCACAATCAAATTGAGCTTTCATTGAAGTGTTCCTTTATTAATAATGAACTTGTCTCTTTCGATTTCAAACTACTGGCGTGGTACCTTTGATAACATTGCTGTAGATCGTAGCCCGGAACTCTTCTTTGGCCCGCTGATCGAAGTCCTGCCCATGAATTATGCGCATTTGTTTGAGGAAAGTTGACTTGCCACTTTCGCCTGCTCCTAACAGCAAGATCTTCACCAGTTTCTTCACATAAGTCTTCTCTCGATACAGGCTTTTATCGATCTCCTTAGACTTTCTAATTTGGTCAATTTCGCCGCTGGAGAGAAGACAATTGGGGATACAAACTATAGCAGTCCGGGAGGGCAGGAAATCCGCCATCTTTGTAGTAACGACTTCATGGATACAAACTCGCTCTGCCGCGCGAGGCGCGTTCACGTATTCTTTACAAATAGGCGGATACCACGGGTGTGGTTTAATGTTTGGAAATCAATAAAGCACATTGACAACTATTTATTGTTTAATCAATTATGTTTATTGGGGTGGGCAATTCCTATTAAGTGTCCTATCGGATAAAACAATACTCTGTTTTTACACAACTGACAATATAGTAAACAACAAACAACATCATTTTATATATATATATATTTTATAAGTATTGCAGGCGTTTCTTGTAAATTCTACAATTTAATATTTTACACAGACTATCAGTAAAGGCTACGTTCACACTGTCAATTTCTGGGATTGACAACCGCATTTTCTTTATATATATTTCATCTTGAGACTCTGACACTCGTGCAGTAGGCCTAGTTTTTTATTTCCATCCTGTTAGGATCCTGTTCGTTTGTCATTGCCATTGTGTAAATAATGAAGTTCTGCTGTAATAAAGTTTTAGTGTCCAGAGCATATTTTGTCGTTTTACAGACACACCTCAAATTACAACACAAGCATATAACATTTTTCTTTTCTTTTCTTTTTTTTTTTCTTTTTTTTTTTTTTAATTGCGTGCCTAAATGGTCCTGCATATGAATGATAATAAAATAAACATTTTACATGCGCAGATTAAATTTTTCTTCGCAGTAAAACCTTTTTATTTACGATAATCACAATAAGAAATGGTTTATGGATTATAATAATCATAAATCCAGCTTTTGTTTTTTTCCCCATTTCAATCGTGTAGTTTGTTGTCAGCCCCAGGTGCCTTCATGTGAAAAAGATGACACCACAGCGCCATCTATCGCGTTACTGTAATCACTGCCCTCAGCATACAGGTTTACCTACATGAGCAGAGCTGTTACCTGATTGGCGCACACAGCCATCGTCTTTGTGTGCATCAGTGATGATTATAGATTAGACACAGCCAAAACGATAGTACGATTACCTACCGAGTATTTCCCATTTCATTCTCTCGTCTTCGACCGTCGACAGACTGTGACTGCGTGAAGAGGCGAATATGACCATAAGAAATGTACGGGACCATGGGCAGAGATACAGACCGCGTATGGCATGCCTGAAGAAGGTGGGTTGAGAGCATCATCCATAGCTCATCTGTGTTATTTACGTTTTCACGAATGAGATAAGAATAATGCTAGATTTCATTTATATAATCTAACAAGTAATCCTTCATGCCTTAAGATCCAGTGATATTTCTGCTTGTCTTGCTGTATTTGAGAGCAGCAATATAATTACTCTAATGCTGATTATCATGTAGTGTTGTGGGCTGTCGATTTCACTTTCAGTGGTGATTCGATCCATTCAGAATATTAAGTGTCTTGTAGCCTATATGCCAAAATGAAAAAAAAAAAGTTGTTACCTGGAACAGAAACAAATTATTTTAAGAGTATGCGAACACTGCCCTTGTTTTGGTCACAGAGAAACTTTTCAATTAAATCAATTAAAATTGTAAATTAAATTGCGTTTGTCTTTTTTTATTTTTTTTATTTATTTACATACATAGCTACATTTTTCCTATGTTGTTTTCAGGTCAGGATTTTTTATTGATTCAACACTCCTTGTACATTGATTTTGATTTTTGTGATGTTTTTTTTTTTTTTTACTTTCTAGATTTTGTTCATTTGTTTTCCAGTTACACAAAAAAAATCAAATTAATTGTTAATTTGTAAATTATATTATAAATATTCTAAATTAAAAAAGTTTAATTAATTTGCTTTACAACAATAACAAAAATTAAACTGGTGTCAAAATCAAACTTTTCAACCACGTTAAACTTAATTAATGATGATGAAAACTCATAAAAACTGATTTGTAAATTCATTACATAATTTAGAAATGAAAGAAATTGTTACATATTATATGCATTGTGAAGATTTTATGACATATGAATTAAATCATTTTTACAGTGTAAGTGTTAATTGTTTATTAGCAGCTTACTCTCAGGTAAGGTCACTGTGTGCTAATGGTATTAGTCTAGCTTTGCCATGAGCCTCTCATATAATGCAGTCCCTATTTTATCACTATGATACTTCAAACTGCACGCTTGAAGCAATCCCCCCACAGTGCGATCCACTAGAATATGTTTTATTAGTGCATTGCTTTGCTCTTTGCCAATGCACAGATAGTAATGACCCAATAACTCGGCCAAGAGCTTTCTGTGATCCAGACCAGGGTGCAGCAAGAGTTCACAGTCTTCAAAAGCCAGTGACCCTGACAAAGCAAGAAAAACTTCAAACAGCCGAGTCACAAATCAATCACAGAGCATATTTCAAAGAGGTCAGTCGCAGCCCCTTCAGACCATAAACCAGCAGGGATGACTTCACGGTGGAATAATTTAGTGAGATGTGCACACAGGTTGCCACAAGGTAAAAAAAAAAAAAAAAGAGGTTTTATATTGTACATATTGCTTTTTTTTTTGCATGTTAGGTGGAGAATGTGGTGTTGGAGATGCAGGACCCCAAAACTGGAGTGAAATCTCAGACCCAGAGGCTTGTAATCACCACCATCCCACATGCTATAACAGGTGAGATCCTCAGAAATAGCTGCTACCATTACTCAAGAGCCAATCTTTACAGGTTTCAAACTGATGAAAACTATGAGATGTAAGACACTGCACTTTTAATTAAAAATAGTAGGCTCACCTACTCATTTGTATTGATTTCTGCAGTTAGATTACTCTTCGGGAGGAGCTAGTCATCTGTGCGGTCCATGCATTATGTGGGTCTGAGACTGAAGAATCTATTGCCATGACAACCTCTGAGCAGCTGGTTGCAATGACTCTCTCCTCTAGGCTGCATGGTTTCAGGGAGGAGAGCTCTTGTAATCTCCACCGTCGGTCTTAATGCTGTCAGCCAGCTACATGTAACATACAGCGTATGATTAACTTAAATTTGTGATTGCTTAAACTTAATTGGAGCCTTGGATTATTCACAGCAGTTTTGATATAATTTATATAGTGGAAAGACACCTGAGGTTTTTAGTTAAAAATTCATTGAAATGACCTGGTTTTCTCCTCAGGCTAGCAGACACTAATGAAGCGACTCAGATTCACCCCTGCAGAGATCTTCTCATTAGTCTCCTATCACGAGACCCTCAGCGGGACACACAGTGGTGCACAGAGTCATAGCGCGATACCTATTTTGAGAACGCACCTTTGTATTGTGTCCAATACTAACTGTAGTGGTCTTTATGAATCTCTCATTCCAAAATAAATAAATATAAATGATAAACTTATAAATTATATATTTTGTAATTATTCTCTGCCATTTTAACTTCCAATTCAGCTTTTTTATTTTGCATAGGCTCTTCTCTGCCTCTTAAAGCTATGGTAGGCATAAACATTTTTTGATATACTGGTTGATAGTCTCTTCAAAGCCTGATCAGTCTATAATTAAAGGGTTACTTCACCCCAAAATGAAAATTTTGTCATTAATCACTTACCCCCATGTCGTTCCAAACCTGTAAATGCTTCGTTCGTCTTCAGAACACAATTTAAAATATTTTGGATGAGAACCGGGAGGCTTGTGACTGTCCCATTGACTTCCAAACAATTAACACTGTCAAGGCCCAGAAAAGTATGAAAGACATCGCCAAAAATAGTCCATCTGCCATCAGTGGTTCAACCGTAACGTTATGAAGCTACAAGAATACTTTTTGCACGCAAAGAACATGGATACGCTGTGTTCGTTCAAATCAAAGCGTAAACAAACATAGAAAGCGTATAGAACAGCGTACGCAGTTTGCGTCCAGCAGATATTCTCCAAAATGGCGCTACGCTGACGCAGAGAGGAGGCGAATTGTTGAATAAAGTAATTATTATTGTTTTCTTTGCATACAAAAAGTATTCTCGTAGCTTCATAATGTTACGGTTGAACCACTGATGGAAGATGGACTATTCTGACGATGTCTTTCATACTTTTCTGGGCCTTGACAGTGTTAATTGTTTGGCAGTCAATGGGACAGTCACAAGCCTCCCGGTTTTCATCAAAAATATCTTAAATTGTGTTCCGAAGACGAACAAAGCTTTTACGGGTTTGGAACGACATGGGGGTAAGTGATTAATGACAAAATTTTCATTTTGGGGTGAAGTAACCCTTTAAAGTGGTCTAAATATATATATATATATATATATATATATATATATCTGCATTGCATTCGGCCCGAAATTCAAAGGCAAAATGTGAAGACTTGTCAAAATATACAGAGACAGACATCGAGGTAAAGCAAGGGTAAACATTGGCTGTGTTTTTACAAAGATGGAGGAATTTGATGGAAAGTTTGTGTTTCAGTCATTCTGACAAACTTGAGTTTCTTCTTGATAAGTTAAAATTCTAGTTAAAAGTATTAATATGTTGGACCTTTTATTGAAAATAGCCTATTTTACTGGTTAAGCCACGCCTTCACTTTTATAGACCCATTAGAGCTGTGTTTGTGATGTCGGTGGGAACTGACACGCTAAAGGAGCATTTGCAAAGATTGTTTGAAAACATGCTTTATTTTTTTAGTTCCGCTAAGTGGCACTCAGCAGAGACACTGATAAAAGCTTTAATAGTTTCTCATTATGTTTCATAAATGCTCATATTATTATTGACTGGCTGCCAGGATGCTTCTCTAGTTTTATTTTAGTATCATTGAGATACTAGTTTTTATTATTATTATGATTTTGTTTTGTATGTTTTTGTCATTTCTTTTTTAAATGTCTCTATAGATTTTATTTCTTTTTTTCATTATTTTAGTATTGTGCATCACTAAATGAAAATGAGAAATGTTTTCTTGGCAAGTAGCTGAAATAATTGTTTGATATAGGCCTATTTTATTTCACATTTACTTTATTTAAAAGTTTATTTATTTATTTTTATTTTTTTGTAGTAGTTTTGGTTAACTGTAATAACCCTGGTGTGTGTGTTTTGCTGATGACTCCTGGTGGGCACATTCAATCTGAAGGCCAAATTTCCCACCCACTGATACAGTCTTTTATTACTCTGAAATGTTTTACTGTAACTGTTAACGTGTTTATTGCGTACATTGTTCTTGCAGGGGAAGATATTGTTGCATGGATCACTAATCGATTCAAAATAGATGCAACGGGTAAGTCAAGTACATCGTTGTTGTTTTTTTGTTTTTTTTTAGTAATATAATAATTCTGAAAAAATATATCCCACTCCAGATCCGTATAAAGTATTACAGATATGCTTTAAGATATTCTTGCTATGCAATTTGATGGTGTGATTTGGTGATTTGGTGTACTGTTCATTTGGGTCTTGCTTAAATGTATTAACTCTAAATGCTTAGAGGCCCGAGCTATGGGGACCATGATGGTGGCGTTTGGGTACATCTATCCACTACAAGATCATAAGAGACTCATCCTTAAACCAGATGCATCCCTGTACCGCTTTCAGGTAACTTTCACAAACAACCTTCATTACGCTTTCCATGAAAATATTAAGCTACACAACTGTTTACAACATTGTTAATAATGAGAAAAGTTTCTTGAGCACAAAATCAGCATATTAGAATAATTTCTGAATGGTTGCTAAAAATGATGCTTTGCCCATCACAGAAATGATTAACATATATATTACAGTAGAAAGCAGTTGTGATAATATTTCATAATATTACTTATTTGACTGTATTTGATCAAATAAATGCAGCCTTGGTGAGTTCTTCCTTCCATATGCTTTGTACTAATCTTTTCCATTCCTACTTCTTTACATTTCTTCTTCCAGACCCCATATTTTTGGCCTGCGCAGCAGTGGTCGGTGGAAGACACAGACTATGGTGTGTAATCATCTTTCGTTTTTCATGCATACTGATAGGTTGTCATAGCTATAATTCACAGTGAGGTTATTCATTATTCTTCAAACAGCTGTCTGAGATAAAGAATGTGATAAATTGCTTTCATGTTGAATCATATCACATCTTTTATTGGCAAGGTCAGATGTTCATATGTGTATTTCCAGCAATTTATTTGGCAAAGAGAAATATACGCAAGAAAGGGATGTTGGAGCTGTATGAACAGGTAATTGAACATCTTATTCTTCATTGTCTTAATACTCATGTATTAAATATATATTAATTTCTCTGAAATCCTATGTTGTAATGCAGAGGGAGAGGAACTCGCTGTAATAAATTGCATGACAAATTACAAGACTAGACATAAAATGTGTATGTTTCTCTACTCAGGAACAGTACAACAATCTTTACAAATGGATGAATCACAAGTGGGATTTTATTGTAATGCAGGCCAAAGAGCAGTACAGGTGGGTCACACTTCACTTTAAATATTGCAGAATTTTTATTATTTATCATGGCTCAGTCAATCCGTGTGTACACGGGCTAGTGAATGTTTTTCTTGCTCAGGCATACACTGCCTGGCCAAAAAAATCATACGCTAATATTTCATTTGACAGCTTTTAGCTTTGATTACTGTGTGTATTCATGTGGCATTGCTCCAACAACCTTATGCAACACCACATTTATTTCCATCAAGAGTTGCATTAAGTTTTGGCCAAGATCTTGTATTGACAATGGGATAGTCAAACCCTTCTTTAAAGCCGATTCCATCACATCTCAAAGACTTTCAGAAGAGTTAAGGATACAACTCTATGGTGACCAATTCATGTGTGAAAATGATTTCTCATGCTCTCTGAATCACTCTTTCACAATTTGAGCCCAGTGAATCTGGTCATTGTCATCTTAGGTACTTTTTCAGACATGTTAATCACTGCAAAAATAATCCAATCCTAGATCCTTCAGTATTTGCTTATTTAAATCCAAACAGCAACTTTTTGGCCAGGCAGTGTTTATTTCATTTATATAGCTATTAGTTTCAGCATATACAGTGGTGGCCAAAATTTTTAGAACCCTGGCAAATTTAGAGAGGTTTCAGTTGTTTTTGTTGAATTGGCTATTGCAATACCCATAAAATAAACTATTGCCAGAACTACCTGCGGCGGAAGGAATCTTCTGGAGCCTTGAAAATGATGGACTGGCCCCCTCAAAGTCCACACCTCAACCCCATCGAGCAAATTTGGGGCGAGTTGGAAAATAAACTGGACAGATCTATTGTCCATTCAAAGGAAAACCTTTGGCTTGAGTTGCAGAAGGCATGGGAAAACATTAGTGTTGAAGTTCTCAGGAAATATATTGACACTATGCCAGAGAGATGTGCTGCTGTAATTGCTGCAAAAGGTGGATATAAAAGTGGATAAAAACAGTACGACTCACTTCATCTGATATTTGTTGTGCTCAGAGCAACCATCTGCATGATTCATGAACATTGTGAAATGAAACCATGTTTTGGAGGCAAAAAAGGTCAATAGTTCTAATAATTTTGGCCACCACTGTAAAAGACACATTGGTTTTTGTGTAGGGCGGGTAAGGAGAGGAAGAAGCCAGACCGGGTGGTTTTTGACTGTCAGGAACGGGCCTACTGGGTTGTACATCGGCCACCGGTGAGTTACCTTTAGACTGAGTATATAAGGTCAATTAAAGTGACATATTTCCTCGCAAAGTGACTTAAAGATGTGAAAGTACAATTGTGCTATTTCCACTCAACAGCCAGGAACTGTTAGTGCCATGGACCATGGACACGACAGGATGGTTGACCCTAATATGGAGGAGGTAAAGGTATGTGTGAAAAATGATCGTATCTTCTAAAGAGATAAAACAAACATTTTTGACTAGGCCTTCAAAATGCAGTATAGTAGGTCTGACGAAGAATCTTGTAATTAGTCACGGGGCTGTATATCTAACATTAACAGACACTACTGCTGAGATTATGTTTGTGATGAGAGGCTATTGTTCTGGGCTTATCAAGGATATTTCTAGTATGTCAGCTTATATCCAATAGGATTTCAATGATCATAATCTGACTGCTTGCCACTGCAAAGGTCTGATTGCATTCAATAAAATAGCTTTGTCTTACACCCTTTCTCTCTTTCTTTTCTACAGATTCCTAAACTTACCTGTTGAGACACATGACAAGAAACAGCAGATGACTCCAAAATGAAAGCACACACTCAGTGGATCATGAAATTGGATGGACTCTGTTTAATAGAAATGAGTGCATGCTTTTTAAAATGACATTGGAGACCATGTTTACTCTCTCTTCACAGAGACTCATAACACAAACATTCTCAAAAAGTCAATCTTTTGCTTTCAGAACTGTCCTTTAGTATGAGTCACCACTTCCTTATGTTGCATAAACTGTTTCTAAAATTGTTTTACAGAATAAAACAACTGACTACTACAGAAGAATAGTAAGTACCAAAGAACTTGAACTAGTACAGATATTCAGATGCAAAAAGCAATGATAATTTGACCAATGAATCACTTTGTTTTCTTGCAGATTATGTTCACTCAGCAGTGTATCATGAGACCAAGGGTGAAGTCGTCTGTGTCAATTGGAGCGTATGTTACTGTAATATAACTTATGTTATGGGTAGAATCTGATCCTGTATATTAAAAAGAAAATATTTATTACATGATTATATTGCATTATATGTACTGTAATATTTTAATAATATAATTTTTTATTTTATTGTAATTTTTTGCAGACTTGTTAAGTACACTACAACATGCAAAGAGCATGACCCATTTCTCCATGCCTGCCTCCCAAGCAACCCCTGGATAACAGATGATATTACATATTGGACCCTCAACATGCCAAAGTGAGCCAGATACAAAATTTTTATTTAAATAAAAGCTTGTTTTTTTCTTAATTAAACATTTGATTAAATATTGTGCGTTTGGTTCATACAGTGTTGAGACCCCTACTAAAATGAGGGTGGAGCGCTGGACTTTCAGCTTTGGAGAACTGCTTATGGACCCTCGAGGAAGGGCCGATTTCCGCCTTTTCCTTAAAAAAGAGTTCAGTGGTATGCATTTTTCTAAACTTGCTCCACTAGATTAGACTTATTATTAAGAAAGCAATTTAATTGCTGATGCTCATAATCAAAACTGCAATAATTATTATTTATTAGAGGATACTGTGACTATAATCTGATTGCTGAATAGGTGAGAATCTTGCCTTCTGGGAGGCGTGTGAGGATCTGAAATGGGGTGCTGCTGAGACAATGAAAGAAAAAGCTCAGCACATATATAAGTAAGGAACACATTTTTGGCAATTTATTTCTGTGAGGGAAAGCAACCATTTTCAGCAGCTGAAATGTAATAATGGCTTGCTGAATATATATATTAATGAAACTAATGACAAATAAATAAATAATAAATATCATCATTTAAATCTGGCATTTTTCATTCTTATTTGATTAGGACATTTTTGGCCCGTGGAGCTCCACGTTGGATCAACATTGACGGCAAAACAATGGAAGTAACAGTGAAGGGTTTGGCACATCCTCATCGTTATGTACTGGATGCTGCTCAAACTCACATTTACATGCTCATGAAAAAGGTCACTGATCTCATGTAAAACTTTGCAGCTCAAATGCCTTGTGCTGTTTACAAACTTGAATTTAATTTTGGCTATGATCTGTCATTAAGGACTCATATGGGCGATATCTCAAGTCCCCAGTCTTCAAGGAAACTCAAAAGAAGGCCGTTGCTCCTGAACCACACAGATTCACGTGAGATGTGCCTTTCTGTTAGTTTCTATGCTTTATAATGCATAACTGACATTAAAAATGTTCTTTACTCTTTTCAAATGTCTTCTAGTGAGACGCAGTTGGAGCAGAATTCCAAGAGAAGGCGACCCAGCCTGAGTCCCATCATCCTCAGACAGCAGGAGGAAGAACAGAAGGCCAAACTTGCAGCAACTGGCCCGGTGGACATCACACAGGTCATGAGCAAACTGGAAAGGAAACAGAAAAAGTGAACCTAGAGACCTAGAACACAAAGAATAGATATAAGCAAATATTTATGATAAACAAAAAGGAAAACCACCTTTCTGGTCAAAGCAATTAACAGACTTGCAAGCCAATTTATTTACATAGAGAACATGTTGCTGTGTTTGTAATATTACACAGATATTTCTAGTTTTTGAAAGTTTGCTTGATATATTTTTTAAATGGCATCAAAAATTTCCATTTTGCCTTTTTAGTAGGCCATTATGTTGCGCTTTCACAGTTTTGTCAATCACAGTCATTTTTAATCTTTGTCATATTTATGTTTTGTCAAACATCATACATCTCCTGTGTGTTGAACTTCATACATCTCCTTTTCATTTCATACAACCAAAAATGATCAGATGTTGTCCTCATTACTAGTTTTTTTTTTTCTTCTCATGTTTGTTGCATTTACAAGTTTGCTGTAAATCATGAATTTATTAAAATACATACTAAAACCATTTCTGCCATCTATTGTCACATCATTTGTCTTTGTCATTTGTGATTGTTGTTGAGTGAAATGTATATATGTATCTCATCAGTTTGTGCATAGTCTTGTCTAAAATAACTTTGACCTCATGAACTGAGAGGAAATTAACATGCTATTCTGTCATCATTTACTCAACTTCATGTGTTTTGAAACCTGCAATGACTTGCATTATTTCATAAGCACAAGAGTGGTCCAGGCTGTTTTTTCTATACCGTGAAAGTGAATGGTGACTTTGGCTGACAAACAAGACTTTCAAGACAACAGTGTCAGTGCAGCATGAGTCACTGTATCTACATTTACGATGCTTTAATGAAGCCTGACAGTAACTTTTCACTGTATCATTTACTTACACTGTATCGAAGAAAGCAGCGTAAATATTCTGCTAAACCTTTCCTGTGGTGTACAACAGAAGAAATGGGTTTAGAACAACTTGAGAGTGAGTAAATGAAAATAATAATCTTTTTTTTTTTTAAAGTTGCTAATATATTGCTTTTTAATTTGCTGAAAAATACTATCCTGAATCGGATTTATGAAATTGCAAAATTTGGTAAGCCGAGAGTTTAAAATAATTTTATAGCTTGATTCTATTCAATTTCTAATTAAAGTGTGAAATCAAAAATATATTTTTAATTAATTTAAACATGAATAATAGGATAAGTTAGGTGCAAAGAATACAAATTACAGAAAGATTTGCAAAGCACAGATATTAAATACTCTTTAATTAAATGAATAATTAAGTTAATCTATAATCTCAGAAAAAAGGGTACAACAGCTATCACTGGGGTAGTGTTCTTTTAAAAGCTACTAATATGCACTCTTTATGTACTAATTGGTACCTTTAAGGTACTATTATGAAAAGTTACTGCCCTAGCGACAGCTTTTGTACTTTTTTTTTTCTTCTGAGAATATAACTGTCTCAAATATAGGATGTAAATTTATGGTAAAAACAGTGCCTTGAAAATCTTTCAAGTACATTGTATCATGATCACTAGATGTCATGCTTGTGTTGCTCTCATACAAATACAGTTATTTTATATGCATATATGTAAAACAGAATTCTTTGTTATGAATGGACAGTTATGAAGCAGTTAAGTTTAATCAGTATATACACAGAACAGCACAGTTTTAGCACTATATTTATCGGGGACAACTGAGGGACTTGTGTGCAACTCTTACAAAAGTTACAAAGGTTCAAACGTTCACTGATGCTCCAGAAGGAAACAAGATACAGTAAGAGGCGGGTGTGAAAACTTTTGAACAGAATGAAGACGTGTGCATTTTTCTTATTTTGTTTAAATATTATATTTTTTTAATTTAATACTGCCCTTCAGAAGCTTCAGAAGCTACTTACATGTTTCCTGGAAGACAAAATCAGTACAATTTACCCTGACCATCAAATTCAAAAAATTTCATTGATTCGTTGGATGGACTTCCTGCCAGAAATGCATTGTATTGCATGGTCTATATTTTCTACTCCTGATTGCAGATTACTCAACAAAAACAGTATTTAGCACTAATACATACTTTGCACGAACTGTGTTCCACAGCTCTGCCGGTTCACAGCACCTGTGCCTCATCTGGCAGTGTATACAGGCATTTGTGAAGCACAGTCCACTGCCTCCCCTGGGCTCATGACACTGCCCAACAGTGCTGCCTGCCCGTCTCCCATCAGCGTCGCCATCGACAGCACTCCAGCCTCAGAGAGGAGGTTTGACGGTAACGGAGGGCCTTCCTCCTCCCATTTCCCATCAATTGCAGAGGCATCAGTATCAGAGGAAGAGAACCAGCCACCTGCCCCAAAGTCTCGTATGGCTCTGTCACTGAGCAGACTCCTCCGCAGAGGATGCAACGCCCCGTCTGTCTTTGCCAGCCTATCCCCGAAATGTGCTGTGGCTTCAGGAGGAGGCAAAGTACAGCCTCTTGGAGTGGAGCCGCTTGCACAACCTCAGCCCAGAAGAATTGCAAAGTTAGTACATGCACTCTTAGGCCTTATATTGATGTGATTTTACAATATATGAAAAATAATCAAACTGCCTTTTCAGCTTTTTTCAAATCAAAGTTGACATCCCACCTGAATGCCGCATCTACCCCATTGATTCAGAAGATGAGGAGGACAACAGTCCTGATACAGCAAGAGGAGGTGTGAAAGAAATCATTTGTCCGTGGGAAACTGTCACCAAACAAGATGGAGCTGGATAGAAGAGTCATAGACGAGTCAGTAGAGAGGAAGGAGATACACTGAACCAATACTTGTGTCATAAATATTCTGTTTTACAACCCCGAGAAGGCTGTGGTAGTAATATATGAAGTAACCTCATCTCTAATTGACCTGTCTGTTATTTTTGATAGCTATTAGGTAGTGCCTACGTGTTATTGTAGCCAATGATCTGGTTATGATATGTTTAAATGGTAGTTTTATATACATAAATTCGTATTCTGATGTCACTGTTCTTTTATGACTGAAGGGGCCTTATTTTAAGAGATTTTTTGTTTATCATCAGTTTGTTTAGTGGTGCGGACAAAATATTTTGTACTTGGCTTGTTCACTGTTTTATATAGCTGCAAAACATGCATAAATGTGAATTGCTTTAAGAAATGTTATTTTCATAGAAGTAAATCTAGTAAGGCAGTAAAACGGAATGTGGTTACACATTTGCTGTCTGAATGTATAACCTTTAAAATGTTTACAGCTCACTTCAGAATGTGAATTTGTTCATGACTCATGTTTAAATTGTGTAAGTGCCTCAATAAATCATTCAAGGTTAGTTATTCTGATGTGTGGATGGTAAATGCGCTGTATATATTTAGCATAGTTATTGTTTGTGCATTATTTTATTTATATTTTGTTTCTTTTCTTATAAAACGTCCCTACAGAGGACACTGGAAAAAATTTGTAGTGATGGGGACTTTTATTTTAACGCAAGGTAATCTAATCCTATTTTTATTTAAGAATTATTAATCAACGCCATTGGTCTTGCAAGCACAAGACCACAAGTTATTATCTGACTACATTGTTTAATTTATTTTTACTTTATGTTATTCTTCATTGTATATTTATTATTTATTTAATGTTAAGGAAGTATATATTCGGAAGACAATTAATACAATTTTGCAGTCATACATCTTTATCTGCAGATCGTGATGTTTTTATTTTAAACGGACTTTTATTTTCCGGAAGTGCTGCAGTGGCCGTGTTGACTGGCTTCACAGCACTCTGCGGCTGAACAGCAGAGAGTAGCCGGATGCCTCAGTACAGTTTTTTGAGTTCGTGAACACCTTTGTAAACCCGAACGGTTGTTGCGTTTCACTTTGCGACTCGGTAAGTCGTTCAAATCAAACAGGTTCGCATGTGAGCCCCCCCTTTAAACGATGAAAGTTTAAAAATAGTAAGAACAAGTAGCGGTATGTGACAATTCATCCGCTTCTCTTGTATTGTTGCTCAGCGCACATTTCACTTGATCCACTAGTGTCTGTTACTGCATACATGCAGCTGTCGCGACGAGGATCTGGCCTGCTATATCTGGCCTGTTTAGTCTCGTTTAACGTGATGATTTTGCAAATGTATGAGCCTCATAGCAGCACAAGCTTCTCATTTCCTGCCATGTCGCATCAGTGATGAATGTGTAACAACAAGCGATAATACGTGTTAAAAAGAACCGTGTGTCGTGGTTTGTTTATTTTTTAAGCCAATTCACTGTCATAATGCTGTATGCTGTATGATTATACTGCCTGTACTGGAATATATGAAGCATTTGATGAGCTAGTGCTGGGACACACCTCTAATCAACAACACATGCGGATCTGTCCCTTTTCCACTTGATGGACATAGAATAGCTATCAAGGGACTTATTATATATATTAATACAATTTTTGCCTATTTAGATCAGTTCTTCTATCTGCATGCTCATGAACTGGTATAAAAGAGGCATTTCTGATTATTACATAAGCATCTGCATTGACTGCTGCTATGCCAACATGTATCTGTAACTCATGGCGTAATTTCGTATGTTTGGCTTTGAGATATTGTGCAATGATTATGTATTTGTGTATATACACAAAGTTTCATTACAAATGCCGATCCTCTCTTTCACAAGGCCTTCAAGATGCTCTCAAACTGTGAATGGAAATGAGGCTGAAATCTGTTACTGTGGATCTCATATTTAAGGTATCCTGCAATTTAATATTGATTTGATTAAGAAGTCATCTGTACTAACATGGCAAATTCATAATTTCTGATCTACTCCAGAAGGCCGTGCCTATCCATATTATGTTATTCTGTCTGGTTAATGGGGTATGGGGTTACCTGCATCACTTGCCAGTTACTCAGGTGGAGGTTTATGTGTTTTTAGCATTATTTTTGTGGCTGATGGTTAAAGGCAGGCGAGGACCTGCACAATGAGGAATGTCAGAGAGCTTTATGTCTTTCCCCTTGTCAGTGTACTAGACCTGAACACTGCATGTCTGAACACTGTTTCCCCTGTAAAGTTGGAATGTTCTTGCAAGATAATCCCTTTCTTAGAAATATAAGGAATAGTGTGCAGCCAGTCTGTCATTGCTCCAGCAGCGTGATCGGGACTCATCAGTCTTGTATCACCTTGAAGGGTTCATTTTGTGATGATAACCTGCTGACTGTACATTATTCTGCTTGTTGTATAGCTGCTTGTCTAAGCAATAACATGTAATATTAAGTTATTTTATCTTTCTTGTATATTAATTTAAAGATTCTGTAAAGATAAATAGTTTGTTATGCTTATATAAAGCAGTGGTTCTCAACCATTTATGCTCCAAGTGTGGCAAAGCTGCTTGTTTTTAAACTTTTATTTTTATTTTTTGGATTAATTTTGTGATTCAGTTATTTATTAAAAAAAGATTTCAGTTTACATCTTGATTTTATGTTTTTTTTTTTTTTTTATCATTTCTATGTTAATTAGAGTTAAATTATTTTAATATATTAGTACATATAATTTTTTTTAGTCATCCTGTTACGACCCTTGGAAGTTTGCTGAGGCCCACTGGTTGAGAACCTCTATTTATCAATTTATGCTAACCATAAAATTAAAACTGAACTGCTGTATTGTAACTACTAAGTTGCACAGTGTCGCCAATTAGCTGTTCTGATTTGCATTGGAATGAGAAGAGAGAAAGCATAGAGTGATTCAAAAGCAGAACCAGCATGTTTCCATGAGTAACTGTGAAATGTACAGTTTCGCTTTGTCATAAACAATATTTTACTTCTTAGATCAGAATCAAGTGTTCTAGAGAGCCATGTGATAAGCCAGCCAGGTTTTAATATTAACATGTGTTATTGATTTGTTTTCGTAGCTGGCAGGATACAATGTACTGTAATCTAATACTACTTCTCAAAGAAAAGGGCACAACTTGCCATGGGTCTTGAAACTCTGCTGTAATGGTTAGACGTACAGCAATAGGAAAACTTTTAAATAGTCCCAAAAGGCTTGTCAAATATTAGGTAACTGCTTAAAAGAAAATGATTTCTTCTTTCCACCCCACCCCACCTCTCTTCTCTTGGGACGGAGGGTGGGATTGGCGTATCGATAGACTCTGGATGCTGATGAGATCATAATGAAGAATGCATTAGCTAAAAAGATGGACAACGCTGACTCGAAGCAATAACTCATTTATACAGTTAGACATTGATTTGGTTGCTCTTTCAGAACAGCATTCACAAACACTTCTATAATATTCCGATCTGTTCCCAATAAATCAGTTCATCATTTACTCACCCTCATGTCCTTCCAAAACTGTGAGATGTCATTCCTTCTGGAACATAAAAGAAGATATATTGAAGGATGTTGGCAACCGAATAGTTGTGGTTCCAATTGAATTACATAATTTACAATATAGACAAAAATACAATGGGAGTCAAAGAAAACCAACATTCTTCTGGTTACCAACGTTCTTCAAAATATCTTCTTTGGTGAATGGGTAAGTAAATGGTGACAGAATTTTCATTTTTGAGTGCACAGTCCCTTTAATGTCAGTAGATGTGCTACATTACCTCACAAATGGAGAGTTGCATAATGTGCATTTGTGAATGCCATCTCCACAGTTTTAATGCTCAGATTGACCATTGCCATCACTGTCCTCCTAGTCAGATGATACTTCAAGTTGTTTTTAATGTCTCGTTGGAAACTGCATCTAATGCTCCATGTGGAGATTTTACAGCTACAGGGATTGTCCTAGACTTCTTTCCAGGGCTTATGCCAGACTTTTTCTGCTTAATGCATTCTGCCCAACTGTTGGGATAAAGAAAGAAAATGACAACGAAAGCTAAATAAATAAATAAAAAGAAGGCTAAATTACAAAATCAGCAACATGGAGATGTGGACAGATGGCTGGATAATTCAAATTAATCCACAATGCGTATGTGAGACTATGCACCCTACAAAATAAAAACAAAATGTTGTGAACACACTAAAGAAATATTTTGTACAATGTGCTGGTTGCTCATTTTAATCCAGTGAGTGACGACTTAAGCTTTTAATTAAAAAAAGATATAAATTGTATGTATGAATCATGTGCTATACTCTAAGTGTTCTAAAATCAACTGCATTTTTCTGGAATGTTTCATTAGTTTCTTCTGAAATTGGATATTAAATATACAGGTTTTATTAATACTATGTATTGCGTTATACAATGGTTTGCAGTTTTTCTTGCATTTTTCATGATCAAATTATCAACAAATGAATATGCACAGGGAAGCAGACGTGTAGAACTCTGAATTATTCTCACTCACAGATTAGACAGCGGACAGCCATACAATCGCTCTTTGTTCTGTCGAAAAAGGAGACCAGACAAAGCGTTTTCCAAAAATCTCCTAAATCGCTTACCGCTGGAGGCTTTGAGTTCTCTACCTGATGTTATTTTACATGCTTGTGTAAATCGCTGCCTCCAGTCATAGGAGCGAGTTGCACAATACTTCATGTCTGAACTTGTAGTTTTTGTGCTTTATATGTAACACACCTACAGTGGTTTCACTGGTTTAAGTAAGCGAGTGATTTAATATAGGCTAATAGGACATGCAAGGCACAATTTTTGTTTTAGCACACTCTGCTGCATGAAACATTTTCTAAAGTTTATTTTTTTTTGAGTTTACTCAGAAAGGTCATTTATTTAGGGTGTGAAGTCTTTATTTGTTCTCTTCCAAAATATAAAGATGCACGATGACAGAAATATACCCTCAGCAAAGCCCTTTATATCTGTGTTTTGCAGTTTCTAATTCAGCCTCGTCTCTGTAATTAACCTGTCACAGGTCTGACTGCTTCACCCACCTGTCACCCTGGCAGCGCAGGAAGCCAAGCGTGGGGAGGAGCTAAGCCCTGGCATCATGGTGTCTGCCGTGGGGACCGGCTCTGTGCCCAGTCCTCAGAGCGAGGCGGTGACCAGTGAGCTGCAGGAACTCTCTCTGCAGTCTGTACCAAGCTTACTGCCCCTGAAAGAGCGCAAGAATGGTGAGTTACGGCACACTAGTGCTAGTCCATTAGTGAAACTCCCTTTGAAAGTTGTTATCCAAACAATCTGTCCATTCAATATCATGTTATATATATATATATATATATATATATATATGTTTAAAAAGGTGTAGCCTACATATATAAAAGTGTATGACCACCGTTCAAAAGTTTGAGGTCAGTAAAGTTTTTATTTTTATTTTTATTTTTTTTATTATTCAGCTTTTGATTTATCAAAAGGGACAGTAAATATTTTTCAAATAAATTCTGTACTTTTGAACTTTATAGTCATCAAAGAATAAAAAAATGTCATGGTTTTCACTAAAATATTCATCAGCACAATTGCTCTCAACATTGATAAGAAGACATTTTTCTTCAGCACCAAATCAGCATATTAGAATGATTTCTGAAGGATCGGGTGACACTTAAAACTGGAGTAATGGCTGTTGAAAATTCAGCATTTTCTTCACAGGAAGAAATTACTTTTTAAAATATGTTAAAATAGAAAACATTTATTTTAAATTGTAATACTATTTTACAATATTCCTTTTTTTTTACTGTACTTTATACAAATAAATGCAGACTTGGTGAGCATAAGAGACTTAAAAAAAATTTAATTATACTCTTACTGACCTCAAGTTTGAACACATTTTACGCATGGTGATTAGTTATTACCATATTCATAAAATGTTCGATTAATCATGATCTTCAAAATAAAAATGTAATCAAATCAAGAGCTTGTGAATCAAATTGAATCAGCAAACCTTTATTGATACTCAGCCCTAATGTTCGAATGCTGTGGTGTTTACATTGTACTTGTACATTGCAAAATAAGGTGAATAGTACAATGTAATAGGTTTTGCTTCTTTTCTTTGTAGAGGTAAACTGCATTTCATTAGCCACTAGGTTACTTGATGAAGAATGATTTTAGAATTGAATGGTATGAAGTTGTAATGTTTCTCATAACAACAGGATGTACAGCCACATATGTTCTGTTGATGTATATAGGATGATTTTCTAATTAGATTTAGCACACAATAATGAAGTAATTAGATCAGTTGCAATGTTACAATTTTATATGCATAGAGGCGTACAAGTCTCTACAGCGTTAAAGCAGGAAACAAAGAGAACGCCTTACGCAGTTGCCTTTATTTCAGCTGCTCTTTGCTCTCTTTCCACTGAGAGACATTGAGTGCCGAGAAAAGGAAGGAAAGAGTGATGTTATTTTTTCTTTTTTTGGAAACTATTTACATTGAAAATATGGAGGGCGTCCAAAACCATCATGTTTTTTGTTATCGGTTTCATTTGCAGTGCTGATTTATGATTGTGTGTATGTGCTAAATGTGGCAATCGCGAACAAGGAAATTCATAAGCATCGTGCAGGTTATGTAATGCAGTTTCTTTGCATAAAGGAATGAATATTTAGGTCCTGTGGGTGTAGGGTGTCAAGGAAGTGTACATTATTGAAAGTGAAATGGCTTGTTAAATGTGTGTGACATGTAGAAGGACACTTCAAAGCGTGTTTGTTTAGCTCTCTGATATACAGCAGACACTCGGTTTGACTTCAGGAAGCTTTGAGGAAAGGATGATTTAAAGAAGTGAAGATTAAGCAGAGCCAGCAGGAAGATGCACAGACGCTGCAGCGTGCTGTGATGTCACTCCAGACGGGTTACATTTTCATTCTGAAAAACCTGTGGGATGTTATTATGTAAGGTTTGCTGTTTGCTGTAGGCAGGCGAGTGGTGGGTTGTTGTTGCTTTTTTTTCAGAACTGCAGGAATGCCAATAAAGAGTTAAACTCCCATGTAACAGCACCTCAGAAGCTCATGGCCTGCAGTCATCACCACTCCCTTCCTCCAGTCTTCAGCCCCCCGAGCTGCACTTCTTTGAGGGCTAGATGATTGTAGCAGACATGTTAATGCAAGACTTCTCTCTTCTCTTGCACAAAACAGAAGTGATTGCTGTAAGGCGTTTAGAAAACAATGTTGGTGTTTGGATGCAGTTTATTGTTAGCGAGTAAATAGGGATGCACAGACAAAAATAACCACGGAAACTGCTGTTTAGCAGATCAGTTTACTGTTAACAACAACTTGTTGAAAAAAAAAAAGAAAGAAAAGAAAAAGCAGCATGCATTTGAAAAGATGCAGGCAAAGTCTCTTTCAAGGAAAGTCTGTTCACTATGCATCTAGATTTGCAATGCTGAAAGCTATTTCAGGAATCCAAGCCCAAGTCCTGTCTGCTTGAATGGGAAAATCCTGAAATCTTAAAATCTCACATTTAACAAAATTCGATATTAACTGTCCCATAAATGTTGCTCAAATAGCATTAATGAGAGCTTATATTTCAGACTGAACCAGACAATGTGCATGTGCGCATCTCCTTTTTTATGGCTTTTTATTATGACTTTATCAACTTTGTTTTTGTATATCTGAAGTCTTTGATGCAGGGTTAATCAGATATAATGTAAATGACTGATATATTGACAGGAAAGAGGTCTCATTTACAGTTCATGCACACATACTAGTCTTTGCGCAAAACAAACTCGCTGTCTATAGAGAAATATTATGGTCAAAATTTAAATGTGAATACAAATTAGCATTTCTTTGCATTTCCAAAAAAAACTGGGAACTACATGTTATTGTAAAATGTTGCATTGAATTTAAAATGCCTTTATGTAGAAAATGGGATGTAGAATTGTAGAATTTGTCTGGACCGATGATGAGGTTGAATTGTAACTACAAAATCGACACATAATGCACATGACTACACGTACTACGCACGCGCATGACATCACTGTTTTCAAAGATTCCCTTATTGGGTGTTTACACGGAAACTGTAACACTTTGAAACCCATTTTCAATCCCCAAAACGCCATTGTCGTGTAAACAAACAGGCAAAACGCATAAAGTTTCCCATTTTTGGCTGAAAACGTTATCGTGTAAACGGCCCCTTATATTGAATTGATAAAAACTAATTTTAACTTGAATAAAGTTTCATACAGATTTTATTATTAGAATTATTTTAAATTACTGTTTAAACTCCCCTCCCACAGAGGGACGCCTAAGTTTACTTCACTGTATTACAAATAAATCCTAATCTATTCATGACAAACTAAAAGGTCTAAGAATTCTAAATAGATATTTTACCACTGTTTTTTTGTTACAAAGTAATAGATTAATTTGTGACAAGAGTGCACCTCAAAAAATTACGTTATAACAATTTCTTCATTGCCTTTTTCCCTATCACGCTTTAGAAAAAAATTATAAATTATATACCAATTAAAAACTTAAACTCATCCTGTGAAAACCATTTTAAAATCGGACATTGCATTATCATGGAAATGGTACATCAAAATAATATTACAAAATGTTTTTAATGAATTATAACAATTTCAGTTTGGATAGTGCACTTTCACATCTATGTTCAAAAATGGGAGTGACGGTTTCATTTTTGGCCAGGAATTTATATTTTAGTAAGCCACATAATGCTGTATATTGAATAAAAAAATAACTTCAGTGAGTTTGGAGTGGAGGTAGTTTATCTACATGATAGTTGTCAAACTGAGCAATGTGCAGCTTAAGTAATCACTAAGATCTGTTTGAAGTGAAGAAGTTTTGGACGAGGGAACCGAGGCCTGAGGAAGGATGTGTGTTGGGTAGCCGTCCTAAACGCTTGATTGCATAACTTTGTGTACAGTGCAGAAATCCTGCCTCTAAGAAAGCAGGCGGTCAGGAGAATGACAGAGGGCTAAAGGTGATCTGGAATGTGTTTTGGCTTCAGTTTCTGGCTTATAGCTCACACACGTTTACTTCTATAATAAACGAGTGACCTCAAACCAGGACACAAAGTTCCTGATCTCTCCTCCCCTCTCTCCTGGAGTGAAAAAAAAAATGGCTTCAAGGAGAAGGAAAACTAGGAGTTTCTCAACAGCACAGCTGAAAGCAGAGCCTGAAAGCAGCACTTAAGCAGTAATAAGGAAGAAACTGACTCACACAGACACAAACACTTCAGCTAACACACCCACATCTGTAGGGCGTGCACACACACGCCGGCGCAGAGTGGAGGAAGGTGAGGGGCACACAGACACACCCTGCCGTTCTTGGATCTCTCAGCAGAACAGCCCGGAGTTCAATCATTCAACTTCATTCACAGCTTGTTGTGTTGTCCGGTCTTGAAATGGATTAATAAAGAGTGGCTGTGATTGTATCTGTATCGTTCTACACTGGAAGGATATGGCCATACATTCAGGTACAGTACTTGCACGTTTGGATTTTTATTTATTTTTATGTGAATGAAGTCATGTTGAGGTGTGGTAACCCTGGTTGAGGTTTAACAAGTTTGTTTAATAGCTAAGCCTGCTGTTTGTGAAGTCCTGCACAGGATTTATTGCTGTTTGAACTGAGGTCTCACTAAACCACAACATTTACTTAATCCTGAGCTCAAGCAGTTGACTGTTGAGGTTTTTAGCAATTAAAGATGCTAAACATTTTTGTGTGTATGGAAAATAACTGGGCTTAGGTTTTCAGATAAATACTGGCGTAATCAAACAGTTGTGGAATGTGGCTGATTAATTATTAACCATGAATATTCGTTATACATTTAATTTTATCTTGATCCAGATCTTGACAACTTAATTTTATTTTATGTTTTATTTATCACATCTATCTATCTGTGTATGTATACACACACACTCACACTATTATGTTATGTGCTTTTGTCATTTTTGTTAGTTTCGTTTTTAATGTTTTCTTTTTTTAATCTTTAATTCGTCTTATTTTATTTCAGTTAGTTGGCAAGGCAGCATTTCTATTTTTTTTTTTTAGATTAAGTGTTTTGTTTTTGCTTTTTTTGTATATTTTTCAGCTTTATTTCAATTAACAAAAGCAGTTTTTATTAGTTATTATTTTAGTTATATTTTATTATTAATGAAAGATTAATAACTAAAAATGAAATAATTAAACTACAAAAATAAAATTGATTACTAAACTTAATTATTAATATAGTTTAGTTATTAATCTTTATTAGCTTTTATTTAATTTATTTTTATTAGCTTTAGTTAACCATAACAGCACTGTTGAGCATAGACAGGAAAGTAGGGGTGAGAGAAGGGGAATGCCAACAGGACGTCACCCAGATCAAACTCAAATGTCCTGAGCATCAAAACAACTTTATTAGGACGCTCTTTTGTGCATAAAACTTGCAAAAACAAACCTATGGAATATTATAACCTAAAAATTGTTCATTTACCTGTGACATGCCCCGTAAACACTAAAACTGTCAAAGCTCACTTACTTGTATTACTTACTTCTACTCGCTTTCATTGCTTTCATACTTTTAAGTGAAAATCTCCAGAATGATACAATATAGAAACAAATATGTGGAGAGCCCACCCTGGAACTGCTCCAGCCGGAAGGGGAGGAATGTGTCAATGATAGATCTCTGTTGTTAAAACCAGCTGTTTTCTCCCTGAGGTCTGGCAGTGGAGCTCAGAGCCTTGAGGAAAAGAACAGACTCCTTTTGGGACAGAATGTCTGAGTCAACAAGACAAGGAAACGTATCATACCATGTTTGATGCTGCGTTATAAATCAGATCCTGGTCAAGGAGGTTTGACAGAGTCCTGGCAAAAGTCAGTGTAAAGAGTGGTTGATTATCTGCGAAAGTCCACTCCTCCAGATGGAGGTGCCTTGACGTGAGATATTAGATAAAAGGCCAATTATGTGGACTTCGGTACCAGTTGCCATGAGATTCTAACATTGATTTTTAAGTGCAACTGATGGATTGATCGAAGCTCTCAGGTCGTTTTCAGTCCCACTGCTACAGTTAATATTGGATAACAGTGATGTTTCTGTATAAATGGTCAAGATTTAGACAATTAGTCCTGTGAAAATGTATGATTTACATGTCGTATTGCATCATTATTGCTGTCCAGAGCGCAGTTACTCTTCCATGGGTTTTGCGCTGACTGTCTCTGGGTTGCTCTGTGGTTTTCTATGTTATGTAACATTTTCAGATTGTTTGCCAAGCTTAACTCCAGCGTGCTTACACAGGCCCTGAACATAACAGGATGGAGGGAGGAAAAGAGAGCCATTGCTTTGCATTAAATAGACACGACCCGAAGCTGGCCTTAATCCCCCAGCAGCCTCTTGGTTTATCTAGACATCTTCTGTCTCGTATACTAACAGGTCAGGTGAATCATAACACTGGAAAACACATCTTTGCTTATTGTGGTGATGATAATAAAATGACAACAAGTTTGACATCAGGATGAATAGGTATTCCAGGAACAAGGAAGCTTCCTAGAATTCTCTGGCTTAGTTGTTAAGATGGAAGTATGCATTTGCAGGCACAGACAGAACCTTATAATAAAGTGGCCTTTATAAGATTACATCAGTTTAACTGCTTTGATTTATTTGATTTGCTCAAGTGCAGTATGCCAGAAACAATAATGCACTCATGTCCCTCAGCTATGAAAAGTGCTTTGTCAGCTAGACATCCACTGTGCTGTTTGCTTATTCCACTGCACCATATCTACATAGCAAACCCAAATATATATATAATGGAGATATATATAATATACATTTTTAATATTTTAAAATATTATATATTTAAAAATTTAAATCTCATTTCACATTTTAATATTTTAAAATAATATTTTACTGTACTTTTGATCAAGAGCGTTGGGAAAAAAATAGTTTCAAGAAATCTTTACTTGTGCTCTGTTATCTTAAGTGATATTGATCCTAAATCCGTATCATTTAGTTTTATTGTTTATGTTGGAGCTTCTGGACGTAAACACAGGAACATGATGGAACCACTCCTATCAGTTGCTTTGTTTTGTCTGTTCTTGCAATTCCGGTTTTATGACTGAATTGATAACATCCACTGACTCATTCACATATCAACGGTTGTAAATTGATTGCACATGATTATATACATAGGGAACCTTTTGTCACCGTCACAGACCAAATAGTATCCTGGTGAAATCTTTCCACGGAATTTCCAACTGATAATGTATTCAGAATTTGGCGAATAAATGCTTTAATTCTCATTATTTCCTGTAGAAGTACCAAAAACAGTAAAAATGTTGTGTAAAGTTAGATTGTGATTGGATAAAGTGATATTTAGAAAGGATACAGAAGTTAATAATCAGTGTGACATAACTTAGTGACGCTCCCTTAACATGCTAACAAGTCGTGACAGGCCAGGTTTAAATACTCAGGCGTTACTGCAGTGATTTTTCAAGTTTACAAGAATTTGCATTGTTTCATGGCAATTACTAAATGTCATCAGTACAGATCAACAAAACAACTGTGTCCTAACACAGATTTTTTTTTTTTTTTCACAGTGTGACTAATTTACAGCAGCAAACGATTTCTCCACACTGAATGTGAAACTCCTACACAGTGTGCCACAATAATCCTAATCAGAGACTACCTGATATTGCAGTTTTTTTTCAGAGGCCCAGATTGAGCAGAAATATGCAGTTGCAGATATTTGTATGACCAAAAAGTAAGATGAATTCAATAAAATTATTATAACCGTATAGCAGACTAATGCTGTTTAAATGTTTAGTTTTATGATCAAAGCTCTGTGTTTTTATTCAAAACACGTACTGCAATGCAATCCAGTGATGACTGGAGAGATTAACAAATATATGTTCCTCAGAAGCCTTTTTGACACTCACGTTTTAATATAATCTTTAAATATTACTATATTAATATTTTTATTTATATTAAATATTAAATTTTATTGTACATTTACTTTCATAAAAATCTGATTTCACAGCACAAAGACGTGAACATGACCTGAAGGGAAATGTTTTTAGAATTTTTAGAATTACTAAAAGGCATTTTACTTTCTAAAAAAACGTATAAACCATCAATCAGAAAAGGCCTTATAAGTTTGTGTATTTAGGCTTTATAGCAGGCATCCTCAAATCTGGCCCACTCCTGCAGAGTTTAACCCTAATCAAACACACCTGAGCATGCTAATCAGAGTCTTCAAGATCATTAGAAAAATCACAGGTAAGTGAGTTTGATCAGGGTTGGAGCTAAACTCTGCAGCAGATTGGCCTTCCAGGGAAAGATTTGAGGAACCCTGCTTTATAGGGTTAAGGCATCTTTAAGGAAACTCTGTGTAATGGAACAAAATGCTATTTGTTTCATCTATAACAGCAGGATGAAACATCATGTGAGAATGTCAAATACAATGAAAACAAGAGTCAGGATTTGCAGAGATGCTGGAAAGTAGGGCAGGAGGTAGAGAGGTTTGGATGAAATGAGTTCAGAAGGATGTTATGTAACAGGCTCACAAAAACAGGAGAGCTTGGACATGAACCTCTCTTTTTCACTCGCCTCCCATAACCTCATTTGCTGAGCTCAATCTAACATCCCTTCTGCACTTTAGCAGCTTGTATTACTCGAGTCAGGCAGCTGGCCTAATTTCCCGTATACTCCGTTTCTCGTTCCTTCACTTTTTCACTCTTTTGAAAACTTGTTAGTGGGGCCCAATTTGAATCAAACTGAGGAGATTAGTTGTATAATCCTGTTTTGTGTCTGGCTCTCATGTGCGTATTGTTTTGATGACTTTATGGCAGTGTGATCCCTTGCGTCATTGTAGAAATGTAGACTGCATGAATACTGGTCCTCTAGGGCCTATTTTTCTGGCTAGTGCTGGAAATTAAGCAACAATGACGTTGTTTTTCAGTGAGTGATTGAAAGCAGAAAGGAAAAGTGGCAGAAAAGTGTTTTATTGTGGTACAAACAGTAAAAAGACGAGAAGGCAGAAGCTGATTCTCAAAAAGCAGAACAGCATGAATGCATCCTTTTTGAGACTGCGCAAATGTTTTTCATGATATTAAATATATATTTCAAAATAATTAGTGGTTGTTATGGAAGAAGCTCATGTTCAGTAAATCTTAAAATAATGTTGTAAATATAAAAGATGTGGCAGCTGCAAAAACTCAGTTTGGTGCTACACCCTAAGTTAACCTTGGCCAATAATAATCAACCAGCAATGATTCTGACAGTCATAACGGATTGTTTGCATTGCTTGTAATAAAAACTACATGGCATTACTCATTTGGGTGGTTTTGATCTGTCCTGAGAGCCTGATGAACTTTGACTTTATTATCTGTGGTGCTTTATTTGATAAAGGTGGTGTTTTGTATTTTGTGCGACTTATGGACGTAGCGTAGGCTGGCAATAGACTTCCTCTGTGGTCAGTAGGCACTTTGCAGTGCTGAGCCCTTGTGGTCAATGACAGCATGAGCGTCTACTGCTGTGAATTCTCACTGAGTGATGATGACAGCAATGAGCTTGTGGGCTAAAAGCAGATCACGGTAATGTTTTTGTCTCTGGGGAGTATGTGCACAGTGGTCTTCAATTCCCTGTAATATAGAAAAGATTATATGACTGTTTACATTAGCATATTTAATCTGAACGTAATGTACAGTGGCCAGAAGACTTTTATTAAATATGTGAACTGGATTAGATTAGACTAGACATGCAGGAATTCTTAAAGGGACAGTTCACACAAAAATGACATTGTCATCATTCACTCACCTTAATGTCATTTATATATATATCAATTTTTTATTTATTTTAAATTTTTTTGGTCCTCCATTGTCCTCATTTTTGTTTTGGACTCCATTGACTTTCAAAAACAGTTGATAAATTGTATCAAATATTTTCTTTTGTCTTTAGAAGAAAGTCATGCAGAACAACATGTATGTGAGTAATTAATGACAGAATTTTTATTTTTGGGTGAGCTGTCCCTTTAAGATACTTTATCCGTATTTATTTCTATAGCCATGCTTTAGTGATTTGGTTCCTGGAATTCTGTTTTTGTGTGTGTTTGTTCGAAAATGTGTGTGCGTCATGTTTGCAAGAACTGTAACGCTGGGATAGCAGTGGGTAACCCTATCCAGTGCTTGCACAGGTGATACTGAGCTGAATATAGAGCCTTTTGGCCAGCTGGCCTTACTATTTAAAACTGAGAGAGGACCCGGGTGGGGGGATGAGGGGGTTCGCCAACAGTCCAGTGTGTGCGATGTATGTGAGCCTGTCGAGTTCTGACAGGCAAACTCTTGTACTTTATCTGCCAGTAAGAAAGGAAAGGTCAAAGGAGACCTACGTTCTTCTTGTGACCTCCTTCCTTCCACTCTCTCTGCTCATGTCAGTGGGACTCTCGAGAGCCCCGCTTGACACCATTTCTGAGAGTGACGTAAGAAATTTCTGTATTAAATACCATGCGAAATGTGTTGAATTCCTAATTAATTTTTTCATTTACTTGTTTTATGATGATGACTTGTACATGTGAGAAACGTGATTAGAAGCTTATAGTTTGTGAGCATATTATAAAACAACTAAGAAGAAATGTCTGTGTATAAGTGAGAGTGTTGTTACTGTTAATAAAAACTACATTATGAAATAAAAAATTAACACTAACAATTGGAGAAAAATGTGACCGTGAAAGTTGGAAAATACTATGAATATGCTTAATTAATTTGTGATCACTACATTTGAATTAGTTTTGGTCTATGTAATACATATTTTATTTGCAATAGCAGAAGCTATTTTAGTATTTTTAAAACATTTTTAAAAGAAATTAATACTTATGTTAATATCATTATATTAAGTAATATTTCTGTCATACTTTCTTCAATTTAAACCAAACTTTTATTTTGACTGGTTGCTTTGAAGACCTTTAAGTTTCTGTTTGTATATGATATGACAGTCACTTTTCTCAAAAGAAACGGTAAAATGCTCATGAAGTTACTCTCAGAGCAGTTGTAGACATTATATTCATATGTCCATGTCCTCATATATTGAGATGGCAGAGGCTGAAAACACTGTGAGCATGGTTCAGTTTTAGTAAATGAGTGCAGAAACACGCAGAACATGCAAGATTCATATTTACAAAAGATTTTTTAAGTATTTGACCTACTTTTGATTTATTCATCCAAAATTTGGCAGAATCTGAGACATTCCGTGTTATACAGTAAATTCCATTTTATGATTGGATTCCGCAGTTCCGTCCACGTTTTCCATATCTTGGAAATCATAGGGTCCTACTTAAGATTGAAGTAATGGCTGCTGGATGCCATCACAGGAATAAATTACATTTGAAAGTATATTGAAGCAGAAAACAGCAAAATTTAAGTTTGTAATTATAATTCACAATATTACTGTTTTTACTGTATTTTTGATTAAATAAATGCATCCTTGGTGAGCATAAGAGACTTTTTTTTTAAACTTACCTACCCCAAACTTTTGAATGCTAGTGTGTTTATATATATATTTTACCCTAATAAACCAGTGAAAACAGCTGATAGGGTGAATGGGGCTCTGCCAGATTGTAGAGCGTAAACGAGAGGCAACAGCTGATCTGAAGCGAGCAGTCATTGGCACTCAGCAGACCCTCCTCTGTGTTTGAGGGTGAGAGACACGCTGTTCTGTGAATGTCTTCTGCTTAGTGCAGAGCAGGCTCTGTGCTCTGCCATACTCACCTATGTGCTTTAGCTTCATTTTCTGCCTCTGCATCCACCTTTGAGAGCAAAAGGAGACAGAACCGAGGATTAGATTTTGGATGAGGAAGAAACCAAGTGGAAGCTGTCTGTTCTCCAATTCTGTGATTTGAAACACTGTAAATACTGTCATTGTGGACTAACATACCTGGTACGGAAATCTTGCGCCGTGCGATCCGTTTTCCTCACTTTGGACCATTAATGGAATATCAGTTTTGACTTTGAGATTTGCAGAGACTTTCAACACTGGATCCAAACATGCTGGACACAAACCACTGCCTTCATATTGATACTTCCTCTTTTGAGGATCAACCAATCCGAAATGGGGAAGATAAGCTATCTGTGAGTCTGGACTGTGACAGACATGCATATCATAGCCTCAAAGAAGGTGGGCATTGTTGTTTTTATGCTTATATAGAGTATAAATAAAGCACCCTCCAGGTGTGCACCCAACTTAATACATCGAATTTAGCTTCATTAGCGTTTATCCATAGTCTTAACGCGTCAGACTTGATTATTCTAGTGTCTTAGTGGTGAGGTCACCCCAGCTGCTCGTACAGAGCCAAGAGCGAGCACCGGTTGACCTGTAAACCGTGCCAGGCCTGGGGGCTTTGAGGACAGTCAGCAAGAGGCGTGTTTAATTAAGACCCCAGACACACAGGCTCTTGGATTAACCCAGTTGTCTGCATGATTTGTTTTCTTTTTTCCTTTTGTTTCAAGACCTGGATGTTGACTCCACACTTTCCAGGTCTCCCACGGAATTTTCCAGGCTGGCGAAGAGAAGATGGAGAGAGTGTTGGCATTTAAAAGTGTCTGATTGATTTACACTATCAGGCCAGGTTCTCGGAGAGGTGCGAGAGGGCTTGTGTTTCTTCTTCAGTGGGTACAAAAATAGTGGCCAGCAGGTCTAAGGAGTGGGTGGTCAAAAACAACTGTTAAAATGAAGTGGGAATAGGAAGAATTTAGAACAAATAGTGAAACTTTTCATATTCAATTTGCAAGTGAGAACCAGAGTAGGTGTTCTGGGATTTTCCAAAAGTGGTTTTCGCAGTAATGCCATAGAAGAACAATGTTGTGTTCCCCAAAGAAACTTTCAGTGAACAGTTCTTCAAAGAACACTTTTTCTAGGTGTGAAGTAGAGCCTTTTCCGCCATCAAGAACCTTTTGTGCAATGGAGAGTCTCCATGGATGTTAAAGGGTTAGTTCACCCAAAAATGAAAATTTTGTCATTAATTACTTCACCCTCGTGTTGTTCCAAACCCGTAAGACTTTCTTTCATATTCAGAACACCGATTAAGATCTTTTTGATGGAATCTGAGAGCTCTCTGACCCTCCATAGACAGCAAGGATACTACCACAATCAGGGCACAGAAACGTAGCAAGGACATCGATAAAGTAGTCCATGTGACATCAGGGGTTCAAGCGTAATTTTACGAAGATACGAGAATACTTTTTGTGCGCAAAGAAAACAATAAGAACAATTTATTCAACAAATCTTCTCCCCGAGATACCGTCTTCCGCCATTTTGGAGAATCCTTGCTGTGTATGGAGGTTCAGAGAGCTCTCGGATTTCATCAAAAATATCTTTCTTACTTAATATAATACTTTCGAACCACTGATGTCACATGGACTATTTTAACAATGTCCTTAGTACTGAACATTTCAGTTACATTGCTGTCTATGCAGGGTAATAAAGCTCTCAGATTTCTTATCTTAATATCTTAATTTGTGTTCCGAAGATGAACGAAGGTCTTAGGGGTTTGGAACGACATGAGGGTGTGTAATTAATGACAGAATTTTAATTTTTGGGTGAACTATCCCTTTAAAGGTTTGTCATGGAACCACTGATGCCAATGAAGAACCTTTATTTGTTATTTTACCTATGGTTTATATAACAGAAAGGAGTGTTTGGTTGGTCTTGGCATGCATAGCCGATGTTCTATTCTTCATCCCTAGACGTTGTGACTGTGAAGGTCAGAACAGCTGACTAGTGCACACAAAGCAATGCCATGTGGGCGATGATGTCATTGTGTCAGAACTGACAGGTGCACGCTTGCCTCTAAAGCGTCCTGGGATGCCATCAATACTCACGGGCCACATCCCTCCTGACGTGACATTTGACATAATAGTAACTGTAACGGCTTTTTTCACAGAACAAAGCAATAATAACAAATCTCTCATGCTGTCTACACACCACCCTCTTTATAATCATTGAGCAACTTACCAAGTGTGTTGTGCCAGCACGTAAGTTCCTGATTTTAAGAACGCCTATTGCCTCTGTTGCACTTTTTGAATTCAGGAAAGTAGTTGAGTGTGGTGAAACGGGAAGTATGAAAAAACCACCCAAACAACCTAAATATTCACAGTCCCTCCCCTCAGCATTTACTCTTTAGTTAGAAAGAAACTGAAAGAGGGCTCTTTCGAGCTCTTGTCCTGACTATGTGATAGTCATCTGCCTACAGCTGTCCTGATGTGAATATTGAATCTGTCATTCTCTAAATTTGAAACCTTTTCCTCTCTCCCCATGCAGTTCTTCAGCTCAAACTACAACAGAGAAGGACGCGAGAGGAGCTGGTCAGCCAAGGAATCATGCCTCGTAAGTCAGATTTTACTCTTCTAGTTACCAAGCATCACAGTTTTCCATATGTACATTTACTTAAAGAATTAATAGGTTCATTTTGGCAAAGTTTGTGAATATATCCATAGTTGCTTTATAAAGTTTTTGTGCACTCAAGTCAATTTATAAATGTCTTTATATATATATATATATATATATATATATCACAATTTCAAGCTAATTACATTTATAGTAATGCAGCACGAACACAAAGTTTCAAATGATAAAACAAACAATATATTGTGCAAATTTATGAAATCAAAACAAATAATCAACATGATGAAGTCTTTGCTGAAAATTCAATCTTTATGCCTTCTGTCCTCTGATTGATAGTTTATGCTTTTTTTAGCAAGTAAAATAATTGTAAAAATGTCCAATTTTAGGTCATGGAACAGTGTCTGCACCAGATTGCATATTTTATCTCAGTTTTTGAATAAAATTAAGATGCATTTTTATCCTCAAGTATGAGCTCCACATTCTCACTGATACTATATACCATATGATAATATATACTATATGAGCAATAAAAGCCTGATGTATCAGATATGATACATTAACATTTAGATGTTCTTTTATATTTTGTCTATTGTTTTCTGACTATTTGTGTCAGGTTTTATGCAACAAATTGGTTCAACATATTGTTAATGCATTAAACTAAACTTTTTGTTACTGACAGGAAAATCCCTTTCGGACCAGCTGATTAAAAGTAATTGCAAAAATGGTTCCCTGAGAAAATCTCTTGCATGTTCTCAGATGCCACTTGCATTGGTATTTAGTATGCACTATGCAGTGACAATTAGGCTATACATGATTAAGTGTGACTAAAGTGTCCAAAAGCTACTGTATATTCTACAGCTAGGTATAATGACAGTATTCTGAGATATTTGTTATGCAATTTAGTCACAATGACATGCAGACTCTTGATATGGTACTATTTGTTGGTATATCAATAAGTTGTTGTTATGGTGCAGCTATGGCCGCAAGTATTTCATGTTACTATTCGGATATTGCAACATTCACAGCCGATCATTCTGCACGAAATCGACAATGAAATGGAATATTTCGACAATGCTTATGTAGCAATCACCACCCATTCAAAAGCAATAATAGTGAGCTATCTACATTTATGCATTATGTTACATATTGCAGCATAAACATGTGTTTTGTTTATAGGCTCCAGCTGGCCTTAATGGATGAGAGTGTGTTCTAGATGTGGTCTGGTATAGAAGACTGACTCTTGATTGCCAAGACACAGTCATTGTGAAAGGGCTTTTTGTTGTGTTATCAGGTGGATCTACTTCCCCTATTGTTTCCACTTCCTTATTCTATGTTCTGCTCATCAGGCAAGAGGATTTGTAGTCTTCACACTGTGCTGCCTATGTGGTCTCTGTGGGAAGGAGGAAGTGCTCACGCAGCTCTAGCTTTGCTCTTTAAAAGAGACAGCCAAAAACAAACTGTTTTGTTAACTTAAAACAGTACTAAACACTTGTTACAATATTAATTGACAATTGCACTTGCACTTGCTTCACACATAAGCCTGCAGGATTACATTAAGATTTCATAACCGTTTAATTGTATGAGGGTAGTTGACACCTAACACGTCAACTGACTTTTTCATCAAAGATTTTAGATTAAATTTATATTGAATGCCTAAGGGAAAGTTTACTTTATACTTTTAGATTTTTCATATTTTTTTTAATTCACCATTTTGCCGGTTCAATGCAGGTTATGTCAACTTTCCTAATGTTTTTAATGTAATTTATCTACAGCTCTACAGTATAAGCTTCAGAAACTTGCGTAACTAAATATCAGTACTATGTATGTATCTATCTATTTTTTTTATATTTTGAAGAAATTATCTTCTCTAAGGTAGCAAGGCTACATTTATTTGATCAAAAACTCACTGCAAACAGTAATTTTAAACTCACTGCAAACAGTAACTGCTTTCTATTTAAACATATTTTTAAAATGTATTCCTGTGATGGCAAAGCTTAACTTTGATCAGCCGTTACTCCAGTCTTCAGTGATCCTTCAGAAATTATTCTAATATGCTGATGAAACCTTACTGGCCCCAAACTTTGTACAGTACTTTTGGTTTATTTTTGTGAGCCTCTGCTGCACTTGGCGGATCATTGCTGACCCTACCTTGTGCTTTCAGAAATTTCAAGTTAGTTACCCAAAATCTTGGCTGTTACATCACATTCTTACTCTGTTATCCCTTTCATATTAGAGCTCAATCATGTGTGCAGTTTACTGTCCTTGTTTTTTTTTGGTTCAGCCCTCTTTTAGAGAGATAATGTCTGGTGTTGTCTGTGGTAGTAAATATATACCGTACGTACACCATGCAAATACAGTTTACTACCAGTTTAGGAAAATACTTGTTTGGTATACTCTAAGATGACAAGTAGCAAACTATTTAGCAGAAAAATACATTTTTAAAAATGTAAAGAATAATTTTAAAAATCTATATTATTTTATATCTGTTCAAATACATTGATTTTGATTTCCTAGGTGCAGTTTCAGGCAGAAGGATATACACACCTGCTGTTCTGAACTGAACTGAACTGAAATCCCTTTGTTCTTTCAGTAGGTGATTTGAGCCAATCTGATATAAGAGGATCTTCTGTTTTTCACATATGACCTTTCAGTATGACCTTTAATGATGAGTTTTTCATTCTTCTTACATAGTTCCTCAATATTAAATATGGTTCATTAAGGGAAACAGGTGGGTGGGCGCACATACATGACTATTTGAAAACTTGGAAGTCATGGCAGTGATTGAGTGAAAACACAATATGTATTGGGACACTGTTTGGAGTGGTTAGTTCACACAGGAAGCATTCTGGGGTTTTCTGTACTCAAACTTGAATGCTCGCTTAATTAATCTGTTGAGTACCTGGCAGTCACAATGACCGAAATGCATATCCCTGTGAATGAACATAAAGTAAGACTGTCTCTGTCTCTATACTGTACACAGCACTGAAGAGTCCGGCTGCCTTTCACGAACAGAGGAGAAGTCTGGAGAGAGCACGCGTGAGTGACCTTATCTCTCTCCTTTTGAAGAAAAAGGTTCTTCTTTTCAAAAAAATAAATCACATTCTTGTCATCCTTGATTGACACTTGTTTTCCTTTTACTGGTGCAGACTGAGGATTACCTGAAGAGGAAGATCAGGAGTCGGCCAGAGAGGTCAGAACTGGTCAGGATGCACATCCTCGAAGGTGAGTGTCACATCATTCTTTTTTTAAATATAAAAACAGAGTAACATTAAATGATCACAGTATGTTTCTGTCTCTTGCAATGGACCTTTTTTACAGTGAAAGGGTCCATAGGCATAACCTTATCCTGACCTGTTCCTGTTCAAGAGTGAAGGAGTTATTTATATTTTTCTATAACCTTTGTATCTTTTTAACAGAAACAGGTAGTTGATCAACATGCAAAAGTACTAATTGAGTCAGTAGACTCTTAGAGGGGAATTTAGATGGCATTTACATCGCAGGAAGTGATTCAGTTATTTATAATAATTTTTCACCCAAAGAGACCTCAGCCGAACCCTCACTGCAGGCCAAGCAGCTGAAGCTGAAGAGAGCCCGACTGGCAGATGATCTCAATGATAAGATCTCCCACCGCCCTGGTCCCATTGAGCTCATCCACAAGAACATCATCCCTGTGCACATGCTCATCGGTTAGTCTGTAACCACTGTCAAAAACAACATTTATGTTGCATGCACTATTATCGCAATGTCAGCTTTGTCAGTGTTACTGTTTAAAAACCATAAGCATTTTCTCCACAAATTACAAATCTAATATTTGCGAAGTTGACAAAAAAGAGGAAGCTTTGCTTACATTATTGTTAATAAAGTTCCTGTGTCACTTTAATTGCATAGCAGTTCAGTAAACTACAGTGAACGAAAAAATCTGTTCAGTTAAAAGATTTGCCCACACCGATTCTTTCACAACTCAAATTCTGTTAAAGGGGACCTATTATGTAAAATAAGATGTAAAATAAGTCTCTGATGTCCCCAGAGCATATATGTGAAGTTTTAGCTCAATATAGCCCACAGATAAATTTTTATAGCTTGTTAAAATTGCCACTTTTAGGGTATGAGCCAAAACGTGCTGAATTTGAGTATGTTGCTTTAAATGAAAATGAGCTGTTGCTCCTGGAGAAGAGGGCGGAGCTTCAAGAGCTCAAGCTTCTGCATTAGCAGTGCAAGCCTTTGCAAATCAACATTCCACTATTAGTACAAGCCTGTTATCTTTACAGAAAACATACTCGGATTCAACGTCAGTCATCTGATTGTACTGTGCATAATAAATTCGCGTTTATGAATTACACAGATGGGGATCATGGCTGGATAAAAATAACAACATAGCTGGTCTCATGCTATCACAAACTTTATAAATCCCACTTCTGATTATGAGCTCGACAACTTCAAGCGATCGACTCACATTGCTTTCATATGCAACTTTTAACTACCACATTCCTATTTAAGATCATTCTGGTAGCATTTAAAGGCATCATAGGTGAAAACAGGCAGAGACGATGGTAGCTTTAGCAATTAGCCTTACAGAGTGCCGAGAAGCTCTTTCAGAAAGGCAATTTGGAAAACAAACGCGTGATACTTTTTCTGGAGATGATGTTCACGCACAAAGCGTTGGTATTGATTCCTAAACATTTAGGGGACGTTAACGATTTTTTCCGGGATATTTCCTTCGAAAATGAAATTTAACCACAGTGTCCTTGGCTCAGATGAAGGGAGATTATGGCGACTCCTATGTTCATTAGTGCATCCCAAAACACAACACTTGTATTGCCTGACATTGTATATATCTCCAGTAATGGCGGACTGCAGCTTCTCACTCAGGGCTGTGTTTATGCTAATAGGGCAGAGAGCGTCACAAATGGTCGGGACTTTTTCCCCTCGGTGACGTGAACAGAGGGAGAATCTGAAACGGCTCATTTGGAGAGACCGTTCATGATTTATTGGTTTTATAAAAAAATGAGTTGGTGGATTTTAACATTATAGGCTGGTTGTTTTCACACACTGCGGCCACACAACTGTGTTAAAACCCCTTATAAAATGATTTCTGCACAATAGATCCCCTTTAAATGTAAGTGAAGTTTTACTGTCAGGGTTAGTTCACCCAAAAATTAAAATTCTGTCATTAATTAATTACTCATGTCGTTCCCAAACCTGTAAGACCTTCGTTCATCTTCTGAACACAAATAAAGATATTAAGGTAAGAAATCTGAGAGCTTTATTACCCTGCATAGACAGCAATGTAACTGAAATGTTCAGTACTAAGGACATTTTTAAAATAGTCCATGTGACATCAGTGGTTCGAAAGTACAATGATGCATGTCTGTGTGGTGCTGCTAACGTAGAACACGCATCATGGTACTCTCGATAATGGCGGAGGGCGGTGACCCAGAGAAGAATTGTTGTTATTTTTGTTTTCTTTGCGTACAAAACATATTCTTGTAGCTTCTCAAAATTACAGTTGAACCGTTGATATCGTATGGACCATTTTAATGATGTCCTTACTACCTTGCTGTGCCTAGGAACATTTCAGTTGCATTATTGTCTATGCAGAGTCAGAAAGGGTCAGATTTCATCAAAAATATCTTAATTTGTGTTCTGAAGATGAATGAAGGTCCTACGGGTTTGGAACGACATGAGTGTGTGTGAGTAATTAATGACAGAATTCTCATTTTTGGGTGAACTATCCCTATAAAATCCCTAAAATATCCTGTCATCATTTAATCACCCTAATTTTCACAAGACTTGGATTAAACCAGTCGATTCGTATGGAATAATTTTACAATGCCTTTTTGGATCCTCTAAGTTTTGATTACCTGGACTTTCAGTGGAGACACAGAAACCTCATAGGTTAAATAAAAAATATATATATATTATTAGTCTTATAGATTTGGAATGACAAAGCAGTGACACAATTTTCATTTTTGGGTGAACTATCCCCTTACGTGTGTCCATGCACAGATCAAACAACAAATTTCTTATGTTTATTTTCACTTACAGAGTCTCCGAAGGGTGAGAGCTCCTCATTGGACGAGGACAGTAGTGATGCCCTTTCACCGGATCCCCAGTGCAGTCAGGACTCTCCGTTGGCCCCTCAACACTCCCCCTCTGATATGATGAAACTGAATGGAGACCTCTCACCCACTCAGGTATATTGCTGTTTCAGTTGTTCAATATGAGATGAATGGAATATTGCTTTTGTGCTTTCAGGAAGCTAGAGGGCAGCACTGCTCTACACTTAAAGGGACCATTCATTCAGACACACCAAACATGTCATCATGTTGTTTTATACTTGTATGATTTCTTTCTTCCATAGTACACGAAAAGATACATTTAGCAGAATGTCCAAGCTGCATTTTTCCATTCGTATTTTAATTTTTGAGTGAACTGTCCTTTAAATTGGTTTGTATTTTAAATGACCTCATTATAAGCAGCCACAAAGCAACGTCTGCAAGGTTAAGAACAGAGAGGACAATGTAAGAAATGCATTTAAGACCACATACTGTATTTAATCAGTGTATTTGTTGTAGTTCCTCACTAAGGCCCCACCTCCTCCTCTCGTTGCATCTGATGCCTCTCCACCACAGAATCTAACCAGTGAAACTAACATCACAAACTCTTCCCGTCCACCGACGGGACATACAAAGGTAAAGTGGAAGCCATCAAACCTATCATGGGTTTCATTTTTCAGTCTAAATCAATAAAAATGTGATTTCATCACTCATTTTTCTTTTTATATTCCTTTGCTTTGCCTTCACCATAAGCAGCAGTCCAAGTCCAGCACAGATCGAACATCTCAACGATCCAAGAAACCCAAAGATAACAAGCCCAAAGTGAAGAAACTCAAATATCACCAGTATATCCCACCTGACCAGAAGAACGACCGGGAGCCTCCTCCTCAACTGGACTCCTCGTACGCTAAAATCCTTCACCAGCAGCAGCTTTTTCTTCAGCTTCAGATCATCAACCAGCAGCAGCAGCACTACAACTACCACACTATCTTACCCGCACCTCCAAAGTGAGTACAACCACACAGGATATGGATGCACTTTACTGTGTTGTGTTATAATTGTGTATGTGCTTATTATGTCTGTGTCTGGGGTTGATAAGATTAGAAGTATTTTTGACAAAAAAAATTAATTAAACAGTAAGCTTGCATAATTTTAAATAGCTCTTTTCTATTTTAATAAATCTTAAAATGTAATTTATTCCAGTGATGCAAAGCTGAATTTTTAGCTGCCATTACTCCAGTCTTCAGTGTCACGTGATCATTCAGAAAGCATGCTAATGCGGGTCACACATCCATTTTGCTTGTCATAAAAAAATCTAATTTACTATTAATATTAAATAATAAAAATAGACAAACTATACAAAATAAAACAAAATATGACCCATATAAAATGCAGGTTACATAAATGGGTTCTGAAGCAAAATTTGTTGAGAGCCACCGTTCTAGAACTGTAGACACACCTAACTGATTTAAAGGTGCCATAGAATGGAAAACTGTATTTACCTTGGCATAGTTGAATAATAACAGTTCTGTACATGGAAATGACATACCATGAGCCTCAAACACCATTGTTTCCTCCTCCTTATGTAAATCTCATGAATGCAAAACATCACTGAAAAATAAACAGCGAAAACAAATAACGCGTTCTAATAAAATAACGCGAGCCACTAAAGGGACATGGTTAGCTGCTTGCTAGCGGTAGCCTGTTACATTACAGTACATAAGATTTCACTTACCACATAAACAGAGTAAGGAGAGATGACTGAGGATGATGGCGAATGATTTACAGATCCTGAGCACCACTGACAAGCATCTGATCTTGTAAAATGTGTGGTAAGTACTGCGGCTCCATAGTATAAACAGAGTATGTGCGATCACAAATCTCGAAAGTGGAAGTGGAACTAAAAAGAGATTGTGCAATTGAAAGCAGTTTCAATGCCCAGCATTTTAATAGCGGCTCCCTGATGCCCATATTTTATTTACAGTATAATTACCCAACCATATATAACAGCGCGAGAACGTATTAAAATATACATTTGTGTTTCCTTCCTGCTGTCTGAGCTACTGAAATGAGCTGCACTGTGAAACAGCCAATCAGAGCAGAGCTCAACATTATTATTCATGACCCTTCCAAATAAGGTAATAACAGACCATTTCATTCTAGGGAGAAATCCTAGGGTTGTAAATGGACATAAAACAGTTTCTGGAGAATTTTTACCCTTACCTAAGCCACATACCTTCTATGTAGATATCAGAGAACAATTAAAAATATTGTATCAATGCATTCTATGGCACCTTTAACTATAAATAAAAAATAAATCCGTTCTGTCGGCGCCGGTAGCCTCGTGGGCAGTGCGTCGACATGCAGCGCCATGGTGCTTCAGGCGTTGCGAGTTCGAGTCCCGGCTCGCAGACCTTTCCCGATCCCATCCCCCCTCTCTCCCCCACTTTGCTTCCTGTCAACTTTGAGCTGTCCTATCAAAATTAAAGGCAAAAACGCCAAAAATAAATTTAAAAAATAAATAAATCTGTTCAATTCCAGACTTCCTGCTGAAAAGCAGCAACCATCCACCAATCCAGGCCCCTCCCCTTCCCAGACTATTTCCACATGCTCTACAGTCTCCTCCAATCAGAATGGGCCCAATCGTCAGAACCAGCCTACAGTGGGAGGGGCTAAGCCCAGCACCTTGCCTGCAAACCTGGATGAATTCAAAGTGGGTAACATTTGTAATTTGGTAATACTTTATTTTAAGGTGTCCATAACACAGAGTAATTACCTCGTTAAGTGCTTAGTAGTAGCCGTTGTACTTACATGAAACAAAATGTAACTAAGTTATGGAACAGCCTGTACTTACAGTTTGTAATTATACAACGTAATTATAAATGCAAGTACACCGACATAAGCTACTTAAAATAAAGTGTATCAAGATTGCACTTAAGTGTACTTCATTTGTATTTGTACCTTATCCAGCTGCATCTTAGTTTGATTTAACCCACCAGTACACAGCTTAAATACATGTAATACCTTTCTAATTGCATTACAATTACATAATATTACACAGGCATAAGCTGTTTAAAATAAAGTGTATCAAGATTGTACTTAAGTGTACAACTGGCTGTGTAACAGCTGGTAATTACATTTTTCTTCATGCACGTACAATGGCTACTTCTAAGTATTTAATTAGGTAATTACTCTGTATTACGACACCTTAAAATAAAGTGTTACCTGTAATTTATGTACTTGTACTAAAGCAATAACACTGATTATTAATTTTGGCAATTTTGGTTCAAGTATTTTTCCCAATTACTCTATGGAGATTTGTAAAAATAATTTAAATAAATCCTCAATATGGAGTTCTAAGCCATGAACCAAACCAACCAGCTCTGAAATCAATCACACTATAACCACTTTTATAGAAAATGATGAGAATTGTTACTTCCAGATCCCAACTATTTCACTCTTGTGGGTCTCTCTTCCAGGTTGCTGAACTTAAACATGAGCTCAAATTGAGGGGGTTGACAGTATCAGGCACCAAGAACGATCTCATCGAACGACTGAAGAACTACCAGGAGCAAAACAGTGGTTCATCAGCTGCAGGCGCTGCAACTACGAAAACAGTCCCTGCTCATTTACCACAGGTGTTAGTACAGTCATCTGGTGCCGCCCCACATCAAGCCCCGAAAGACACGGTTGTTCCAATGTCAGCTTTTCCCATAGCGGCTACCACTAGGGTCCACAGTACAACTCCACCTCAAATCATGCGCTTCAGCAGCACTAGCTCCTCTCCTCCTGCATCTCCTACCCCCTCTGACCGCTCTCTGGCTGGATTGAGTCCTGATGAGACCAGCTGCAATGGGGATGTGTTTGGAGAAATGGTAGGTCTGTGGGTTTGAAGATGCACAGCAGAAATCGTGAAAAGAAAATTAGGGGTGCACAAAATATCGGCACTGTTTACTTTCTTTTAAGAACTTGTGTTTCTCCATTAACAGGTTTCCTCACCTCTCACCCAGCTCAGCCTGCACCCTTCTCCAGACCACCCATCCCCAATTAAAGAGGAGTCTCATGGGCAGATGCAGGCCTCCTGTAGCCTTTCTCACCCGGGTCCGCTGTTAGCCGCACAGCCTCACGATCCCATGGCAGCATCAGGATCTGCCGTGTCTCCTCTGGACAAAGACCAAATGCTTCAAGAGAAGGACAAGCAGATTGAAGAGTTGACACGCATGCTTAGGCAGAAGCAGAGGCTGGTGGAGACCCTGCGCTCTCAGCTGGAGCAGGGTAAGCGTGGAGCAGCCGCAGAAGTTACAAACAACATGGGTAACGCTGAAATACCATTGCTGTCTAACGGAGTGGAAGTGAAGGTAAAGGAAGAGATTAAGGATGAAATGGACACAACAGAGGACCTGCAGAAGCAAGTCCAGCCCCAGAAGATGATCCAGACACAGTGTTCGCAGCAGACTCTGCTCAAACTGCAGCAGATTCACAGGCTGCAGGTGCAGCAGCAGCAGCAAATGCTGGTGGACCTACCAAACGTACAGCAACAGAAGACACAATTACTGCAACAGCAAAAACAACAGCAGCAAATGGACCCATCGAAACTGCAGCAAGAGCAAGGAAAAACACAGGTGTTGCTGTTGCAGCAGCAGAAGACGCAGCTACTGCAGCAGCAGCAGAAAGCTCAATTACTACAACAGCAGAAGGTACAGTTACTGCAGCAGCAGAAGGTACAGCTACTACAACAGCAGCAACAGAAGACTCTGTTACAACAGCAGCAGAAAACTCAGAAGACACAGTTACTGCAACAGCAACAACAGCAGCAGCAGCAGCAGCAAAAGTTGCAGCAGCTCATCATTCAGCAGAGGCAGCAAAAACAGCTACAAAGCAATCAGAAGAAGCAGCAGAAGCCTCAAAATCAGCCACAGCAGCAGTTACAGACACCACAGGTCAGCAACATTTCCAGCTTATCAAATAGCTTAGATATTTATTTGGATGGCATTGTATGTTTTTGGTTTAATGCCGTTCTGGCCACTGTTTTACATTGTTGTTGTTTTTTTACAGGTTTCACAGGTGTTTGTCAACCAGCAGTCAAGCACTCAAATTACTACGTCTTTCCCACTGGATCTCCTGAAAGCTCATCCCACACCCACGTTGGTCACTGACAGCAATGGCAACCGTTATCTGATTGCACTCACCAGTAATAGTGTTGATAGCCTCACTGGAAAGTCTCCTCAGTGCAAATCCAATGGACGGATCACTCTACAGGTGACTAAACAACAGTTTATCTATTAATATCTTAACTTCATTTATATATACTCTACCGTTTAAGTTTGGGGTCTCTCTTAAGTTTGGGGTCTCAATTACTCTTTTAATTTAAAATCTTATCTTATCTTATCTTATCATCTTATCTTGTATCGATTTTAATATGTTTTAAATGTAATTTATTCCGTGAATGGCAAAGCTGATTTTTCAGCAGCCAGTATGCAGTCTTCAGTGTCACATGATCCTTTAGAAATCGTTCTGATATGCTGATTTGGTGCTTAGGAAAAACTTTGTCTTATCAATGCTGACATTTCTTGTCTTTATATATTTAATTTGAGTCATAATCGTTGGTTTGTTGTGTTTCAGAGATTGCAGTCAACCCCTACCAAGCTCCCTAGCCAGTCATCAACTGATATGGCTAGTTCTGCCAACCAATCACAGACTGTCAGAGAGCCCACCACCAAAGTATGTGCATATAACATGTGGATGTGCTTTTTTTCAAACTTGTTACAGTTATGAAAAATAGCATGAAATCGAGAGCTCTCTGTTGATTTGAACTCTGAAGTCTTTAAAGGTACATGAAATACTAAGAGTACAGCAGATATGAATGAATAGTGTATGATGAAAGACAATAAGCATGTTATTTTCAACCTATGGGCCAAAATTTGTTCATTTAAGGATTTTTTGGACTATTCTACAAGTTTGAAATCAACAGAGTGAACATCACATGGATTTGAATTAGATGTGCTTGATTCACACCAGATTTCAACACACTCAGTATTATTCATAAGACAGGTTTTTTTCTTCAGCCATTCAAAAGCAATGTCATGGTCCAGTATGTGCACTTAATTAAATTAAATGATTGATATAAAAAGATATACAAATACATGTGTGCATTTGTGGATTGTATTGAGAGCTAACAAAACCGTGTGTATATATTACAGTTATAGTAATTGCTGGAATATAAGGGGCTGGGCTGCAGATAGTTGTTCTTTTTCTCCTCTCCGCAGCTGACCCATGTTAAAATATCCCATTTCCAGGTTCAGAAACTAGGCCTCCACTTGGAAACCACCAGTGTTAAAGAGTCTAGCCAGCCAGTGTCTGCACCACCCAGCTTTGAGCCCTTCTTCTGTGAGGAATCCAACCCACTGAGCAAACCCTCCTCACCTCCTTCGTTTAAGGTATTGCACATGCATTAATAATGTTATTACCCTTTTCCTTTTGCCTTTTTCTCCTTCTTGCTTTGTTTCGAGCTAAAGCTAGTATTTCTTTTTCTATCTTCCTCTACCCAACATCTCCATCAATTCTAGGAGGACATTTGTCCAACTTTTGATCGACACACTTTATTCACCCCTTCCTCCCCAAAGCCGAACCCTCACCCTCACCCTCCTCAGCGTTTCAAAGTATGGCTTTTGCTCATTCTTTCTTTTTCCTTTTTTCTTTCTCTTTCACCTTCTTTTCCTGTTTAACAGGTTTTTTTTTCTTATTGTAACATTGATGGTATTGTCTGTTCACAGGATGTCTCAAACAACCAGCAAATAGATGATCTGTTTGAAATCCTGATCAAGAGTGGAGGTAAGTCTTTTTACTTTAGAAATTGATAGTTTTATTCAGCAAGTATGCTTTAAATTGATCAAAAATGTAAGTAAAGATATTTATAATATTTTTGAAGTATTGTATTTCAGGTAAATTCTGTTCTTTTAAAGGGGTGGTTTACTGCTTTTTTGCTTTGCTTGATTGTGTTTATGGGGTGCGATATAACATGTCTTCGTGTTTCGTTTGTTAAAAAACGCCTTATTTTTCATATATTTCAGCTTTATTGTAAGCCGCTTTCTCCTCTGTCATTTGAACGACCGGTTGACTTCCTGATTCTCTGAAACCACTCCCTCAGAAACAGGCAATGGGCTCAGATTGGTTAGTTGGGCCGGTGTGTTGTGATTGGCTAAACTGTGTACTGCACATTGTCCGGAAACTTCACGCCCATTACCTTTACGGGCGACAGTTGCATGTGCTCCGGTCAAATGTAAATAATGGTGTCAATATTGCCGTATCAGTTTGAGCCAGAATCAGACCCAGAAAGCGGTAATGAAGAGAGTCAAGCAGAACTTCCGCAAGCACGGCTCTTACAAAACGTTTCTGAATGAAGTTTGCTGTTGTGATTTACATTTAATTTTTTGAAGTTTGTGTTTGTCTTATACACACAAAATAGCATCGAATTAACTGGCTACTATAGCATTTAACTAACTGGCTAAAGCCAGCGTTGGCATTTGTTTACGACCTTGATAAAACTAAAACATTACGTCTGAAATTATACATGCAAATACATTTAAAATTATTCAATCTTACTTACAGGTTGTGGCCCAACAACTGCTGCCTCTGGTTTTAAAGTTGGAACTGCTCCATGTTTTAGTAATAGTTTCTGTGTGAATCCAGCATTGATTCTGGAAGCTGTCTTCTGTAAAACGCGCAGCACAGAGAGCTAAATTAGGATTGTAATTGTCAGGAACATAATCAAACATAAATTTTAACCATTGTTGACGAACTACAGCGTCCGTAGGAAGCCAGAACACAGAAGACCTGACAGCTGGGTGAAAATAACACCGTTTCGCCGGCATGGCTACAACTCTCCACTATAACTCTTCCTCTTCGACAAAGCCGCAGAACATGGCCTTGCCCACTTTTTTGCATGTTCCGGAGGGAGGGGTTGATGCAAATTTATGGGTTTATTATGTATGCAACCCGGGAAGGATCTCGTTGTAGTCCCATATGAGTCGTTTTTGTAGGCATTAAACTTCCTGATTTTTAAAAGACTGATACTGTTCATGCACCAACAGCAACATTACACACTATTTAAAATGAAAAAAGTGAAATCGCACCCCTTTAAACTTTCTATGTATCGAAGCATCCTTGGAAAAAAGGGATCTACAAAAATATTAAGCAGAACTTTTTTCAGTGTTGATAATAAGAAATGTTTCTTGGGGACCAAATCAGCATATTAGAATGATTTCTGAAGGATGCATTAAAACAGAAAACAGCTATTTTAAAGAGTAACGGTATTTAACAAAATGACAGTTTTTACTGTATTTTGATCAAATAAATGCAAATTGGTAAGCATAAGAGACCATCAAAATCTTTGAATGGTAGTATGTGAATATATATTAAATAATAATAAATCTCTGTTCTTTCTCAGAAATTTCATCTGGATTTAAAGCCAGTCAAGACCCCTCCCTGTCAGACCTCCACTCAAGCCCACCCACTCCATCTCCACCTCCTTCTCCGCTCCACCTCTCGCCACCCACACATCACCCCAACCCTGTCCCCGCCTCTTCCCAGCAGCTCTCTGACTCCCAGGACCGGCCTTGCTCTGGAACCGGTCGCCTGGAGGACTTCCTGGAGAGCACCACCGGTGCTCCTCTTCTCGGCGTGGAGCCGGACGGCCCATTGACATTAATCGATGACCTCCACAATCAAATGCTGAGCACTTCCAGTATTCTGGACCATCCCCCATCTCCAATGGACACCAGTGACCTGAGCTTCTCACCCCACCCCGCTAGCCTGGACTTTGAAGACCCCACCTTGGATGGCATGGATTGGCTGGACATACCAATAGTAGGAGGGGGCAGTAATTCTAACAGTGGGGGTATGGTTCTTGCCCCTCTGAGCTCACACACCCCACCCAGTGTATTTTCCGCAGACTTTTTGGACAGTTCGGATCTGCAGCTCCACTGGGACTCATGTTTGTAGCTTTTGGTCTTAATTGCTTGACGACACACAATTTAGCACCTTCAACCTTACTGTGTATAGGCTGTACACAAAACACTCCAGACGCACATGCTGTTTCTTATGCTGAAAAGCTTCAATTTTTCTTCATATTCCAATGCCGAATGGTATTTAAACAGTTCCTGCGTCTGATAGGTTCTCTTAAGCACTGAATTTGAAGCTGTCATTTACTTCATCATACCCAAATGTTTTACATCACATGGCGTTGTTGCCTTTGCCAACAGAGAGACCAATCTGGACCCCACCACCACCGTCTCACACCATCGACAGCTCAACTAAAGAATCCATAGTTTGCTCTAGTTTTTAGACAAGTTGTCTATGCTGGTGGTTAGGATCATTTTTCACTTTAAGCACACCAGTTACTGTACTCCACTACCTGTCTTTGGCATCATATAGTGTTATTTCTACCCATTTTAATAAAGCTATGACCTCATAACCATGATATGAGGCTATTTCTGCTCCACAGGTTTCACACTTTTCCTTCCATCAACAATCTAAATGGAGGGAAAATATGAGAGATAATAGTCATCCTTGCTTTTGGATAGTTCTTCCAACATTGCACTTAAGCCGACCCGACTGGTGCTCTGGTCTACACGACCCAATGGGCTCTGCAGGGAACCAGGTTTGGTGACGTTCACCAGATCTCTATGCATTGCTGTACTTTAGGATCATGTATTGATGAAACCTTTGTTCCTTTCCCTCTGATTGTAGCAATTTGCTGGTGGAGGTCAGTGCTGGGGTTCAGGTTTCAGAATAATTGGAACTTCTTGTTTTTTAAAAAAGAAACAAAAATAAAAGAAAAAAATGCAGTGTGGAGTGTGTTTTGTTGTTGCATCTGCGCTCACATATACAGTGCATTCACACACAATGGTCGTTTCTTATTCTGCTATTGAAGCAAATAGGATTTTATTACTCTACTTGTGCCTGTGGAGGCTAGTATTAAAATAAAGTATTTAATACTAGAATAAAAACCAGACAATTCATTAGTGTTTTCCCCTATTGTATATTCAATGGGTAGCAAATAAGCAAAAAAAGGTTTTTGAAGATATAGTGATATTTGAAAAAGTAAATATAAATTTTAAAAAGCAATTTTACATGCATGTCATAAAAGATTTTACATCAATAATTCTGCATTTGGCAGTTGCTTTTATCTGAAGTGATACATTGTTTTCAAAATACATTATTTTCTATCATGTACATTTTATTTTTTTTATGAGCCTTTATCGTTTTAAATATCAGTTCAGTTTCTTTATTAGACACTTAAAAATCACTAAGAAAAACTGTGTGCTGTGTGAAGAATTGAGATTTCTGTTTGGAGAGAAAAGGCTGGAGATTGATATTAGTGTAAAAGGGATATTTTGTCCAAAATTTAAACCCTTAAACTATATGATTTTCTAAAGGAAATGCTGATGACTGATGGTTTCAGTCACCTTTCACTTTCATAGCATCCTTTTCCCCATACAATTAAATGGCGATTAAGAGTCAAAGAGTCGCCACAAAATAAAGAAACAGATTTACATTAACATGAAGGTGATGAAATGATGACAGGGAGCTAGCCATTCAAGAAAAATTGATGCACTAAAATATATTTTTATTGAATAACATAAGTATTTTTAATATTTATTTGTTTAATATTTGTAATTTCTTCGTGGTGTTATCGGTGACCAAAAGTGAGCTCGCGAGAGCCACGGCCCAGATTATCATAACTACAACCAGAGGCTCAGTGGTGCTGTGTGAGGCCAAAGAGTTTAAAATATTTCAAATATGCTGCTGTTTACTGTCTCGATAACCATGAACGAATTTTACCTGCCTGCTGTGCCTGGTGAGTGATTTTTAAGGTTCGGGAAGGAGTCACACTATTAGGTGGAATTATCACGTGTGGAGTAGGATATAAATGCAACAAACACACAGTCTGATAAAAGCATTACGACGTTTGAAAAGTTTTATTTCGTAAAGAGACATTGTTTGAGGTACAAATCCACATTTGAAAACTGATTCATAATTTCAAGCATTACTTTTTTGTGTGTTTATTGGTGGTTACTCGTATTTACTCAAAATGTGAATATAAAACCGTAAATTTCCTTTTAAAATAGCCTTTCTTGTCTCGTTGTTAAAAGCCCTTATATATAGTTAATTAATCTAACACAGTTTTTACACAATACTGCAGGCATTACCAACGTAACAATTATTAATGCTAACACTCGAATTTCAAATATCTTTAAATGTTACAAAGCGTCTGTGTAGTTCCTAAATATTCTCTTATTAAATAATATAATTCTTGTACAGAAATATATATTTACAGAAATATATTCAATATGCTTAATATAAATTTCAAAACAGAAAAAGCAGAAGTGCCCAGTTCACAGGAGGGTTGAATAAAACCAAAACACACGCAGTGCAGTATAGGAAGCACTTATAAGTACATATATTTTATACTACAACATTATAAGGAATATCACACTAGCAAGAGTGCTGTTGATCTGAACGATAAACTGTGCTAATATTCAGACGGTGAATGTGAAGTATTACTTTTATACAACAGTTTAACAAGTAACAGTGTGTGGAGTAACACTGATTCCCCTCCTTGTTCAAAGAGTTCTGTAATCACTATGGGTTATTTCCCAATCCCACTAGCTGGGGATTTTAGTCATACCAGAATCTGAATTTGAATCTCCAGGTTCTACTGAAGATTATTAGCTGACACAATTAGCTTGGATTAGTTTGAAGTGTCAGACTTTTCCCCATCAGACTTGCTATATAGTATTGAAGTAGATCTTGTTTTTGTATTTGGATACATTGTTTCTGAGGTAAAAGTTATGGTAACTTTCTCCAGTGATCCAAGTGAAAGAAAGGACACACAAGTATAAGGTAAACAGTGCAAGGCTTGCCTACAAGAGAGCTAGTGCTTGTGAGATCTTGATTTCAAGGATGGTTAATTCACTAGATCTGATATTTTTGCCATTGCATAGCTTGTTTTACAAGAATGATGTGCTTCATTCCCAGTTCCAAGGTCCAGATTATTGCTCAGAGCTGCTGGCCTCATTTCTTCAGCCTCACACCATGAGGCAATCCGCCTTGGTCAACAATCTGTAAAGTGAGCTACTCAGCATGACAGTGAGGACTGGACACTTTTAGTCAGACGGTCTTGTGTAACGGAGGAGATAGTGAAGATCAGACTCTTTTTAAGCAAACGAGATAAAAAAAAAAAAAAAAAACAGGAAGATAAATTTAAATTAGATTAAATTTGATAATGTCTTCACTCCATGACTGGAGTGATTTGAATGTAAAACTATAATGAAGACTCCACAAGATTTTCTTTGTTTCCACAGAAAATTCATCCAGGACAGAGCCGATAGCCTTGTGGTAGCCATGTAGTTCATAATCTGACCAGAGTTTGAGTCCTGTTTTGGGATCCTTTCTCAATCCCAACCTTCTTTTGCTTCTACTTTGCTTCCTGTTAATGTGACAGTTCATGCAAAAATGAAAATTCTGTCATTAATTACTCCCCCTCATGTTGTTCCAAAGCCGTAAACCCTTCATTCAGATTCAGAATACAAATTAAGATATTTTGGATGAAATCCGAGAGCTTTCTGACCCTGCATAGAAAGCAATGGAACTACCACATTCAAGGCCCAGAAAGTAGTAAGGACATCGTTAAAATAGTTTTTTATGAATTTTATGAAGCTACGAGAATACTTTTTGCATGCAACCCTAGTAAAAAAGTAATAGGCTATATTTAAAATACATTTATTTCATACTAAGTATAGTTCAGATCTATTAACATATTTACTGACAGATAACTCGAGACTTACTGATATAAAAATTATAATTAAACTTTACTTGGCATATTACTTGTGCACAATGCACTTTTCTAAAATGTGTTTTAATGTCACTTTTTGATGAGGATTGTATAATCTTTGAATAATTTCAGACTTTAAATGCAAAATATTTAAAGTGTACCTGAAGTATACTTGCAATAGTTCCACTTTAGCACAATAAAATATACTAAGTATATCTTTAATTGTACTTCAGCTCTACTTCCGCATACCTAAAGTGCATTAAGTACAAAATTAGTTGTTCAAATTTAGCCTTAGACTTTAAGTATAGCAGTTTAGTATACTAAAAGAACAATTGCAGGACATTTTATTAAATACATAAATATAAAAATGTATTTGTAGTATACTTAGCATGAAATAAATGTATTTCAAACACATTTAAGTATATTTATTTTTCATAGGGAAAGAAAACAAAAATAACGACTTTATTCAACAATTTCTTTGACACGCGTTCACAAAAGTACCACGACGCATGCATGTGCATTCCTCTGCTTGCAAACAAGCTGCAGCACATCCAGGAAGAAGAGAAGAAATTGTTGAATAAAGTTGTTATTTTTGTTTTCTTCACCCACAAAAAGTACTCTCGTAGCTTTATAAAATTATGGTTGAACCACTGATGTCACATGGACTATTTTAACAATGTCCTTAGTACCTTTCTGGGCCTTGAACGTGTCAGTTGTGTTGATGTCTATGCAGGGTCAGAAAGCTCTCGGATTTCATCCAAAATATATTAATTTCATAATTTGTGTTCCTATGATGGTCTTACAGAATTTTCATTTTTGGGCGAACTATCCCTTTAAGTCCTGTCCCAAAAAAAGCCAAACATGCCAAAAATAAAACAAAAAAAATCTATATTCAGAATAAAAATGCAGTTTCTAGACAGTTTTTAGCTTTGAGAAATGTCTCTCTCAGTATAAATTTCATTGTTCTTTATCAGACTTGTTGTCAAGTTTGTGTTATATTCACTGACAGCTCAACTTGATTCTTTTGTACAAAGGTGACTGTAACCCACAGCAACCGATCTCATCTGGTGTGCCTTACGTTTTTTTCTTAACCTCATTCCCCTAAAACAAATGAGTGATTTAATGAGTGACTTTCTCACAGCGAGATTGCCCAAGCCGGAGAGGAAGACCGTGAAATTTGCTCAAGCTCGAAAAACCTTTCTTCATGAGCACAAAATCCTCAACTCACTCGGCAAAGCTTATACTTAAATCCTAGTGTGAGACCAGGCGTCTGGGTGTTGCTCTTTGCCTCTTCTTGGGCAGGAGAATGAGTTTGCTTTGTGTCTTTTTTCACATCAGGAATCCTGAGGTTGTTTACTTAAAGATGGGCAGGATAATGTCCCTTAATGATTTAGATTTAGGCTGACGTGATGATGGCATTGTCCCCATTGAGCTAATGTGGCTTCAGGCGCCATTCCTGTGTTCTGATGTGAACACTCACCTCGTTGTCAGTGACACAGAGGCCAGAGATGAACTCAGAAAAGTGGGACACATAAGAAACTATATAAAGAGGGGTTTAGCACTGAAAGTAGAAATGACTACATAGTCCTGACATTGTAGTATTTGTGCATTCAGTCTGTTAACAGTGTTGTTTCTTTCTTTCCCATTTCCTCAGACAGTGACCTCCGTCTTGCTGTTGGTCTGGTAGGCCTTAAATTTGGGATGTGGCTGATACAGTGGTTGTCCCGCATAGCCTTTGGGCTGGGAGAGGAACTCGGGTAGTGTTTCTATGCTGTAATGTCTCCTGCTGGTGTAGATCTGATGGCGAGTGGAATGCCCTGGATGCGAAGTCTGTCGGTGGACATGTCTTTGTCCAGAATCCCAAGCTTTGAAGGCTGAGCTGGAAAGCTGGGGGTGGGTGATGGTTTTTGGGATGCGGGTCCTCTCCAGCTGGTTGGTTGGGATTGAGATTGAAAGGGGGGAATGGATGTCATGGGAAGGGGGGACCTGGTGGAGGTAGGACTTGTCTTTCTGGTGCATCGGTATTGGTTGGAAAGGTGCAGGAGGGGAATGATGCTGAGAGAAATCCATTAGTGGATAACTTTTGTAGTAGCCCCTGCTCGCAGTATCGGCTGTAAGGGAGAAGAAGAAATGGAACAAGTTAGAGAAGGACAAACATTTAGGCTCTACATTGCACAATTATAACTGAGCTGCACCAGGCACATTTATAGTCAAGCTAAAGTTTTCATGTGGATATTTCGCATGTAAATAAACATGAGCTTGGAGGAAAAATTATATTTGAATACTTTTGTGTTCTCTCACAACAGTTTTGCATTTCCCTAAGAATCTTTGCGTTCACTTGGAAAGGTTATATTTAAATCAGGGTATCTTTCATTCATTCGTTTTTTAATTTAATATTAAAAACAGAACAATAAGAAAACGGTTCCTTTTTTAGTTTTTAAATTAAAAAAAACGAAAAAACAAGAATTATGCTTGATTTTCCATTTTTACGCTCCTGGTTAGAAAATGAATTAACGACTTGAATATTCCATCTCTGCATGTGGGTGGGAATAAATTGCCCCTTTCCGCTGATTGGTCAACCAAACATTAAACCGTGCCGTCATTAGTTCTTCCGCAGTTCTGCGCAGCAGAAAACAGTCCTGCTGCTACAGTTGTATGCATTATTAACGCGTTTATTGCAACTATATTTAATTAACTATACATAATTTCGGCAACCTGTGCGAGAAATAAGTTATTAAAAAAGTTATAAGTTATTATTTTCTCATAGCTTAATATTAATTTATTCACATCTGTACTCATGACTACCCCCTAGCCTACATCTTTGGCACATCGCCTGTTTTATTGAGCTGAGTTTTGGACAAGAGATGATGTTGAAATGATATAGATATGTAAAGATATGAAATTATTTCATATCAGTGTTTTCATTGTTATATTTTAGGGGTAATGTTAGCCGTTAGCCATTTGTTAGTCTGGTTGTTTGATGAGAAAGTGATGAAAGTTGCAATAAACGCGTTACGAATGCATACAACTGTACAGTTAATCTTTGGTTGACCAATCGGCGGAAAGGGGCGTATTATTCCCGCCCACATGCAGAGATCAAGCAGTTTATTCATTTTCTAGCCCTGAATGTAAAAATGGAAAATCAAGCATAATTCATGTTTTTTCAGGGGTTTTTTTTTGAAAAATTTAAAAACAAAAAAAGGAACCGTTTTCTTATTTCTTTGTTTTTAATATTAAATTAAAACAGAACGGAAGATACCCTGTTTTATTTAAAACTTGTGGCGTTTTTTGTGAGCGAATGCAAAGCTTCTTTAGAGAACAGAAGTTTTGTGAAGAAACAGTTTGTTGGGTAACGCGAAAGTTTTGCAAACAAATTTTGTGTTTTTTTAGGGGAACACAAAAGATTTGCATGCGATGCAAAATTTCTTGGGGAAGCGCAAACATTTTGCAAATAAACACAAAGTTTCTCTGAGGAATTCTAAAGTTTTGTAAGCGAATTCAGAGTTTCTCAAGAATTCTGCAAGCAAACACAGTTTCATGGAGAATTTTGCAAGAAAATGCAAAGTTTCTTGGGGCAGTGCAACAGTTTTGCGAGTGAATCCAAAAGTTCTGTAAGCAAACGCAGTTTCTCCGGGAAACAAACATTTTGTGGATGAATGTAAAAGTATTCAAATATAATTTTTCCATCACCATGTATGCTTACGGGACATTTGACATATTTAATACATTAAATGCATTGATGCAAATTGATGATATTCACAGGTTAAACTACTTGGTGTAAGCTGTTTGGTTTATGTTCCAGCCAATGAGCTTACTGCTTTACATTTAAATGGCTGGTTAGCATTCACTAGAGCAGTTCACAGCGTACTTTTCTGAAACCCTCCACCTTCCCCAGCTCCACCTGTATAGATCTGCTATGGGGTATTAAATATGCTATTTGTACAGCAGCAGTATGTCTTACTCACAGCACCATATCAGATTATTGGAAGTAACAAGTGCCTGTACTTGCTTTGCAGCAGCAGCAGCAATAATCTACAACTACAGCAATAGCCAACAACAGCATCATAGCAGATCTATTCCACCAAGATATCCATTACCATGCAAAAATCTTCAGAGAGTTGTCATGATATTAATAATATAATGAGCATCATTGGAAATCCGTCTAATGAAACCATGAGTTTGACGTATCACCTTTCTGTCGAGACTCAAGTTTTGACAAAGCATATGAAACAGCAGTGTCTTTATTCTTTTTGAGATGTCCACTGAGAGCTTGTCCATTTTTATTAAACACTGACTTCATGCTGCCTGAAATGTTTAAAGGTCATGCCTTGGACATGAGTTATCTTTCTTCTCACGGTATTTACCTGCGAGCTGCTCGCTCTGTCTCGTCTCATTAATGTCTGCTAGCTGTTCTTGCTCTTGCATTGCATAAAATCATGAGGATTTAGAAGGTGTTTACATGTGCGTATATCAGGGGACATATTGGATATGGTCCTACATGCCTGATTTAAAAAAAAGAAAAAAAAGATTGAGTACACTTCCTGTGGATGTTTTTTTGGTCTTAGCTTCATCAAATCCAATATCAAATTTATAAACTGATGTCAGATGGCATTCTTTCAAGTAACATAGTCATCAAGTAATTTTTTTCTCTTTTCTCATTCATTACTTTCTTTTTGCCACAAGCTGATTCAAACAGATGACATCTGAACAGCCTCCAGATTACTTCAAAGGCTGTGTTGTCAATGTGCATAATCATCATCATCACGGTGCACTGATTGCAGACCATCCTGGCATTGGATCTTTGTTTGGTAACAGTCAGATACAGATGTGTTCATATGTGTAAGTAGCTAATAATGTGACAGAATCATTGTGATCCAGACACTATTCACTGTAAAAAAAATAATTCAGAGGCTAAATATCACAAAAATAAAAACTTGTATTAACTTAATAAAATCTCTGAATATCATTTAAGAGATTATGTGAGTTGGGATTACCAAAATTAATGAGTAAAAATCCCACAGTTTATTTCATCTCAAATGTACTTGTTCTACTTAAGTATGTTTTAATAAAAATATTAAGCATTTAACTAACAAATTATATTTTTCACATGTCCTTATTATTTTTGGTACATTTCAATGAAAATATTTGAGAAGGTTGCAATAAAATCTGTCAGTTTTCAGAGCAGAAATTACTGCTTATTTTCAATCAATTTATTTTGTATTTTGCATCGACTTAAGAAATTGAGTAAGTTTCGCGGCTATTGTGATCACTTGAACACAACGACCGCGCGCTCAACGACAGTAAATCAGCTTAATTTACTGGTCACAAGAAAGAAAACTGAAAGAAGAAGAAAGAAAACTGGAAGAAGAAGAAAGAAAACTGAGGCTAAAACCACCGTAAGACTCCTTTAAAATACTGGTAAGTCAATTATCAAAAGTTAATGAAATATTGGCTGTGTTTTCGGGTACACAAAACGTTCGGTGTAATTTTTTGAATGCTGTTGCGGCCCTACTGTTCTGTGGGAACTTTTTGGAAGGGGCAAGCATTTCTAATCACTGTGACTTTGTAAAGTTAGTTGTTGTTTTTTTTTTTTTTTTTTTTTAAAACCCACCAAATATAAAGCTAAAATACGGTTAATACAATTCGGCAACTTGAAATGTATGTAAAATGAGTCAATTTTCCTCAACATGTTCCCAGAATGTAGGGCAGGCTAATGCTCCTGCCTGAAAGTAAATGGACTACAAGAAGCACCTCTCAAGCCCACAGCTTTCTTTTTAAAATGAGTCATTCTTTGGCAAAATGCAATGAGATCTGTTCATCATTTGTTTATTAAACTTGAGAAAACTAGAACAGTAGCTAGCAGGGCCGGGTTATCCATAGACGGGATTGGGCGAGTGCCCTGGGGCACCAGCCAGTAAGGGGGCACCAAGTGATTAAGAAAATAACTAGACCTTTAAAATATTTTTAATGTTTTGTATATATTATTTTGCTGGAAGAGTTGCAGATGCATAGAAAATAAACAGTTAATGATCCAATGTATACAGAGAGAATATAAAATATATGCATGCATATAGAACTGCGATTGGGTCAGGCCACAGTGTAATTGCGCCCTCCCCCAGTCAGAGTCGAGCCCGCCAATTTATAATATTCAATTCATAATGGATAGGCAGCATCAGCGTAGCAGTTGGGCTAAATGTAAATTAAAAATGAGAAAATATCAGGGCACATAGCCAGGCCTCTACAATGCGACTGAAAAGTACTGCGTGCAACTATCAAAACATACCCGATCAGCATTTGTGTTTGCGCTCGCTCAGGGAGCTTCAAAGGTTTCTACTTGCGTGTTCGCGCAGCGTGAGTAATGTGTCGCAGACATTAATTTCTTGAATGCAATGTTAATCAGAATCCACTCACTGCTCAAAATACTTTTGTTCATTGCAGAGTTATGCAAGCTCACAAATCCTCTCGTTATAACAAACAAAGTGTAGACAGGGTGTAAATAAGAGATTCGTTGTGCAGTGTAGGCGCTTCATTGATTATTATGGAGCTTTGTGAGATTGCGATGAACTGTGACAGCTTTTAAAGATTATAGGGAGTTTGCAAATGTGATATCAAATTAATACAACAGTTCAACAAACAATAAGTTATATAAAGTGATGTACATTGTATGAATTTAACAATATTTCCGATTTTGCTCTATTTCGTAAGGAAAATAGTTTCAAACAGTCACAGCTGAGCCGCTGCGCATCTCCATTCAAATACAGCGTTGTTTCGTTTATGAATGAACCTGCGTTTTAAATGAATCTAGAGTCAGTGATTCAATTATCCATTCATAAAGACAGTGCCTGCGTCCCAATGTGCATACTATCCATCCTAAATTCTATGTGATAGTAGTCATTTTCAATACTATTTAGGGCAGATAGGGTGGATAGTATGCACATTGGGACGCAGGGAGTCACTTGCTTCGTTCCTGAATGAATCAGCCGTTCAAACAAATCAGTTAAATGAATGATTCAGTGATAAAATCAGTGACTTGCTGCCACCTGCTGGCAGTTTTATTTTAAAGTGTCATAGTTACTTAAATCATTTCAATCAAACAATAGTTCTATATTCAAAATTTTATATTTAAAACATTAATCTCACAACATTGTTATGAATTTAAAACATCCATCCCACCTCTGAGCCTTTGTAAATGTCTGTAAATTTACCTTCATGCCACTTTTGTGTTCTGTGCCACCTTTGTAGTGGAAACTGATTTTGTTAATATTGATTTATTTTGATTGGTAACTTATTCTTATTATTCTACCTGTTCTTATTCTATTTTTTTTTTTATTAGACATTTTGGAAAAGCTTATAAATATGGACTTTTGAATTTGACATAATGACATACTTTTAATAAAATTAGAGAAAAAAAAAATTGCATTGCACAAAAAAAAAAAGAAAATGCCCTGTAAATCACTTTAAGGAGTCAAATATCACCTTCTAATGGGAAAGCTAATTTTTGTTATTGATCAGAAGGTGCTCCTGAATTTTTGAGGGAGGGAGGGGGGGGGGGGGGCACTTCAAATGTGCTCACCCTAGGGCACTACACTGTGTTAATCCGGGCCTGGTAGCTAGGTGCTTTCACACAAACAGCCTATTTTTTTCTGAATTTAACAACATTTCACATTTAGAGGTCATGTGTGAACAACACCCATTGTTGAAATGCAGCAAATAAGTACTCCACTAATTTGCTGGCTAAAGCATTATAACTCTTCTCCAAAAAATATGTATATGTGTGAATAAGTGCCATAAGATAAATAAGATTTAAGTACACAAGTAAAAAAAAAAAAGTTTTGAAAGTATCACAAAATTTTAAAGAAGCCCATTCACACCAAGAACAACTATAATGATAAACTGCATCAGTGTTCACAACAACAGATGATGAAATGCTTGAACTCTTCAAAGTCAGATGGATTTTTGATTGGCTTAATGTTTTTATCCTTCATCAGCTGGAAAAAAAATAGCTCTGGAAGTCATTCCATCAAAATTGTTCCTCTGTGTTGCTGTTGTAAAGTTGTTGTATAGTTGTGGTCTGGACTTCGCTGTTCTCATAGAATTAGAAAAATCATTAAAATTTACTTATAGTTATCTTTATAGCTATTGTACTTGGTGAGAACAGCCCTTTACTCCACACCATGTAGTTCGTTTTGCAGTAGAAATTTTTGGTTATCTACATTGTGGGAAAAATTAATCAGATGAGACAGAACTTGAAAGAAAAGAGATTTTCTCCATGAGAGCGGATGAAGAAATTAGTCTACAGATTAAGGGTCTATATAAAGGTCTCTTTTAGCAAATTACTAGAAGTTTTTAAAAGCTTAGCCGTTGCGTGTGTAAACTGCAGATGTGGTGATTTACTGGAATATGTCATTTTAAAAGGTTTTGTGTACAGCTGGCCACTGATTAACTTGAAACAAAAGATAAATATTATGCATCTTGAATAATAAAAGCGTCAGTTTGAATGAAGATATAGAAATGCAGCTCAGACTAAAAATAAAACTGAATTCCACTTTTTACACTTCTTTTGCCATTTTAAAGGTCTGATGAGAAAATAATCTTTTGTGTAGTGAGGGTTATGTGTGTAAATCTGACAAAACACTTGAATGTGCAATATGCAACAAGTGCCCATCTGCGGTCCTCACCACACCAGAGGGCTTCCCTGGTTCTGTTAGTCAAACTTAGGGAATGTTGCTTCTTTATGGCATCCAGCAGAGCATGAAATAATTCAACATCTGTGAATGAAGTGTGCTTGTGCGCATACATTGTGCAACATTACCAACTGCTTTCAGTGAGTTGTACTTATTCAGCGCCAGGCCTGGTATACTGAGGTTGCTTTGAGGATGAGAGAGTCTGGCCGTTGTACCAAAAGAGAAGCCAGCGTTGTTTAGATGGTACTGCTCTGGAATACAGAAGAACGGTAGAAGAACATTAAAAAAGACTCTATATGATCACATCAGTATTTCATGTATAAATATACGAGTATTTCATAAATACCCTAGTCAACACATTTGGGCTTCTATTTCAAATAAATGCTGTTCAAACATGTATCACAGTTTCCACCAAATCAGCGTATTGAATGATTTCTGACAGACCGTGTGACACTGAAGAATGGAGTAATGACTGCTGAAAATTCAGCGTTGCATCACAGGAATAAAAATATAACAGTTATTTCTAAATTGTAATATTTGACAATATTTTTGATCAGATAAATGCATTCTTGGTGAACATTACAAATCTTAATCAAAATTATATAAGAATGCCATTTTACTTTCAGGTGAGAACACTAGCACAAACTACACAATATGTGCAGAAAAACATGGTGTGTCTGTGTTTAAGTCACTTTGTAGAACTGCAGTAGAGACCTATTTAAATCCGCTCTATATGCTGCGACCCTATATTGACCACTCAGATGTGGTTCAGCCTGAATGACCTATTTTTCCTTGTAAGCTGTGGGTGACAGCACAGGAAGGACATTGATGCAATTAAAGTACATTAGATGTTGCTTTCTTTCTTTCCTGTTTGTTCCATTACTCATTAGTCACATTTCATTTAACATGAGCAGTGTGTTGAGAGATGTGGACAGCTGTTCTTTTAGGGTGAACATGTGTCGCACATTCTGAAAATCACCCTGGCATTTCCTTGTAGCGGTAAACAGTGTTTTTAATGCTTTAAATGAATGTTGCATGAAAGCCAAGAGCATACCCTTCAGTGTGTTCATTTGGACAAGTACGCTTAGACCCAGAGTACCCAAAAACCCTGTCTGGGACTGTTCTGTTGTCATTATGAGGCATCAAAGGCATGTCTGGGTAATTCTGATGTTTATTTGCATGCAGTTTACAGTACATTGAACCAAGCTTGCTCTAGATCATTTGCGGCATTTCAGTGCTTTTAGTCTCTGCAGGTGTAGATTAGTCATTTATATACTGATAAGGGAAGTATTATCCTTTTCACCAGCTCTCTTGATCAATGGAGAATGTGGTGCCCTGAGGAGATTAGCTTTAATACAACATCAGCAGTTCCGTTAACCACCATTTACTATCTGTGCGCCCTCTTGACACTCTCTGCTGTGTTAGATAATGATGAAGAGTAAAGGAAGAAACTAATGAAAGGGGTTTGTCAGGGTAAAGCATCTCTCAGAGTACAAGATTTAGCATCACAAAGAGAAATCAAACCAGATTGTTCGTAAGATTAAGTGTATGTGATGTAATTTTATGAGAAGGGTAGAAAAGAGAGGGTGATGTCCTCTGTGCACGTTAATGTCTTCATTAGGTATTTCTGACTAGACCTTTGAAGTCAAAATCATAGTCAGGAATTCCAGAGGGGTAATAACTTTTGATGCATTATGTAATTTTTTTTAGGGCTGTGTGTATTGCGTACTGAGAATTTTAGCTGGATATTAATAAAGTCATGCATATTTCCAAAGCAGTTGCCAAACAGTTTTCAGATTCCTGAAGGTTCTAAAGCACAGCATTATTGCGTCCATGTGATCATGAAAGTACATTTTGAAATCAAATGTATTTAAAAATTTTATCAAAAATAACAATAGTTTTCATTAGTTGAAATGAAGCGGAAATAAAATAAAATATGAAAAACTTAAATGAAAATTAGAAAAGCTAAAGTAAAACTGAAATTGAAGTTAAACATTAATAGAAATTGAATTAAAAAATTATAAACAATTAAAATGACAAGCATTTAACAAAATTATTTATATGAATAAATACTTAAAAATAAATATATTTACTACTAGTCAAAAGTTTTTGAATAGTAAGATTTTTAATGTTTTTAAAGAATTCTCTTCTGCTCACCAAGCCTGCATTTATTTGATCCAAAATACAACAAAAGCAGTAATATTGTGAAATATTTTTTACTATTTAAAATATCTGCTTTGTACTTGAATATATTTTAAAATGTAATTTATTCCTGTGACAGCAAAGCTACATTTTCAGCATCATTACTCCGGTCTTCAGTGTCACATGATCCTTCAGAAATCATTCTAATATGCTGATTTGCTGTTCAAGAAACATTTTTTATTACTATTATTATCGATATTTAAAACAGTTAAGTACATTTTTTCAGGATTTTTTAATGAATAGAAAGATCTAAAGATCAGCGTTTATCTGAAATAAAAAGCTTTTGTAACGTTATACACTATACCATTCCAAAGCTTGGAGTCAGTATAATTTTTTTATTATAGAAGAAATTATAGAAATGAATACTTTTATTTAGCAAGGATGCTTTAAATTGATCAAAAGTGATGAAGACATTTATAATGTTACAAAAGATTTCTATTTCAGATAAATGCTTCTGAATTTTATATTCATCAAAGAAACCTGAAAAAATCTACTCAGCTGTTTTCAACACAATAATACTAATAATAAATGTTTTTTGAGCAGCAAATCAGAATATTAGAATAATTTCTGAAGGATCATGTGACTGGAGTAATGATGCTAAAAAAATCTGCTTTAAAATCACAGGAATAAATTAAATGGTAAAAATATTTCAAAATTTTCATTTTTTTTTTTTGCTGTACTCTAATAAATGCAGGCTTGGTGAGAAGAAGTGACTTCTTTTAAAAGCATTAAAAATCTTAATGTTCAAAAACTTTTGACTGGTAGTATATATGGGGAAGTGCCCTCTCACCACTCAGTCCCAACGTTCACCCTCACCAGAGTAATAATCACCCACACATGTACCAGATTGATCTGCCAACATGTACCATACATAAGCGCACACCTTGATCCTTTCCATGAACTTGTGGATGCGCTCAAACAGTTCCTCCACTTCCACATCACACTTCTCCACCTCTCCTTCTTCTCCTGCTCTCGGCAGTCCCATGGCCAACCCAGTGCCCTACTCTGGCTCAGCAAAGGATTGCAGTGGCTTCCTGCTCCAGTGTTCTCTAGTGATCGAGATGCAGCTGCACAGATTCGTCACTGACAGATCTTAGATAGCCTTCATCACTTGCTTTCTGACCGGGTGACCTCTCCAGTGGGCTCAAACTATTTGGGATCAGGCAGGGCCCAAGTTGGGCGACAGCTGTTTTCCAAAAGTTCCTTGTTTTCTACAAGTTTCTCTTGTCCGCCATCCTCCCACCCCTGTGTTGGCTGTCCAGTCTACGTCGATTGAAAATCCTATGGAGAAACAATCGGTCAACATACCACCATGTTACGCTCCCCCTTCAGTAATGTTTTCTGTCCCAAGAGAACAACCCAATTGCCTCCACATCGGCCATGGGACTGTGCCATTGACCACGTTCTGGGTGGGCAAGTGCCCCATGGCAAGATTTATTCACTCTCCATCCCAGAACAAAAGGCCATGAAAGAGTATATTGTAGAGGCATTACAACAAGGTTACATATGTCCCTCGAAGTCCCCTGCTGCTTCCAGCTTCTTTTTCGTGGCTAAGAAGGATGGAGGCTTGAGGATGTGCATGGATTATCGAGCATTCAACCAGATGACAGTGAAATTCCATTATCTACTTCCCCTTGTCCCAGCAGCTCTGGAACAACTCCAAGGTGCCATTGTCTTCACCAAGTTGAACCTCAGCAGTGCTTACAACCTAATCCGGATACGCAGGGGGATGAGTGGAAGACTACATTTGTGACCCCTACCGGCCACTATGAATACCGGATTATACTGTATGGGTTTGTCAATGCTCCCTCCATATTCCAGGACTTCATGCATGAGATGCTCCAGAATTTCCCTCACAAGTTTGTGCTAGTTTACGTAGACGACATCTTTGTGCATTCCTGGAGCATGGCCAAACATCGCCAGCATGTAGCGGAGGTCCTGCAATGCCTGACAGAGTACAATCTATTCCTCAAAGCCGAGAAATAATCCTTCCATCAGTTCTTATTGCAGTTCCTTGGTTATCACATCATTAAGAGCGGTATCCAGATGGATGAGGGGAAGGTTGATGCGATTCATAACTGGCCAACTCCTATCACAATCAAAGAGCTCCAACGATCCCTTGGATTTATAAACTATCACCGTTTCACCAATAATTTCAGTTCCATTGTTCATCTGCTCACCAGTCTTCTCAAGGGTAGGCCCAAGTCTCTTTCCTGAGGTAAGAGACCGCATAGTTCTAGGAACTTAGTTTTAGGAACTAGCCAGCAGGGTGGTCCCTCAAGAACCAATTTCTCTCTCAGGCCATTTTCCTGGTTGCATTCGCACCGGCAGCAGGAACTCTGAAGCAGCCGACAGTGATGTCTTTATTTGCGGCATTTACAAACGTCAACAATTGCTGAATGGAGGACACCGTGATCGGAGTTGTTTCATTGCGTGTCATGGGATTCGTGATAATGGAGATGGAATGTAAATGCACAATTTACGCCATTAAAAGAGCACAAAAATCTGACTAAATCTCCTATGACAACTTCCAGTGTTAGCGGTTGAGAAAAGAACACAAAGCTGCAGACAACAGGTAAATGCCATTATCGCTGTTTTCCATGTTCGTGGAGTACATATCTTTTACATGTCTTTTTAAAGACGCTGGGTAGCCAGTGTTTGCTATGTGCTTGGCCAATCAGCATACACTTACGTCACTGGTAGTTCCTATAGAACACACCAAAAAAGCGGGAATTTCTGTCAATAGTCCTAGGAACTATGAAAAGGTTCCTCCGGTGTGAAAGTGCCTCTGGTCACCAGCAGAAAGCCTTCAGTGAGCTCAAGGAGACATTTACCACCGCACCGCTCCTCGCCCATCCTGATCCAACCAGGCTTTTCATAGTTGAAGTTGATGCTAAAACCACTGGTGTTGGAGCGGTGCTGTCTCAGCAGCATGGGGACTCCTCTACACTTCCATGTGCCTTCTTTTCCCACAAACTTATCCCAGCGGAGATTAATTATGACATCAGGGACAAGGAGTTACTCGCCATCAAGCTCACCCTAGAGGAATGGAAGCATTGGCTAGAGGGGTCTCAGCATCCATTCACAGTGCTCACGGATCATAAGAACCTCCAGTACCTCTGTGAATCAAAAAGACTTGCTCCAAAACAGGCTAGATGGGCTCTCTTCTTCATGTATTTCAATTTCACAATCTCCTATCGACCTGGTTCCAAGAATCTTTGAGCAGATGCTCTATCCCGTCTCTATGCTTCTGATGAAAACTTCTCCCTTCATGGGCACTTGCCACCCTGGGGCCAATGTAACGCTCTCACTTCTTCAAGTGTCTGGTGGCTGAAAATGGCAACGGAGGTGAAAAGATTCGTTCAAGGCTGCAGGGAGTGTGCCATCTCTAAAAGCCCTAACTACTTACCACCTGCTGCCCGTTCCTCAATGTCCCTTGTCACACCAAGGAGTGGACTTTATCAGAGACCTGCCGCAATCCTCTGGTAACACTTGTGTATTTGTTGTTGTTGTCCGGTTCTCTAAATCCTGTTGTCTGATTCCCCTCAAGGGCTTACCCACAATGATGGAATCCACAGAACTGCTCTTCCAACATGTTCCGATACTTTGGTATCCCTGAAGATATCGTGTCAGATAGAAGACCCCAGTTCATCTCCAGAGTATGGAAGAGCTTCTTCGATCTCCTAAGTGTTACCGTGAGTCTCTCATCCGCAGTCGAACGGGCAGAAGGAAAGATAGATCCAGGAAGTTCGGAGATTTCTGTGAACCTTCTGCCATGGCCACCAGAATTCCTGGAGCCAGTTCCTGAGTTGGGCCGTGTACGCACAGAATTTCCTCCGTTCAGCTGCCACCGGTTTGTCACTGATCCAGTGCATACCCGGTTACCAAACCCCATTGTTCCTGTGGTCTGGGGAACCGCCGGACGTACCATCAGTCAACCACTGGTTTCAAAAGAGTCAGAGAGTCTGGGACCCAGCTCACCACTAGCTTCAAAGGCAGTGCACCGTTCACTCGGGACATTCGGATGTGCCTGTCCTGTAAGAAGCTAAGTCCCAGATACATTTGCCCCTTTTCCATAGTCAAGCAGATCAGTCCATTTACCTACCAGCTCCAACTTCCTCCTGAGTACCGCATTCACCCTACATTTCATGTTTCACTGTCTGTTCTCCTTACAGAGCCTGGTCCGACGGAGAAGGCCCCACTCCATTGATCATTGAAGACGGAAGAATCTACTCTGTGTGGGAGATCCTAGACTCCCAACGTCGTGGTGGCCGTCTTAAAGTCGAAGTGGAGCAGTCAGTGAAGTTTACATTATTTAGTAAAGTGATTTCCACTTTAATTAAAAAATACATAAACACGATTAATTAACCTTTTTAAAGAAAAAAAGATGTTTTGTTATTGCTTTCAGAGCAAGGGAACCGCTATCTTGCAGTACCACCGTGTGTGACGTCACGGGGTTGGTTCACTCCACTGGCCAGTAAAGTAATTAATATATAAAATTTCTTTAGTTTTTGAACACATGCTTGTTTAAATGGACGAACTTGAAAGGACTATTGAGCCCATAATAACTGCAGTTGCTCGTGAATTTGAGCCAATACCACGAGGGGACCGAGAAGTTCATGACCGTAGAAGTCATGAACTGGTTTGGGGTGAAGAGCAGATCGAAAACAAATAGCGTTTACATGGATACTCGTCCAAACAGCCATGAACATAATATTCTGTGCATTTGCTCAAGCAGACTAGAAAGAGGACTCAATTCGGTACTTGCGTGCAGTCCGAGCCGAGCGCTTTTTGCGCGTGTGTGTGTGCAGAGAAACAATCTGTCACAGCAAAAGCTATAACAAAACATCCTTTTTTCTTTAAAACAGTTACATTAATCGTGTTTGTTATATTTTTTTATCAGTTTTCTAAATAATGTAAGCTTGACTGACTGCTTCACTTCCACTTTAAATACCTGGTTGACTGAGACTTAATCCCACATTACTCACTGTATTTCATGAATCTCATCCAGATCAACCTGCACCTCGCCACAACATCAAGGTCCCTGGCCCTCTGGAGCGGGCCTTGAAGGGTACTGTAACGGAAGTGCCAGGCTCTCTCACCACTCAGTCCCAACATTCACCCTCACCAGATTACTAATCACCCGCACCGGTACTGGATTGATCTGCAATCACGTACCATACATAAGCACACACCTCGCACTCAGTCATCGTGTGGTCTCACATTGCGCTTTGGACTGCTTACCTGTTCTCCGTGTGCAGTACGACTCTAAGCCTACACTTTGACTGTGTGTCCTGTGTTCCCTCTTTGTTATTCCCTCCTTGTTATCTGTGTGCTCCGTGTTCCTTATTGGATCTCTCCCCCTGTCTCTCCCCCTCCCCCGGTGTGCGCTCTCCAATCTCTCCAGCATTCCCAAACTCTCCATTACATGCAAGAACAGTGAGAGCGTTTACACTTCATGTGTGATATTCTATTGAATTCTTCTTCAATATCTTCAATATTGCTGTAAGTATTGTTAATAAAATATAATAAATGTGATATTTGAAGTCTATAAGAAAGAACATATTTTAAATAATGGAAACCAAACATGATTGGAGCAAACAGAAACACTGAATGTGCATTCCAGTCAACAGTAAGAGGTTAATAAATACAATACATATAATATTCTAAGTATACTGTAAAATATATTATGTAAAATATATTATGTAATTATATTAATTATGTAACAATAACTTCAACAGCCCACAAGTCTCAGTGCGGCCTATAGCCACTCCATCCCTCCATAACTATGTCACATTTTTCCAAAAGCATCTGTGTTACGACTGTGGTAATATTATGTAGTGAATTGCTGATGGGTTTAAAGTGAATTACCATTTAGCTGAGGTTTGGCTTCAGGGACAGACTGATGTATAACTCAAAAAAAAAAAGAGTGCCCAAAAGTGTCCAAAAATGAAATCTCTTGTCCATATAAGCTCAAAGGTAAACATCCTGCCAGTCATATTTGGGAATGGCAATGTGAATTGAATGGGGGATTGAGAATGTGCAGCAGAGATGCACTAATATGGGACGGGGTGGCATCTGTGTATTTGTGCGTCATTGTTCACGCTCTTCATTGGAGTGCCACCATCTCCCACTATGTTGTGTATGTTCTTAGCCCTGAAGCAATAGAGATGTCTGTGATGCTATAGTGTGAGGTGTGTGTGTGTGTGTGTGTTTGTGTGTGTAGTGGCATATGAAAACAAAGCCTGAAATGCCGGAGGCAGAGAATTAAAGAGCGGACTGCACAAGTGGAAGTCTAAAATTGGACGGTTCGTCTTTGTGCATGACACTATCATGCCATAGCATACATAGCATATGTACTCACATAAACACACATGCTGGTTTACGAGCTCTTATAGCTGATATTCTATAAAGGTTCTAAAATGTTGGTTTTTTTTACATTGATACCATTTTGGATGCCATTTTAGGTTCCTCATAGAACCTTTCAGTGAACAGTTCTTAAAATAACCATTTTTTTTCTTAATGTGAAGAACATTTCAATAATCTGAAGGACCTTTTTTCCACTATAAATTACCTGTTGTCCAATGGAAAGTGTCCATGGATGTTAAAGGTTCTTCATGGAACCTTAGATGCCTTTATTTTAATTTTATTTTTTAAACCATTCTTTTTAAGAGTGCGAGGTGAAAGAGGGTGGAAGTATTTTAACTATGTCTGATTATGCTTTCAAAATTACAGTAATTGCATACAATGTTTTTGTCTTTAGGCATTTTGGTATGATAGAGAACGCAGAAAGAAAGAAAACAACAAATGATGCAAATGAATGAAAGAATATGATACATTCTTAAAATAATAGTTCCAAAGGGGAGTTTTGCAGTGATGCCGTATAAGAACGATGTTGGTTTCCCAAAAGAACATTTTCAGTTTTTAAAACAAGCATTTTTTCCTACTGCGAAGAACATTTTAATAGTCTAAAAACCTTTTTCCACTATAAAGAAACTTGGAAAGTTCAATGAGCTCTTGTAATGGAAAAGTTCCATGGGTGATAAAGGTTCTTCATAGAATCATAAATGCCAATAAAGAACCTTTATTTTAAGAGTCTACCTATAGAAGGAGAGGTAATTTCATGGAGGCTTAATGCAAAACTGTACATACATAGGATGTACATACATAGTGTGAATGGATTTCACAAGATGAGTTTAAGCGCTATTTGAAATCTGAGTAGAAATAAAGGGCAATTGAACTCCAGCACATTCCAGCTTATGAGAATATCTGGATGTGCATGCATAAGAATTTTCTAGCAATTTTATTACAAGAGCAAATCAACATCACAAATACATTTCTGCGAGAGAGCAACATTCATGCTAAATTTGAATTGCAGGCTGAATTGACGCAAGCTTTTTTACTCTATTATGTAATGCATTTTCATTTGAATCAGGATATTCCATGAGTAAAAATATGGGGCAGGAGTTGGTAAAAGTGGATGCTGAATGGAATAAGAGCAAATGTCAGTTTGCTAAAATATTGCATACGTGATATTGCATACATACCCACTTCAGCCCCTCTATCAAAGTATACAGTTGTAACTGCTGTGTTAATGCATTTAAGCCATCTCTGAGCAGCATTAAACAGTCTGTGTAAAGACACCTAAATGCCACTCCAGAAGCACTTCTGTGCTACCTTTGCAGTGAAAATTTGGCATAATATGTGTGACTAGAGTTTAATCTGTGTATGAATTGAAGTGAACATCAAGAGACCAGTGATGACATTTCTCAAAATATCTTCTTTTACCTTACACAGATACGGAAGTTTACGGAGCCCCTAAAGGGACATTTGCAAAAAATAAAAAATGAAGACTTTCTATTTTTATCTATATTTTTATTGCCATATAGTTATTATTTTTTAATTTATTGTCTATTCTGTTTATTATTAGCCTTATATTTCATTCTATTACCTTAAATTATATGCATGTCTGTACTTTCTCCACTGGAATGCTCCTGTCACCAAGACGAATTTCTTGTGTTTTTGTGTGTGTAAACACTCTTTCTGATTCTGACATTTAAAACGCATTTTGAGGTCTAGAAACGATTGGTATAAAAGCTCAAATTTTGGATTTCGATATGCCAATAGCTTATTGTCCCACATAAAACTTTAAAAGTCAGTTAAATATGTATATAATCCAAAGCGATTATTTATTTTTGATAATTATTACTACAGTTAGGTTTTCAATAACTGCGATTAGTTTAGTTTCATTTTAGTTTTTTATTTCTTTGACATTTCTTTGACATTTTTCTTTCGTTAAATACAGTTCCGAATAACGTTTAACAAGCATTTTAGAAGTAAAATTAAACATTTAATCATCGTGAAAAGACCAATGTGGATTTCAGAAAGCAAGAAAAACGTGTGATTAATTAGCTTTTTTTTTTTTATCGACTGACTGAACTTTTATATATAAACGATTTTTGTGACTTGTGCTGGCAAAATGAGTCGGAATGCGTACGGACTAATTTTGAGCTACAGCAAAAGAAGTGAAAAATGTCACCTTAACCTGTTGGCACAGTTGTGTAACTTGAGAACAACTCTTGTTATGTCGATCATGAGAAAAATAAGTCGTGATAACGACAAAACAACGTTTGTTATGTCGAGATCACGACAAAAAAAAAAATTGGGATCACGAGAAAACAATTTGTTAGGTCGTGATCACGAGAAAATTAAGTCGTGATAACGAGAAAACAACTTTTGTTATGTCGTGATCACGAGAAAACAAATAATGAGATCATGAGAAAATTAAGTCGTGATCACAAGAAAACAAGAAGGAAAAAAAATCATAATGCATGGCCGCTTAGAACTTCCGTACACAGAAGAAGAAAGTCATAGAAGTTTGTAAAAATATGAGGGTGAATAAATGAAAAGAATGATTTTCATTTTTGGGTGAATTAGCTATTTTTGTTTTAGAGCAAGTTTTATATTTTGATTAAAGATTATGAAGGCAAACTGCTATTTTTTTAATAATTTACTGATGAATTGTTCACAACAAGGCCAGAAATTTTGATTTCATATTGGGTGAAATGAAAGGTGATGTTCTTGACCTTATTGCTAAATGCGACATCAACTTCAGCTGATTTACAACATACCGCTATTGGTGCCATAATATATAACATCTTTTCCAGGCTTCTTGTGATCACAAAGCCTCAGGCCTTTTAACCATCTAGTGCTCATCACACTTGCTCTTCCAGGCAATGTGGCAGTTTAAAATTCCCAATTTAACCCTACACAGATAAAAGCCAACGTGAAGACATGTCTTTTGAACCCTGGCATTAATTGTCACCTTCCCAGTGCAAGACCTAGAACTGCACAAGCGCTATAATCTTCACACCATTACTGGGGACGCAGAGAGATGTGTACAGTCACATCGCTAAAGTCTCTAAGCACTGTGGAGCGAAACTTAAATCCTCCTCATAAAGAGGAGAGGAAAGTGTGCCGCTTAAGCCTGGCACAGACGCTGGTTATCAGCATAAACCCCACATCAACTGTCGGTCTGAAGCCCGCTGCATCTCACGCCTGTGTAAATCCACCGAGTGGAATCACAGATGAGTAAGAAAAGGAGGTTACAGATGTATTTTCCTCTGGCTCTTGAGGAGACATGGAAATTATGAGGGAGAAAACCAAAGATAAAAAGGAAGGTGCAGAAAAACTCATATGTAGCTTATTTAATGTTGTCCAATATCTTCTTTTATTTTCTACAGAAGAAACAACAGGTTTGAAATGACATGACGGTGAATGAATGATGACAGAACTTGTATTTTTTTGGGAACTGTATTTGTCTGTTTAGTTGTTTTTTGCTATTAACAAGAACAGAGAGAAGTGAGCAGCTGTGAGCCAGTGATTCACGTTGCGTGTATACTCTTGGGAAGTGAGCCCCTTGGGAAGCTGTGTGAGCAGACATGTACAGGTGATGCATCCATAAATGTAGAATCTATAGTGATTTTTATTTTTTCTTTAGTTTGTTTGTATGTGGGGAAAACAGCTAAGTAAATGATCTCACCGCTGCGGCTGCGAAGCATCCTGGCAGAGATACCGTTTGCTCCAATAGATGTGTTGCTCAGATGTGCATCCACAGGACTCACCTCCCCACCTGGCTGCTTCAGCAACTCCTGCAGAGTCCTGCGAGGAGACAAGAGTAATCATTTATATCCAACAAATTAAATCAAGAATGCTTCTTAATTTTTTATTGAAATTGACCCTTTGCAAAGACCCTTCGTTACTTATGCTACGTCCGACAAACCATGGTGCTCTCACTCAGTGTAAAATACATTGTGGAGTAAAGAGTAAACTGAAACGCGCCGACAGACAAGACAGAACAGGCACTTTAGGTATGAATCTCAGCTTTCAAATTTGATAATTTTTTAAGAAATTCAAACAATAAATACCATTTTGTGGCTCTTTAATGTGTCTCGGTTCAAGTGGCACATGTACCAATCATCTCTTCCTCTTTACTAGTTATAATATGAAATAAACATGAATGAACATCAGAAGGTATCTTGTTTAAATCGCGGAAAGACGTCAATACACAACATTTTTCAAGTTCACATCCACCGACGTTAATCTACTCTCCTGTCTGGTTTGTTTGTTGGACAAATTGAATTGAAGTTCTCAAATGAATGTGAGGAAGTATAATTAAAATGCTATTTTAAATTTATAAATACGTAATTCAGAAGTTTGGGGTTGTTATAATTTTTTTGGGTTTTTAAGTGAAGTGTCTAATGCTCACCAAGGCTGCATATATTTGATCAAAAATACAGTTACAGTAATTAATGTATTTTATTGCAATTTTATTGTTTCAGTAACACTTTATGTTGATGGTACCTTTTGAGCATTCTGTTGACAAAAAGTAACTTTGCACCTATATGTCAACAAACTCTCATTAAGAGTATAGACTCTCCCAGCAGATATTCTACTGAATGTAAGTAACTTTGCTAGTACATGTCAACTTCTTCTAACCCTAACCCTACCAGTCTACTAATACTGTACTAACATGAGAGTTATGAGAGTTAGTTCATATGTAGGTGCAACGTTACTTATAGTCAACAGAATGTGTTAAAAGGACCACCAAAATAAAGTGAAACCATTGTTTCTTCTTATAAGACAGTGCATATAACAGGAAATTAGAGGAGAGAAATGGGAGGAGAAGAAGATCAGGACATGACCCAAGCTGGGTTCAAATTTATGTCATGGACAAGTGCGCTACCATCTGCGTCACTCAGTCTGACAGAAATGTTACATTTTGAAGTATGTTTGATGTTGTAATTCCATATAATAGGTTGGATCAGAAAGTGACACTAACTGGATGTGATCTCAGGTTGCTGATATATTGTCATAAAGCAATTCATCAGAGCAGTGTACTGGATTTGTCGCTATGGCTGTGTATATCAGTATATTATAATGCAGAGCTGTGAGCCCCGAGGCTGACAATAGCATATTGTCATATTTTATCAATACAGTCATTTAGCATAAGCTGGCAGTCAACAGACTGTTTGTGTAGCAGCTAGTCAATGAATTCACACTCAATATGTTCTCTGTGTGTACACTGGATGTACTTTATATCAATTACACTGGTCACATAAAAAAAATAAATGCGTTTAAGCAGTTAACAGCTCTTGGCATCCACAGAACTGCCTGTTTTCAAGGGCTGTGCTGCTTGCTCTTGTCCTAGAGTTCACAAACCCAGTCCCGCAGCCCTGGATCCTCCTGGGTACTGTGTTCTTCAAATCCTTGACACTCCATTATTTCTCTGTTTCCTACGGCCTCCGCTTGTATCCCTGGTGAGGTCTCTAATTCTGTCCAACACCCTTTAACCAACAAGGGACTGTGATGAGATCTAATGTGATTGTCAAGCACAAGCGCACTGGCCCTTGGCCGGCCGATGCCAATGGCAGTAGGCCACCGAGGCCTAAGAAAAACAACACGTCAGAAAAGCATGACAATATATTCACCCTGGTGATGAGGTTTTCCAGGGACGACAGAAAAGGCATCTGCAGTGGAGCAGAGAAACGGATAGCAATGAAATTGGATGGCAGCAGCCACTCCTGTGCCGTCTCCGTTTGGATCCCACCCTAGTGCTTTTGGAATTCTCTTGAGGAAAGTAAAACTCAACTCAAACTAGAGGATCATCTGTTTGTTCTAGATCTCTCTGGGGAGCTCACACCTATTGGTCATTGGGCTGGACGATCCTGAACAGCTGTCCTCCTCTCCCAATATGTCCATGATACCAGTGCCTGAGCATATTTTTTGGCAGGACTGAATAGACTCAGATACATATGGTGGCTGTATTGAAGTTCTGTCTCTTAATTAATTGAACAAATTAAATGTTTGTTTACTCTAAATGTATGAATATTAGCTGAAAAAAATGAATATTAGCCAGCCTAAAAAAAAATGTGGTTATTTTGTAGTGAAATTTATGACACCATTGTTGTTAGATTTTATTAATTATGAATGCATTATTTGATGTGAGGAAAATGTATATGTGACCCTGGACGACAAAACCAGTCTTAAGTGTCATTTTTTTTAAAATTGAGATTTATACAACATCTAAAAGCTGAATTAATAAGCTTTCCATTGATGTATGGTTTGTTAGGATCGGACAATATTTGGCCGAGATACAACTATTTGAAAATCTGGAATCTGAGGGTGCAAAAAATCAAAATATTGAGAAAATCGCCTTTAAAGTTGTCCAAATTAAGTTCTTAGCAATGCATATTACTAATCAAAAATTAAGTTTTGATACATTTACGGTAAGAAATTTACAAAATATCTTCATGGAACAAGATCTTTACTTAATATGCTAATAATTTTTGGCATAAAAGAAAAGTCAATAATTTTGACCCATTCAATGTATTTTTGGCTATTGCTACAAATATAGCCCAGCGACTTAAGACTGGTTTTGTGGTCCAGGGTCACATATTTCAATGTCTTTCCGTTTGCTTAAAAAAAAAAATTCACGTTTCACAGAGAAACTTTGCCTTCACTTACAAAGGTTTTACAATTCCCTTATTACGGTAAACTGCATTTGCTCACAAAACATTCTCAGAATTTCTGCAAGACTTTCAAGGAAACGCAAAATAATTGAATTATATGCTTTCCTTCAATCTCAAATTTATGTAGTCCTGTAAGGCATTTTATTTACTTGGGGGGTGCTGTTGGCATACTTGTAATCAAATTTAAGTAAAATACACAGATTAAATTATGATTGTGTTTCTGATTCAATAAAACAGTAATTTGTTGTAAAATCACGTGTATGTTTTGATTTAAATGTCAGAAACTATAGCTTACATGAATAAAAATAGCAAAAATGACTTGTAAATTTATTTTAGATATACAGATTTATTCATTAATTTTCTTCAAATGGATTATGAAAACTTAAATACAAGGGCGTCTAAACGATTTAAAGAATTGTTTCAACTTTCTTGCTTTAGACCATTTACAAATGTTAAATCTACAAATAAAATGCTAAGATTACCCCTGCATCTGAAAAAAATACAGTGATTTATAGTTGTTTTATAGTTATTTTCAAAGCTTTCAATATACTCTCATTATAAAGAACTTTATAATTGTTTATTTAATTCTAACAAGTAATTTTAGAATATAATTTCCACACAAAAGGAAATATATCAATATCGACTATCGGCCAAAATGAGTTGAAAAATATCGGCATATCGGATATCGACAAAAATCCAATATCCTGCATCCCTATATAATAAAAATAATAAAATAGCAATAATAATAATACAACTTAAAAAGATAACAACTTTATTTGTTTGTTTGGGGATTCCATAGAAACAGTAATAATAATTATAATAGTAATAATAATACAACTGAAATGGGATAGCAACTATTATTATTTATTTATTTATTTGTTGATAAAATATTAAAAGTATTGAAAATGATTAATGTGTATTGTTTAAATAGAAAATAGAAAGTAAAAATAGGTGCTGTAACTGTTTGTGTATTGTACACATAGAAATAGCTTACTTGATGGCTGTCAAGTGACCTGACACACTTTGAAGGGACTTAATAGATTTTTGAGAGCATTGTTAGTTTGCCTGTTAATCAGTGTTTAAGGCTTCCTTTTATATTTTTCTTAACGTCTGTCTCCCTGTCATCAAGCGAATGTGACAGTTGCTTTCATTTCTTAAGTCCAGCTGTGTTTACCAGCTAGCGCATTCGTCTTGTATGGGGATAACAACTTATAATCTCTAGATGGTTGTTTCCAGTCATGTCGACATGATTGTCCTCATAATTGAGGGCGACTTTGAGGTTGTGCCATGCTTATGCTCAGATGGTTGAAGTCATTGACTCCAGCTTTGCTAGATGTCCTGCTGGGATTTCACCCTTTGCCTCAGTGCATACAGACTCGATCCTGACTCCCGCTGCCCTGATGTTTCACTCACACACACCGAGTATGAGTTGTGCAGAGTGACACACATTCATTTTGCCCACAACAAAAAATACAGGCCAGGGTCTAGGAGACAGCGAGGTCTGAAAACAAGGGCATCCTGGGATAGTCCTTCCTAAGGGGTTCAGATATACAGTGTCATGGCAGCCAGCCACACTGAGTCAGAAACAATGCTATCTGACATGACTGTTCAATCACAATAGGGCCAAATTGTTTTGTCTCTTCATCACTAACTCATCCTCCTTTTCCTATTGCAGCTTTATGGTGCTTTTTTTTTTTTTTTACAAACTGCCTCAGCTTTTTATTTATTAAAAAGCAAACAGCTAGCTGATATGGATGCAAGAGAATGTGTTTTAGTCCTTAATAGTCTATTTGAAGGGCAGATATTGGTGGTAAGGCAAATAATATTTGTAAAATGCTTTGTACTCAAAAGTATCATACTACACAATGTGTGAGAATTCAGATTTGTTTGGCTTTGTTATTTCACTTCTTTTGCATGCACAGATAGCAATAAAACAAAGGGAGCATAATGAGGTTCACCCTTTTAATAAAGACATGATAGCTACACTAACACAAATTACAGAGTTATGTTTGATTCAAAGGTATAATTAGTATGATTGTCTCATTTAATTGTAATTATCATTACTGCATAATTTATTGCATAATATAACCGGTTGTAGCGCAGTCATACCAATGAGAGCTTGTACAGGCGACCCTGTCACATTTCCTCTGTGCGGTTACATTTTGTGTGGAATGGGATTCTGGATCTTTGGATTTGTGTTGAATGATTTTATCAGCAATTATTCATAAGGTGCCGTATTGAATTATATTGCAGGAGGAACAGCTTCGCCTCGCTTAATGCAATGTAGAACTGAATTACTCTCGTAATGCGTGTCCCACAGATAACCAATTAGTCAAATTCACATTGTGCCATCCTAATAAGCCCTCATGCCATTTACTTAATGTGTACAGATTCATATGAAATAATTTGACAACTATTTCTATGATACTTACAGCAGAAGTAGGCCTATTTTAAATTTGCAGCAGAGGTAAAATTAAATAATTATTATTACTATGGTAAAACATTTTTACTCTCTATTTAAAGCAATTTTTTTGGGCATGGTAAAATCTTTATGCTGCCAAAGCATTAAAAACATTATTCATAATATAGTGTGTGTGTGTGTGTGTGTGTGTGTGTTTGCGTGCGTTATTTGACATATGAGGACACAAATTTTTATAATGACATGGGTATGACATAGGTATTACACGGAGAGGGTGACTTTTGAGGACATTACCCCATGTCCCCATTTTTCTCATACAGAATGAGTTTTTTTTTTTTTGAGAAAGAAAATGCACAAAGTTTCCTGTAAGGGTAGGTTTAGGTGTAGAGCAATAGAAAATACGGTTTGTACAGTATAAAAACCATTACGCCTATGGAATGTCCCCACAATTCACAAAAACAAACGTGCGTGTGTGTGTGTGTGTGTGTGTATGTATTAATCATTGTTGTTATTAATTTAAAAAAATCTAATTTTATTTAATTTTTATTGAAAAACTAAAATAATGAAAAATTTGAAACATTCTTGGGAACAAAAAGAAAATAAGTTAATAAAGTGGCTAAATAAAATTAAATATAAAATTTAATTAATATAAAATTAAAGTTCATAACTAAAATTATTTATAAATGCTATAAAAATAATACTACAGTAACACTGAATTCAATGCATTCTTGCTAAATAAAAAGTGTGTATAACATGAATACATATATGTAATGTTAGAATTATACAATTAGTAGTATTAAATAAAATAATATTATATACAATAAAATAAATGTAAATAAAAATTCACTATGCCAGTGGTTCTCAAACTTTTTACACCAAATACCACCTCAGAAAACATTTGGCTCTCCAAATACCACCATAATGAGCAACTTTAAAATACAGTAGCGTAGTAGGCCTAATTATTCAGCTACAGCTATGCACATTTCAAAAACAAGGCAGTTTTATTCCTAATAAGAATATTTATTATTGTCGGCCACTTTAAACATTGTAAAAACAGTTTGAACATTAACACTGCACTGTGCAGGTAAATAAAAAACTTAAATGATTAAATTAAAATGTAGCCTAAAAGTTAAATAAAAACTGTACTGTACTTAAAAAGTAAAAAAAAAAAAAAAAACTGTACTGTATTTAAATGTAAAGTAAAAAATGTACACAGGCTTCATTTAGCCACCTTGCAAACTTTTTAAAAGTGTTTTAACATTAATTTATATTTAATTCAGTGATTCCTCTGTGTACAACTAGAGGGAGCCCGCGTTCCACACTTTGAGAATCAGTGCACTATGCAAATTTTTTCTAAGCATTTTATATTTGTTGCGTAGTATCTTTATCCGGTATTTGGTCCTGTCCTGCTTGCCCTTTTCTTATCCTCTCTTTTTCTTTGCTTCTCAAGTGTAATAGAGTAGGATTGTGTAATTTGTCCTGTCCTCTTACACTAAACAACTAACACTGTGACCCCTGTGACCCCCTCCTTGTGATTTCACAACTCTTTCAAAGAATATAGTCTGTTATTTCTTCATATATTGTAAGAGTCAGAAAGTTTTGTATTAGATCATCATGTCAAGTACGGCAGCCTGCACAAATCCCTCTCAGCCAGAGGGCAAATACACGGCTAGAGAAAAGCCCAAAGAGAGAGGTAATGAGTAGTTTTGTCAGAGAGCACAGACCCTCACGTTAACCTTAGAGGAACAGGAGGGCCTTGAAGTCACGATGGAGATGAGAGGCCAGCAGGACGCAAATGTCAGTGCACACCCACTAAGACTCAACCATGCGGGAGAGACGTCTCCAGAATCTGAGAGACACAAAGACACACTTGTACATACACATTAACACACAAACACACAGCGCACAGCCATGAGCAGCCACATCTCATTCATGTCAAACGAGTTCAGACAGTTTGGAGCCATAGGAAAGACACAGGTTAAAATCTGACAAACAAGCTCAGGAGTATGAAGGAGTGTGTGGGGGGGCTTTAGGAGAACTAGTAAGCTTAATATTATGTCTGTCTTTCTTTCAAAAAGTACATTTATGTGTATCTGGAGGCTTTTATAGAGACTCACATCCAATGAATGCCTTTAGAATATAAAGAGCTTCATATACATCCAGAGTCCTGTCAGTGAATTTCCTTTCATTTATAGCCTTGAATGCTTTTCATCTTTTTCTATTCCGATGTATCCAGTACAGTGACCTCAAAGACAGTGCCAGGGGTTTTCAAACTGTTTAATGCCAAGGACACCCAAACATGAGGTATAATTTAGACAACTATATACTTTTATGTATACAGACCCATTAAAACTATGTATGAAAGACAGTTATGGAAATAACAGATTGATGTTATAGTGACAAAGCTGTTTCCAAAATTGGAAATTGAATTATTAACATTTATTTGTCATTGTGCTACAGCCAAAAAAAATTTAGTTATTAATTATCAGAAAAATATTTGCATTTCATACCATGTATATTTTTATGCGTATACTATTACAATATAAACTTGTTAAATGCATTTTTATTAAATTATTTTAAATAAAATTCAGATTCATTTGTTTAGCATTTTTCAAAATATCATTCCTTAAAAAAAACAATGCCAAAAACAATGTAAATCTACAATATATAAATCTAGTTTAATTTCTTACACATTTTGAGCTTTTTTTCCCCTCAAATTTCTACAGCCTCTGGAAACTTCCGAAGGGCATGCAAATAAACCCAGATTCAATTAAAAATGCAACTGTACGTGACAGCCAGTGATCAATGGGAAAAGACATTTGGGCTTTGACGTTTTGATAACTACTCATATGAATTGAAAGGAGAGCAAGTAAACAATGGCAGAATTGTCAGTTTTAAGCAGAAGGTGTGACTATATTGGAATGTGAATGTGTAATTTCTTAAATAGTATTTTACATGCTTTTTATCTACAATAATCGTGCAACCCAATTATCAATTTACAAATTATGGGGTAAGATGCATTCAAAATCCATTTAGCTAAAAAGAATCTGTGCCAGATCCAGAAGGTCTCACATTATATAAATGTGATATCTCAAAGATTTCTGCCCCTCAGGACACCCATATGGTGGAGGCCCCTGCCCAGCATGATAATTATGTTCTTTAACTGTAGATGGAATATTGTATAGCATAGAATCTTGCCTTTGGCCTCAGCATGCTGTTTAAGATGTGATCTGAATCATAGATTGCAGTATCGCTGCTGGAATCCACAGTGAATTATGTTTCACATATTCATGACTCACATTCTGTGTGTTGTCTATATGATCCCGCCCCTGTTTCATGTCCTTTATTGTTCAGCAATGACACACATTTAAATGAATATAGGCCATTCCTGTGCCTACGTGACAAAACTTTGACTACAAAGTATAGATGGAGTGTATAAGTTAAACCTGACAGATAAAACCTGCTCTGTTTGACTGTGGTTGGAGAGTTTTGAGGAATATGATTACACTGATAAATATTAAGACATGACTGGAAATGGAAGTGGTAAATTATTTAGGAGCTCGATTTAACATCTATTTGACATGTGGGCAGAATGTTTGCTGTTCTTTTTAATGGTGTGAATGGAAGTGTATAGATTAGTTCTCTAGAGCTGCGAAGTCTAGCAGTAGCCTCAAAAAGAGTTAATCTGTAGAGAAGTTGGTTTAATCTTAAAGCAGAGTGTTAATCTTAGTAGAACTCTTAATCTTGTAAGAAGAGTTAATCTGGTGTGCAGTGTTCAGCGTGTGGGAAATGCTTTTGGAGAGGTGTTAACCTCGGAAAAGTGCTAATCTTCGGATGACTAATTTTGTTCTCCAAATGTGTTCATCTCGATAGGGCTGTTTGCATTATTGGGTCATTTCTTGTCTAAAAGGGGGTTATGGCAAAACGCTGGAAGAATTATAAATGTTCTGTATTTTGTTATATTGCTCGTGACAGGTAATTTGATATTCATAAAGGGATTTTGAATATTTAGAACGATGAGAACAAAGGTTCGATTTGACGTTTGGAGAGAAAGGAACAGAGACATAAGAAAGAAATATTCAGGTTGGATGGGGTTAGCTTCTTAATGCAGAGATGCCACGAATATTAAAATAACCTTAGGACAACACTCTAAAAATTTCTTCCACTCTTTTTATGTCTCTAGTACAGATGATTGCTAAATTCAGAAGAGCAGCATACATATGAATAGCTTTAGTCTTGGCTGGATGCTGTTACTTTGGTTTACAATATAGATGTTAAGGCTGGCTAAAAAATATCCGTGGCCAACACATTCTATTAGCACTTTTAACATAAAAAACGCATTGAATCTTCTGTAAATCTTCAGCTCCATTCCATAGTAAGCTGTCTATCTAGACAGCATTTTGAAACATAGTTCCTGCTTCTGGTGCGAAGGCTTTTCCCCAAAAAAAAGGTAGGCAGCATACTTATGTTCCTTTAATATGCTTTCTTTAACCCCAAATTTAAAGGAATAGTTGAAAATGAAAATTCTGTCATTAATTACTCACCCTCATGTCATTCCAAACCTGTAAGATCTTCGTTCATCTTTGGAACACAAATGAAGATATTTTTGATGAAATCCAAGCACTTTCTGGCCCTCCATAGACAGCAATGGAACTACCACGTTCAGTGTCCAGAAATGTACATCAATAAAACAGTCCATGTGACATCAGTGGTTCAATCGTAATTTTATGAAGCTACTTTTTGCATGCAATATTTCTGCAGTAAGTACTTGTTTTTTTTAAGTATGCTAACGTGTAATTCCTTTCACAAGGGAGTCCCGTATATTGTGAAAATGTCCAAGATGATGGTCAAGCCATGTGACATATCAGTTATGTTCAGTGTGGGGGAAAGTTACTTTTAAAAGTAATGCATTACAATATTGAGTTACACCCTAAAAAGTAACTAATCGTGTAATAGTTGCTTTTAATGGAAAGTAATGTGTTGCATTACTTTTGCTTTACTATTTCTCATCTAGACTGGGCCTGCTTGTTTGTTTTTAATATAAAAACATCTATTTTTGGCAAATTGATGTTACAGTGGAGGGTGCAGCTCAAAGAAACCTGCCATTCTGGATTGCATGAAGAACAAGACACAGGGGAAGACATTTTAACACTCTTCAGCAATAAAAAAGAAGAAGAAAGAAACAGTTTTCTCTAAAGTAATTTTTGCTTATTAGTGTGGTAGAATTGGATCATTGAAGGTGAGCAGCAAAATCATTGGTTAATAAAATAGGATTAAATACATAAAGGATATTGGTGTTCGAATTATTGCAGGTTTGCGTCATATGAGTTTGCATTTTACTGTTGTTATTTATTTTGAGGAATACAGAATCTGTTTTTGTGCAAGTGAGATGCATTTTCACATTTAGTCTAGAACTACAATAACCATCATGTTTACGCATTGCACACATTGCTGATTTCTCTCAACATGGGGACAAGAGATCTGTCAGTCAATAAATGGGAAAACAAAGTAACTGACGTTACGTATTTGAAAAAGTGACTGAAAAAGGATTGCATTACTTTACTAGTTACCTGGAAAAAAAATCTGATTACGGAACTCGCGTTACTTGTGATCCATTACCCCCAACTCTGTTCCATTGTGGCAGCTCACTAGATTTTGTAACAGAGCTCATTTCTACTCACCTGGAGTTGCTGAGGTCATTCTGGCCTCCACGGCTCTTCTCCAGCCCCAGTTTGGTGAAGATTCCCACCAGGACCATGATGGCCACCACACCGCAGATGATGTACACAATCATGTGAGTCCGATCCCGCTCATGTTCTGGCTGCACCTCAGTGTTTGTGGCCACTGGTTTTCCAGTGTTGGCCCAAATTGGAGTATCATAGTTGGAGCAGGAGGTCTGATCCAGTCGCTGCTGACGGAACTGACAGCAGAACCGATAGAAACAGGTGCCGCAACAGTACAAGAAGATACCTGCGTTACAGTTAAAGGGAGGGTCCCACTGGCCCATGACATCATAGTAACCCCGACAGCGGGTGCCAGTAGACGGCAAAGTGTCCTCCTCCACCTCTGCAGGTGTGGTCAAAGTTGGAGGCCCCTCGGATGTCACAGAAATCAACAGAGGATCTATAGTCTGATTGGCTGTTTGGATGTCCATATCAGTAGAAGTCTCGTCCTGTGCTTTAGCAGCCCGTCCCACGATGGCAGTGAGCAGAAGATGTAGTAAAAAACTATTTCCAGCCATGCTTCACCCGACACACTGCGCCCAATGATTTACCTCACTTTGAGAGAGACGATATCTAGCATAAATATTAAAAGAAGAATTCTAGAAAACGCTGAATTACTTTCACACAATTACAGCTATGGTCAAAAAAGTGTTTAAAAGATTAATTTACGGATTTTGAATTAATAAATGCTCTCATTTAACTTTTTCAATTAATAAAAAAATGCATTTCAACAAAATATAATTCTGTTTAGGTACTTTAACAATTCTGAGAAGAAGAAAAAACACTGAAAATGGTTTACTAAAAAACAGTACAAAATGTTTTTTTTTTTTTTTTTTCAATTACAACAGCATTACCTTTGTCCTTTGAGAGAGAAAATAACTACTTGGACATTTGCTGTCTTGCTCCGGTCCTTTCCAGATATGAATCTCATTTTATGTTTCCAATCACTGTTCAACACTTGTTCTTCATGCTCACCAGTAGTAAAACTTCTGTAAACAACCAGTCACAGTAATTTGCCATTAAAAATCCTTTCCTGAGGAGCGAGTGAACCCACAGACAGGTGTTTTAATCCACAGCGATCCACTCAGACTGCTGTCTCTGAGCCTTGTGAGGGGCAACAGTTCAGGATTCAAATTAAAACTCCTCCCTTCGGTTCTCAGCATATCAGAGAGAGAGAGAGAGAGAGAGAGAGAGAAAAGAGAGAGGGATTGAGGTGGGGGGCATATTTTCCACCCAGCTGCTGGTTATAGTGTGAAAGGGGAGGAGACACTATGTTACTGAAGAGCTTAGATCACAGATTTTTACAGATAATGAAAAATGTACACAATAAAATCCTTTTGTTTGCATATATCTAATTGAGAGTGAAACAGAACATGCGAAAAATTATAAATATTTTCATTGGCCAGCCATCTCTATCATGACTTATGGTTGTGTATTATTATTTTCTGTCAGTTGGTTCTGCAGCTGTATAATCTGATCTCTGATGTCAGCAGAGACTATGGTTTGTAAAGTCTTTTTCATGACTAAATCTTTGTTAATTAAAATTTGATTAATGTTTTTAATTCTACATGTTTAGAGAGGAAAATGTGACTATACAAGAGGAAAATGTGACAGGAAGAGAAAAGTTGGCACACCAAATCTCCAAAAGTAAATCGAAGAAAAAAATAAATAAAATATATATATATATATATATATATGTTCTCACCACAGGTGACGTTTCGGAGCCTAAAAGCTCTTCATCATACTAGACGAGCATTCAAAAGTTTGGGGTCAGTATTTTTTAAATTTTTTTTAAGAAATCAATACTTTTTTTCTGCAAAAGAAGTGTTAATGCAGATTAAAATTATTATTATTTTTTTTTTTTATCAAAAGTGACAGTAAAGACATCAAGGAATTCCCAAAAAAATGTATTATGGTTTCCACAAAAATAGTAAATAGCGCAAATGTTTTCATAATGTATAATACTAAGAAGCGTTTGATGAGCACCAAAACAGCATATTAAAATGAAAGACAAAAAATTGAGAAAACTCAGCTTTGCAGTCACAGGAAGATCTTACATTTTGAAATTGTAAAAATATTTAACAATATTGCCGTTTTTACTGTATTTATACTTAAATAAATGCAGCCTTGGTGAGTATAAGACTTCAAACTTTTGAACATGTACAGTACATGAAATATGCAAATAAAATCAGTTTTGTTGTTATTGTTGTATTAATTTAGTTATTGGTTTTTGGATTTTTATGTAACTTAGTTTTAATTCAAATTGATAATTTAACATAAATTCGAATATAAACATCTAGATTTGGTTGCTTGTAATGTATAAGCTATTGTTCCACACGCCTTGGAAACTGTGTGGACATCAAATAGACCTGGAACATGAATTTACATTTGACATGTTTTGATGCCAAAGTCCTCTTGAAGTGTCCCCCACCCCCTGTCCATCAGCACATCAGCATTTACCATGTCTTCCTCTGCAGTGTTGTATGAACTAAACTGATTTTTTCCACAGAAACAGAAAATGTCCAAACTGTCCAATGTCAAAATATCAATGATTAAACCAAATATTTGAATTTTTACAAGGTTATTGCAGTTTTTCTGCAGTTCTCTTCCATTCTTCATGTACTGTGCGGTTGTGACGGGCTCTGAGGGGACTTGTGTCTTTGATCAGCTCTCTACACAGGGTTAAGATGTGACAAACATAACCTGGAGTTCTGAAGAGAGGAAGGAGGACAAGATGAATAAGGCATCTCACAGATCTCTTTGGTCGTCTCAAACTAATTCTCACTCTCTTTTCTTTTTTCAATCTATATCTCCTACTCTGCCCTTTTTTGTGTCTCCTTTTTGAGAACGCAAAGCATCTTGAAAGTCAAAATACTTATAAACGGTAACATTTCTATTAAACATGTTGTCCTAATTTCTTCTTGATGATTACAAACGTTCTTTGTGACTGTCTTTTTGCTTCATCACTCAGGCTCCTCTGTCATATCCAGGTCCACATGGATTTGTTTTTATTTTTCTGAACTAATTTTTATGAGTACTTCTGTAGAATTAGCAAACACATATCAAAAACGTTTTAAATTTAAATTAAGCTCAGGGGACTGACTATGCACTTACTGATAGCCGAAGGCATTGTCAGATTATTCAAAGTGTTTAATAAATGAACACAAGGGGTGTATGAAGACTTGGGAGAGTCAAAATACAGCGTATGAGTCATGTGGACCAATTTATGATACTTTGATGGTGCTTTTCTGATGCGAAAACATTTTAGACCAGCCTAAGCTGGTTTGCTGGTCTTGTCTTCCAGCTTGGTCAAACTAGTCTGTTGCTTGGTTTTAAAAGGGTTTTCAGCTTCAGCAATGCGTCAAAAGACAATAGAACCCATTAATATTAGTGATCATGCTTATATCTGTGATGTACTCCAAGTGCTCACGCTACTTCTCACATGAGGGACGAGTACATTTTCAATGGACATGTTGTTAGACACATTGTTAGTCCTTCTTGCATGGAAAAGAGTGGCCAGTATAGAGTTCAAAACACTTTCTTTTGTGTTTGACAGAAGAAAGTAAGTCATACAGATTTGGAAAGACATGAGGGTGGGTAAGTGATGACTGAATTTTCATTTTTGGGTGGATTATGAGAGATGCGAAAGGCCGAAAAGAGATAAGGTGACCTTTGTGAAAGTCAGTTGTGTGTGCTCTGACTTGCTTGTGAGACTTTGCTTCATTTGTAGGAATGAATATGAAGGTGATGATGTTGAATCTGAATAATCCCCCCCAATTTAATATGTATCCTGAGTCAGAATCTGTAGATGTAGTGCCTTTGGCTCTCAGCATGGAAGATAAATGTGTCCTCTCATCAGAATACGTTGAACTCTGTGTATCTCTCTGTGTGTGTGTGCATATTTTAACATGGCCTTTATTCATTCACTTTAGGGTTTCTTTGAATCTCATTTTTCTCTGTAACAAGGTCAGCATTTTACTTGTAAATTGTTCATAGATGCTCTTGTTTTGTGGTCACATGTTGCATTGCTCTTCGTCAGAGATGAATTATTCTTTGTCAACAGATAAAGCCTGTGATCAATCTTCTGATCAACTCGCTTCAGGGTCTCCTTTTTTATTTCTAAACTTTCTCAGTATTTTTAGTTATTTATTCCTTTGTCATTGGCAACGTGTCATTCTCTCCCCTTTTTTGTGAAAGAAGACTGCAGTGCAGTTTTTCTGTGCTTGAAATGAATGCTGTCAGATGCAAGGTCTTGCATGGATTTGCTGAAGCGTGAAATATAGCCTTGACAGTCTTGATATGGAGAGGTATTAACAGATATACAGCACTCTCCTCTCTATATGTTTAGTTATATGGAGAATATATAATTCAGTCTCTCTACTTCATAAAATGAAAGGAATATGAAGTCAGGCTATTTAACAGAAGAAAAGACTGGTGAGGAATTGTAGCAATGCAGAAGTGTATGTACTGGTGTTGATGGAAAGGGCAATGACTGCGTAGTGTTGTGCATTTCAGGTTTTGTTATGTTTGTTGTAAAATGAAAATGTAAGGAAACATTGTATTTTAAGGTGCCGTTATTACAATGTAATTACATAAGTGCTGAGTCATATTAATTAATTAACTACATGTTCTTCGTGTACATATAGGTTAGTTGCTTGTAATCATGCATAATTCACTATTACTATATAGACAGTACATTTAACATGCCACATGTACGTAAATGTGGTGTAGCTGCTGCTGCTATATGAATTTAGCAATGTAATTATATTCAGGTGTTTATTTATTTTTGGCTGTACTTATGAGTCCCAAAGGGCATTGTGACATTTTAGAAGGTAAGGTTTTGCTAAATCCCTTTGCATAATAAAGCAAATTACAACCCTACATTCCTGTACTATTTTCTGCTTAAGATAAAGATCTTTGTGCTGAAACTCATAAATAAAGGTTAAAAAAGATAAAAGAGCTTTGACAGTAAATTAATGACTGTTTTATTTATATTTATTAATAATAACAAAATTTAATTATTGGTTTAAATAAGTGGCCTTGTTACTTTACATACACTGTAGTAATAACAATAACATACATAATTACACTGTAATAAGGACACTTTTTAAAAGTGTAACCAAAACTATATATCTTTTATATAACTTTTATATAAAAATTTGATGAATTCCAATCATTCTATTGATCTGAAAATGAAACTTCAATATAACTTATAAAGAGTACAATGATAGTTTTAACTTATTATTTATAATAATCATAACAACAATAATTGTTTTACAAATGTTTAAATTATAATAATTCTCATTATCCTCATAATTATAAAAAATATTAAAGGGTTACTCCACCCCGAAATGAAAGTTTTGTCATTAATCACTTACCCCCATGTCGTTTCAAACCCTTAAAAGCTTCGTTAGTCTTCAGAACACAATTTAAGATATTTTGGATGAAAACCGGGAGGCTTGTGACTGTCCCATTGACTGCCAAACAATTAACACTGTCAAGGCCCAGAAAAGTATGAAAGACATCGCCAGAATAGTCCATCTTCCATCAGTGGTTCAACCGTAACGTTATGAAGCCTCGAGAATACTTTTTGTATGCAAAAAAAAAAAAATATATATTATGGGCCTTGACAGTGCAAATTGTTTGGCAGTCAATGGGACAGTCACAAGCCTCCTGGTTTTCATCCAAAATATCTTAAATTGTGTTCTGAAGACGAACGAAGCTTTTACGGGTTTGAAACGACATGGGGGTAAGTGATTAATGACAAAACTTTCATTTTTCATTTTGGGGTGGAGTATCCCTTTAATCATCATATTGTTATTTTTAAATAATTATTAATGAAAATAATGTTATTCTGAGTGCCAAGCAATTTATTCAATTATTAGTTGTTGTTTTTAATCATTTTTTACCTCTAATACACCACTATGTCCAACTGCCCTGAGCGCGTGCACGGCATCCGGTGCGTGACGTCTGTATGTGCTCTGGCGTAGTTTATGCAATTTGAAAAGCCAACACTCCCGGATGAGTTCGCACGAGCAAACGTAATCTTTTAGGTTTAAGTCAGGGCAGTTGGACATAGTGGTGTATTAGAGGTAAAAATGATAAAAATACTGTTCAGTTTCTCGCACAAACCGATCGTTTCGTGCCTTAGGACATCAATGTATCGTCACAAGCCGCAGGGTTTAATTTGGATTTGTCTGTGCATGATTTTTTTTTATTCTCAAAGATTGTGTGCCCATTCACTTGCATTATAGGACTGACAGACTGCAAACGGTTTGAGTTAAAAATCTTCGTTTGTGTTCTACTGAAGAAACAAAGTCACCTACATCTTGGATGCCCTGGGGGTAAGCAGATAAAGATCAAATTTTCATTTTTGGGTGAACTATCCCTTTAAGGGGATATGAAGGTACAAAAGTATCTCTGTGAAGGTATTGCCCCAGTTAAAAGCTGTTGTACCCCTAAAGGTAAAAAAAATTTCTGAGTGTACCATAAGTCTAAAATGTGCTGAGCACTTTTCAGAATGCTGTCTCAATGACAAGTCAAGTAGTGGCGGCCCTGTAGATTAACAGAATCAAGAGCAAAATACAGGACTATGCAATGTCATATAGATTAGACAAAGAGAATTTCCCTATAGTCCCAAATTAGCACAACACCCACTGCTCTTGGGCTAACTGCTAATGTACAGTAGTATTGACTATCAATCAGTGCTGACATGCTGCATGTGAAGCAGTGGGGCCATTGCTAGTCTTCCATTCAGTACGCATGCACTGATGCTACAAAGGCAAAAGAAAAGAGGGAAACTAGTGTGATAACCCTAGTGTGCCTACACAGAGTAGCTATAGGTGGCCTCGCAGCAAAACTGGCGATCTTCAGGTGATAATTTCTAGCTAATTAAAAATAAAGTGCTACTGCAGTGCCTAAAAGTATTTTATGTTTATTACGAACAGTTGAGTTAGATGGCGTTTTATAGTGTAGTTTAATGCCTTTGTTCCAGAGAGAGGGATAGAAAGAAAGAAAGAAAAAAGAATTTTCTGTGCAAATATATTTGATGATTAAACCAGACATATGCCCTTTCATGACTATAAAACCTCTGGTGAATTGTGTGTATTTTAACGTCTCATAAACAGTCAGGTCTGTTTGAGGTCTCTGTAGACTCTCTGTCAAACTTGACCTTTACCAAGTGAAAAGAGATGCAAATAGCCAGTCACTCCACTGTGCTGAGTTCTTTATTATTGTAAATTGGTTTAGAATCACCTGGATCCATTGAGAAAACCTGTCACTCATCTCAGAATTTCAATAATAGGATTTACTTGCTCTTTTTACTCGCTCCTTGCAACTTCCTAGGTTTCGTTTCTTTTAACCTACACTTTCATGGATCTAAAATCTTAGTATCGGTTCACAAGCAGGATGATTATAGCAAACTACGGGATTAGTTTCACAATTGATGCACTTGCATCAGCAAGTTTATTTTAGCCTTGCCCTAAAAGCAGATAATGTTTTAAATATCCAGTGGAATGAATATATTGAAGACACGTGGGATTTCTATGCTAGGGGACTCTTCTTTTTTTCCCTGCGGTTTAAGAACTAGATTAAAGCAGCACAAAGGTTTTAAGGTTTAAAGGTTTTCAGACTTTTAAAGGAAAATATTGAGTCATTTTTATCTCCCAGTCTGGAATATGTACATCTTAAGCGCATTAGACAGAGGGTGGTAGGGAATTTGATTGAATTGTCTATTTCGACATCTCTCTAAATTCAGCTTTACACCGGCTCATCATTTCAGTGACGCAAGATCTAGAACTTTTTCTCTCTCTCGCTCTCTCTTTTCTTTTTTCAAATTTTTTATCCTCTCTAATTCCCCAAACGTTCTTTTACTTCCTCAACCAGTACAAACAGATGATTTTATTTGTTAAATAAATAAATAAAATAAAAATATAGAAGATAAATAAAAATGCTAAATTTGAGATGAAATCTGAATGAATAATATGGTAGTGATCATCTAATGTCACTCCACATATAATTTTTCATTGTGCGAGCATATGAAAAAGGATGCTAGTGACTCTAGAACAGACTCTAGTGAAAAATAAATATACTTAATTGTATTTAAAATATATTTATTTCATGATAAGTATAATAAAAATAGATTGACATGTCTATACTAACTGAAAATACATTCTAAATGTAGATTTCATGAGTTTCCAAACACAACTTTTGCCTACAGCACAAATGTTACAATGGGGGATTTGCAAATAAAACAATTTAATTTGTTAAATATTGAAGTAATACTTCAGTAATTTATTTAAGTTGAATCCTCTGTTGACCTGTTATGATTAAATGTACAATACAATACACTGCATTTAAGTTCTACTTGTGGAGTATGAAAATAGTATAGATAAAAAGAAATGTTTGGAGTTGCAAATAATTCTAATAATAATTCATTATGATGCAAAACTTTACCTTTTCAGTAATTTAACCACACTTCAAATGGTGCTTTTCACAATTTTGCATGGTTGCAAAGCAGCTTTACATATGTGACCCATCGACCAAAAAAACAGTCTTAAGTAGCACGGGTGTATTTGCAATAGCCAAAAATACATTGTATGGGTCAAAATTATCGATTTTTCTTTTGTGCCAAAGATCATTAGGATATTAAGTAAAGATCATGTTCCATGAAGATATTTTGTACATTTCCAACCATGAATATATAAACTTAATTTTGATTAATATGCATTGCTAAGGACTTCATTTGGACAACTTTAAAGGCGGTTTTCTCAATATTTAGATTTTTTGCACCCTCAGATTCCAGATTTTCAAATAGTTGTATCTCGGCCAAATATTGTCCTATCCTAACAAACCATACACCAATAAAATAAGTAAATATTTATGAAAATGTAAGGTCAGATCTCTTGATTTTAAATCTTTGAAAATATACATTGATCCTATAGTGCTCATAGTAATGTTGAATGAGTCAACGTAGTTTAGTCACTGTAGCCACACACTTGAAAGAATTCAAAGCAGTTATACAGGTGCTGGTCATATAATTAGAATATCATCAAAAAGTTGATTTATTTCACTAATTCCATTCAAAAAGTGAAACTTGTATATTATATTCATTCATTACACACAGACTGATATATTTCAAATGTTTATTTCTTTTAATTTTGATGATTAGAGCTTACAGCTCATGAAAGTCAAAAATCAGTATCTCAAAATATTAGAATATTTACATTTGAGTTTGAATAAATGACCATCCCTACAGTATAAATTCTGGGTATCTCTTGTTCTTTGAAACCACAATAATGGGGAAGACTGCTGACTTGGCAATGATCCAGAAGACGAACATTGACACCCTCCACAAAGAGGGTAAGTCACAGAAGGTCATTACTGAAAGGTGTGGCTGTTTACAGAGTGCTGTATCAAAGCATATTAAATGCAAAGTTGACTGGAAGGAAGAATTTGGGTAGGAAAAGGTGCTCAAGCAACAGGGATGACCGCAAGCTTGAGAATACAGTCAAGCAAAGCCGATTCAAACACTTGGGAGACCTTCACAAGGAGAGAACTGAAGCTGGAGTCAGTGCATCAAGAGTCACCACGCTCAGACGTCTTCAGGAAAAGGGCTACCAAGCCACTTCTAAACCAGAGACAATGTCAGAAGCATCTTAACTGGGCTGTGGAGAAAAAGAACTGGACTGTTGCTCAGTGGTCCAAAGTCCTCTTTTCAGATGAAAGTAAATTTTACATTTCATTTGGAAATCAAGGTCCCAGAGTCTGAAGGAAGAGTGGAGAGGCACAGAATCCATGTTGCTTGAAGTCCAGTGTGAAGTTTCCACAGTCAGTGATGATTTGGGCTGCCATGTCATCTGCTGGTGTTGGTCCACTGTGTTTTCTGAAGTCCACAGTCAACGCAGCCATCTACCAGGAAATTTTAGAGCACTTCATGCTTCCTTCTGTTGACAAGCTTTATGGAGATGCTGATTTCATTTTCCAGCAGGACTTGGCACCTGCCCACACTGCCAAAGGTACCAAAAGCTGGTTCAATGACCATAGTGTTACTGTGCTTGATTGGCCAGCAAACTCGCCTGACCTGAACCCCATAGAGAATCTATGGGGTATTGTCAAGAGGAAGATGAGAGACACCAGACCCAACAATGCAGAAGAGCTGAAGGCCACTATCAGAGCAACCTGGGCTCTCATAACACCTGAGCAGTGCCACAGACTGATCGACTCCATGCCACGCCGCATTGCTGCAGTAATTCAGGCAAAAGGAGCCCCAACTAAGTATTGAGTGCTGTACATGCTCATACTTTTCATTTTCATACTTTTCAGTTGGCCAAGATTTCTAAAAATCATTTCTTTGTATTGGTCTTAAGTAATATTCTAATATTTTGAGATACTGATTTTTGACTTTCATGAGCTATAAGCTCTAATCATCAAAATTAAAAGAAATAAACATTTTAAATATATCAGTCTGTGTGTAATGAATGAATATAATATACAAGTTTAACTTTTTGAATGGAATTAGTGAAATAAATCAACTTTTTGATGATATTCTAATTATATGACCAGCACCTGTACTTAAGCTGCATGTAAGGAAGACTGAGGCAAGTTTGAGAGCCTTAAAAGGTCTTTTTCAACAGATCAAATTATTTATAATTCTGACAAGTGTTTTAGCTCTGATTTTTTAGCAAGGCATGCAACATATGATTTTGGATTTGTTTGGAACTATTTTTGATAGTGGAGCAAAAATAGAATAATAATGCATATAAACTGTTAGTTTCTTAATATTCTTGTCTATCCCTGTCTCTTCTCAACCTGTTAAAAAGTTTCTCTTCCTGATTCATCACCTCGAGATTTGTTGCAGTGGTCTTTGGGGGGAAAAGTGAGACAGGAACTCTCTAAGGAGTAAGTCACAATAACGAACTCTGTTGATCTCAGCTTCATTTAAGCCTGAGTTAGACACAAAAAAGGAATAGTTTACCCAAAAATGAAAATGTACTCAACCTCAGGTCATCCAAAATGTAGATGAGTGAGTTTGTTTGTTTATTGGAACAGATTTGGAGAAATTTGGCATTACAACACTTGCTCACCAATGAATCCTCTGCAGTGAATGGGTGCCGTCAAAATGAGAGTCCAAACACCTGATGAATACATCATAATCTACAAGTAATCCACACAACTCCAGTCCATCCATTAACATCTTGTGAAATGAAAAGCTCCATCATCAGGATGTTTTTTTAACTTCAAACACAGATCAATTACCAGATTTTAATGTGAGAGGGCAACAGGGAATGAAGTTTTTCACTGGAGGAAGTCGTTTTATGGATTATCAAAATGAGGGTTTAAAGTTAAAATGCCTTGATGGATTTATTTCTAATAACAGAGCTTTTCACTTCACTAATTAGTAATTGATGAACTGGAGATGTGTGGATTACTAGTGGATTATTGTGATGTTTTTATCAGCTGTTTGAACTCTCAGTCTGATGGCACCCATTCACTACAGAGGATCCACTGATGCGCAAGTGATGTAATGATAAATTTCTCTAAATTTGTTTCAAGCTCATCTACATCTTGGATGGCCTGAGGATAAGTCAATTTTCAGCAAATTTTCATTTTGGGAGGAGCTATTCCTTGATCGATATACCTCATATGCATGGAGTACAATGTCGTATTCCCAGTCATGCTGTTGGGGACCATGAAGAGGAAAATAAAATTCTGATTTAGAAAGGGTGAGCCGAGAGCAATCCCCCTAGCACAGCTCTATTCCCCCCACAGTCTCGTTCAGAGAAAACGTGCTATGAATAATGAAAATGGTAGAAAGCTCTTGATTAACTCAGTCTTTAGAAAATTCAGACCCTTGTAGCTGTACAGGAGCTGTTTCCATTGTTTAAGCAAGGGAAGCTGGTGTTTCCACCTGGCTTTTAACTGGCTCAAACAGCAACTTGGTCAAATATTTTCCTACTGTTACCACATTTAATCTGTATTTGCAGATTTGGAGAATCTTATTAGCCCTTTTTTTTTCTTTTTCTTTTTTTTCCGCTATGTCTTTGATTGAAATGCCCAGTGCCTGAAAAAGCAAAGGTTTTGCCTGTAATGTCTTGTGCCATCGTTCCATTTAAATACTAACGATTTATATTTTTGCACTCCAGTAAAACATCTCTTAATCTCTGAAAACCTTGTGATTAAAGACAATGTGACTGTGAAGCTACCAGATTAATTGCGAATCCCTTTGTTTTACTTCTCATTAAATGGACAGCATATTAGAAGAAAAGAAGAAGAAGCTTTTTTTTCATTTTGGTGGGTGATTGTGCACCCATGTGTAAAGTAGGCAAATTGAGCTGGATCCAAATAAGGTTTATCAAAACAAGATGAAAGTAAAAAATAAACTCAACTATACCAGAAAAACAAGGAATACAAGAAACAAAACTGAGCACACCAACACTGGCCATACACTGACAAGACCTTACAAAGAACATAGGAAACTGGAGTTTATATATAGGCTGGTAGACTAATAATACACCAGGACACAATCAGGGAACTAATAAAAATAAAAAAAAATAAGGAACTACAAAATGTGGCACAGGAAAAATAAACATCCAAATAACAAAAACACAAGGTATAGAAAACATTTAACACCATGTCTATATAATGCACTAAAAACAATTCCAGCCTCATCATACATATCCTACGTGCAATTATTAAAAAACACTTTCTTTCACAGCGTATTACTTCTTCAATGTAAACCACAGCCTGAGCTGCAAACGAGGACATCAACAGTCAGATAATGTTTCATTTAATGTTTCTTTTTTAAGGATTATGTTACAGCTTCATTTTATGTTTTATGTATGCATTTTTGTATGCTATTCAAAACATGCATGTTCTGAAATGTCACTCTCTTGCTCTCCTTTGCCCTCTAATTTTATTGGTACTGGAAGTACATTATGCACATGATTAGATTAAATCTTTTTATCTGCTCGTGACAGTAATATTGGACGAGAGGATCACACCCTGAAAAGCCATAGTGGTTAATTAGTGGCATAGCCCATGAAATCATATAAATGTCAGGGATTGTGTGAGTGGACAGCTACCAAAAGGAAATTGCCATGTGAATGCCAACCACAAATGATATCGAAATGAGAGTCTGTATCTGATTTGGTGGATTTACAAGCCTTAAATTCAAAACGAAAAAGCGGGAAAATTTTAAGCGAATAATTTTGTGGATTATAAATGGATAAAGTGTACAAATAAAAAAAAGCTCTCTTTTTGTCTTTTTAAAGACTGCCTTAGTTAACCTGTCATCAGCATATTTTCATAAGAACTGCTAAGATGTGAGCACAATGATGCAATTCATACGCAACTTTAAAAGTACAGACTGTTGCAGTTGGACGTGTTTCTGCGTGTAAACTTTTTAAAGTGAATTGTAACTATGAAAAACATTTTCTATGGGTGACAGTGTTGTAGAATAATTGAAAACGGAAACAAAGCTTAAGGTAGATAAATGTTTGTAACACAGGCTGTCCAATTTTCAAAACTTTGCATATTGCATTCATATCTTTAAAGAAGCTTTGCATTTGCAGAAGCATTGGTTCAAATAACTCATTTATTATGAAATATCATAGGAACATTACTTTAGATCACCCACACACAAGATACCCATAATTTCACTGTGTAGTTGTTAGTACAGTCATTAAATACAGCTGTTCAAAACACATGATGCAGCTTTCATTATGGCTCTACACATTCATACATCATTGTAATAGATTAAAGTACAGACACTGGAATCATTAAACAAAATTTAAGAAAGAAAGAAATAATCAACTCACAACAGGTTTTTCAAAAACTTTAGATAAGGAGAAATTAGATAAGGAAAAAAAAAAAAGAAAAAACTACAGTAGGCCTAATGTCAACTGGAGTGTTCCTCACTGCACTTCTATGTTTTTATCAACCCTGTCTTGTGGATTTGGCCACAGGTTCTCATCCACATCATGATGGATGTTTTTATTAGCTAAACATCTTAGAAAAACTCTTCTTCTCTTACTTTGCTAGGATTTCTGAGCCCATTGGACTGATTTTGTTATGGGGTCCCCTCAAAATCACATTCAGTGGGGGGTGGTCATCTTTCTGGACCGCTCTTAACCTCTCCTCCATGTCATGGCCAGGTTAAACCCTGCTTCATACAAAAATATAAATGGTTTTCATCAGCTTCCAGCTCTATCACCCTCTAAAATACATTTATTGTAGGAAAAACAAATACTGATAATGATATTGAAGCACTTTTCATGATTTTATTTTCTCCCAACAGCAGGCATCTTGAAACTGATCATACCTGCACATACTCAGTCCTCAGTTGCTTCACTTTCAATATCTAAACATGTAATATTGTTCATAATTTTTCATAAAAACTATGCTTCAAGAGTAATGCACAGTTACATAGCATTTTGAGCAGTTGTATCAATTGATAGTTAGATCATTGTAATGCATTGTATATTATATCCAAGCATTTGGAAAACGTGTAAAGTGTTTTGAAAAATGACCTGAAGGTTCTGTTATTAGTGCAAAAATGATTGTAAAAAACTGTAAAACCATGCAACCTGACGATCAAGAACAAAGCCACCCCATCTTTATACTTTCAGAATGTCTTTATTTGTTTAGAGCTGAGATACAATGACGTTTAACATAACACATTTAAACACATGAATGAGGTTTATTTGAGGCAGGAAAGCTGTAAATAGTTTTTTTTTTTTTTTTTAGAACCACAGTAGCACAGATCAATCAGGAAGCATAACCTGAACATACTAAAAGTAATCTTACTGTGACATTACTACTGGGAATGTTTTTACATTTATAAAATCTCAAGTTACAAATTGTTCACATTTCACATTGTTCACATAAACCGGTTACAAATCATTCAAATGTCTCATTGCTAATGTGTTTGTTATGATTACATTGGTCCTATATGGACTTTAGAAAGTTCAGACCATTTACCATCAAACCACTTAGTTATGAATTACATACTGCTAGTCGAATAATTACTATTAATGGTCACCAAAGCCACATTCCTACTATATTTGAAGCAACTGAACAAGAGTCAAAAGACTTAAAATACAACAACTTTCCTATTGGGTCCATTGCTGGTGACACCTGCACATTTTATAAAACATTCATTAGCTTCATCTGTGGGACACTGTGCTTCTTGCAACGTCACTGATCCCCTTAAACCCTCTTCGTTATATATATATTCACGGCACTCTAGGATTGATATAAATGTTGTTCTGAGTAAAGGTAAGGTTTAGATAACAACTTACAACACAGAAAGAGTCAGTAATCAGTATAAAGGAAGTGACTGATTAAGGAAAGTGTGGCTGAGTTAGACATCTGAAAGCACAGTAAACAGTAAAGGTGCATGAATTGTCTAATGAATTTAAACATAAATAAGGGACTCTAAATGACTCCTCAAATCAGTATCAATCACCATAGCATACTTTTAATAACTAGCAGCCTAATTCTCATCCTCTAATCCTCTTAAAGCATCTAACGTAACAGATCATGTTGAGAGGTAGAACAGAGACACCTACAGACTGTCGAGGGGAATCCTGATACAATTTGCTTTGGTTCATTTAAATGATTAAAAAAGTTGGCCGAATTTTTAAAGATTAGTGCAAACAATTGCCTAGTAATTATAATACTACTTTGTAGTTTTATAAAATACATTTTACATTTCAAACATCCACAGGGGTTATTATATCTAACATTTTGTTGCCACTGGTAGTTTGTATCAGTGGAACTGTAAATCCTGTACTGGAAAGTCAACAATACAGACAAACTATTTGTTTACACCGCAGATCACTGAAGGAAAGTTCAAAAGACTGAAAAACATCACATGAGTTGAAAAGGCACTGAGCAGAAAATATGGAAGACCTGCTTTTATATAAATGCTATTTATATAGGCACAATGGGTGAAACTTCAGTAAACTATTATTATTATACGTCTGATACACAAGCTTCTTGACTGCTGTAATAATACATTTTTAGATGCAGCCAGATCTACCACTGGCCATATCCATTCATGCCATTGTCCCCTGATGGAGTGATGGTGACTGAATCGAGAAAAGGACGGAGCGCTTGTCCAAAAGGTCTATGGAAAAAGAAAGTGTAATTCAATCCAGTTACTACTAATACTACCACTAGTGTCAACAACAACAACAAATTTGATTGTAAAGTTGTAAGGGCAAACTTACGTAGCGAGCACCTCAGATGGGAGGTCAGTGATGTATGAGGGAATCTTAGTTCCAGTTAAAAACTGTGCAACCTCAGAGCTAAAGGTGTTACAGTTGTGTTCAAAGAGGTGGTATTTTTCAGGTCTGTGGAAAAAAGGAGGAAGTACAGGTTTGCGTAACTAAATTGTCATTTCTGTAGTTACAAATTATGAGAGATTTCTCAAAAACCAATGTCATACTTTGTCTTTGCATACTGAACTAGGTAAATATGCAGTTTCCTGCAAAAAAAGAAAGACATACTGACCTGTAAGTAGACTCCCTGAGCGAAGACAGATATTCCTGAAAAAGGTCCCGGGGAACTTCTGTGTTTCCAAGGTCCACTATGGAATCAGGCATACCTAGAATAGTACCACCCTGAAACATGACAACATTTCATGATTGTGATGGGTTACAGACTAACATAGCCTTTTACTTTTCAGATATCTTGAGAAACAAATGCCTCTTACCGGAAAGCAGCTCATAATGCCTCCTCCTCCAAAGAAAAACTCTTCCCCATAAATCACTATAGAGGTGTGCCTTCATTAAGTAATCCAAGAATAATACATTAAAATAAAGACCTGTTAAATTCAACTGTTTATTAAGTTGAAACAAATACAAAATATAAGCATTTTCACTTTGGACTCTGTATATTAAATTCTGCTGCCTGAGAGTTTCCAAAAAAGCAAAAAACATACCATATTCCCTCGACTTGCTTTCCTGTCAATGTAGATATAAAATTGCAATCACTCATTTCTTCACATACTTCCAAAGGCTGAATTTTTCTACAGAATGTATAAAACATCTTATTTCACTTTGACTTTACGAATAATAAACAACAACAATCTCAACAACACTTAAAACATTGGCTACATTTCTATTGTAGAAGCATCACCACCTCCCCTGAACAGCTGCAGAACTCACCTAACATCATGGGACTCAGCTGACGGGCCAGTCCTTTTGACAGGTCATAAATGTACAACTTCGCGTTGAAAGAACTTCCATCCGCCATCGCTACGGCTTCAGACAAACGTGTGTTTACAAACAAAAACGCAACTCTTACAGCTAGCACTGAAACTTAGCTTGAGTTTCTCGCTCTGATTGAACTCGAAAAACCAGACTTCGGTGTTTTGCTGGCTCACATTTCCATCATCGCATTAAACATTCAGACAAGGTACACATTCGTTGTTGTTTTAAATTATTTTAGGAAAATAATAAACCACGGGTTGTTGACAAATCCGATGCAGCGTTCACGTCCGCCTCGTCACAGTGACACAGTGATATTTTGATACCGGTTATGACAAATGTGCTTATTCATTGGGGACCCGACCAATGGCAGCACAGATACATCTGTCAAACAGCTGTAATATCCTCCAAAACGCTAGATGGCGAATTTTATAAGGGCAAAAATGATGGGTGTTCATGCCCACCACAGAATCAACTAGTAAAGCGGAAGTCATGTTCAAGATTCGGTTCGTTTGAACAGTTCGTTTTAATAAGCCAGTTCAAAACTCCGATTTAGCGACTCCTAGCTCATTACGTGGTCCCTGACATCCAGGCGTTTCATAAACATGCTTTAAATCTTTAATAAATCCATATATGGACCCATATTGATGTTTATTATAGTATTTCGAATAGCTATTACTTTTTGCCCCATCGGTCAAATCCTGTGTCCGAAAATGCTCATACATTACAAACCAGGCAAAATGTTCGGTTCACTCGAGAATCGCTGTGAACCAGTTCGATTCGTGGAGGGAACCGAGTCAATCTATTCAAAGAAAAAAACTGAGTGAAATGAAAGATTTGTTCGAGGCCATGAAAATGTTTGACCTCCTTAATTTTTAATGGTAAATGTTTTTTGTTTTCATCAGAAATGGTAAACAATTAGTATTTTGTTAAACTGTTTACTTCCTCGTGCATGGATTAACCTGTCACTCCGCCCTTGTCTCGCCATTGGTTCTTGCCGTTCGATAGTCGTCTCTGATACGCTATTGGAGCTGTCACTCAAATTGTGGCGCACTGACTGGATGCATGCATGCGCGGGTGTAAAGACAAGGGATACAAAGTTCTATTGCTGAAAAGAAAAAGTGACTGCCTAATCTTAAATGTAAGAAAATTTGCTTTGTTTTTTTCCCCAACTTTAATTGAAAGCAACCCTGAAACGGTTCTTAGAGAAAGCAAAGAGTAATGGCGGAGTGGAGAGAGTACTATCGAAACGAAGACGATGAGGTTGAGGAGGACGAAGAGGATTCTGGAGGTTAGCATAGCTAACTGCATTAATTGTCCTCTGTGATATAAGTTGCACGCTTTGTACTCCATTAAACTTAACTTACTTATGTGAAATTAAGGTGTGATTAAATAAGAAAACCTTAATTACTTTTCAATTATTAGGTGATTACAAAATCAGTGGCCGCGACAGTCTGGTATTTTTGGTTGATGCATCCAAAGAGATGTTCATTAAGGGTGAGGATGGAGAGCCATCAAATTTTGACATGACTATGCAGGTGAGTCAAACTATACCATTTTATTCATTCATTATCTTTTATTTTCAACAAATATTCTTGTTTTTCTTCAGTACATGTCTAATAGACATTGTTCTCTGTTGCATCTAGTGTGTACGTAGTGTGTACACTAGTAAGATCATAAGCAGTGACAAAGACATGGTTGCTTTGGTGTTCTATGGGACTGAGCAGAGCAAGAATCCAAGAAATTCCTTCAAGCATGTCTACGTCTACCACGACTTGGATTCACCTGGTGGGTAACTAACTCTTTGTGCTTTTCAGATTGTGTATATGATGGTGAATTTATCTTGCGTACTGATTCCCTTTTCAGGATCTCAACGTGTACTGGATATTGATAAACTGCTGGGTGAGAAAGGAGCTCAATTCGCTGAAAACACCTTGGGCTGTGGGGAAACGTCCCTCGGAGAAGCTCTGTGGTGCTGCTCCAACCTTTACAGTGACATCAAGTTGCGACTGTCACACAAGCGCCTGATGATCTTCACTTGCAGGGATGACCCTCATGGAGGAGACGGTGCTAAAGACAGACAGGCTCGTACAAAGGCTGCTGACCTTAAAGAGACAGGTAGGCTGAATAGAAGGGGAAAAGGACACAGTCTTACTGATGGACAGTTTATAACCTATGTTCTGTTGTTCCTCAGGTGTGGTCATAGACTTGATGCACCTCACAAAGCCAGGAGGTTTTGATGTTTCCCTGTTCTTCTGTGACATTGTAAGCCCTCCAGAGGATGAAAGCGAGCTTGGCATTCAGATTGAGCCCTGCAGGAAACTCCAGGACTTGCAGAAGAGGGTCAGAGCTAAAGAGTTAAAGAAAAGAGCTCAAAGCCGGTAAATGCACTGCCCATGTCAAATCATTCACCAGATTGCTTGTCCTATGTAATGTCAAGGGGATGCTGGATACAGCAGGTAATATTTTTCTGTAGTGTTTGTATTTGGATTTTAATTCATTTTTCTTTAAGAAAAAGACAAGCATGTTAATGATCATTTTTAAGTCCCTATGGTCATCAGTTCCTTTCTTTCCTATTGTGATGTAAATCCAAACAAGAAAAAATATAATGCGGGATTCGTCCATCAAGAATTGATACTACATTTCTCAGATGTCTAATACTCATTTTGTGCATTACTATAATATAAGAGTTTAAAATTAAAAACAGAACCCAAACCTTTACATTCAACTTCTAGTTATTTTCAGATATAATAATCATAGTTAAAAACGTACATTCTTGTATACAACTCAGTTGCATATAAAGTGGTTTTCCTAATAACTTGTCTTTAGGACAGACATATAATTAATAGTAAATAAGTTTTTTTTTTTTACATCTAACTAACCAACTAGGAACACTTTATGAAGTTCCTGAGGTAAATGCAGTGTTAAGTGACATTGTTCATAAGCTATTTATTGATGTCTTTCTCTGGTTGAAATACTGATTGAGACATTTTCTACACACAAGTTGCACGTTTTACACGTTTTTCCATCCCTTTTGATTTACAGGATATAATCGGCCCTGATTGTCGGCTGTTTTTAAACAATCGGTAATCTGGTGCAGATGCTTTTATCGGCCGATACATCAGTGCATCCTTATTAAAAAAAAAAAAAAAAAAATAGTTTTTTTTTTTTTTTTTTTTTTAAGTCGGCGCCGATAGCCTTGTGGGCAGCGTGTCGACATATAGCGCCGTTGCGCTTCGGGCGTCCCGTGTTCGAGTCCCAGCTCGCGGACCTTTCCCGATCCCGTCCCCCCTCTCTCTCTCCAACTTCGTTTCCTGTCTATCTACTGTCCTATCAAATAAAAGGCAAAAATATATATTCTTTTAACATTGGGATTTTCAATATATATGTAAAGTTTCACTTTACTTGACCATACGTAAAAATTGCAAAATATAGTTTCCGGATCAAAATAGTTCCAGAATGCAGTTCTTAGATTTATATATACTTTTTAATTGTGTTCAAGGTTAACATTCTCTCTCGGAGAAGGTGTCAATCTGGCAGTCGGCGTGTATGTGTTGGCCAGGACTGCCATGAAACCTTCTGCTGTCAAGCTTCACAGAGATACTAATGAAGCAGTGCGTACTAAAACCCGTTACTTCCATGCCCATAATGGGGGTATACTTTTACCAAATGATATGAAGAGGTCACAGGTAATCAGAATCAATACTATCACAAAGCTATACTGTAATTTGCTCATTGTGTTCCTTTTATCTAAAAGTTACCATATTTTCTTATCATACAAAACTTTCTGCTTTCTATGAAGGTTTATGGGAAGAAACAGATTGTGATGGAAAAGGATGAGGTGGATGAGATTAAGAAGTTTGATGATCCAGGTTTGGTTCTGATGGGGTTTAAGCCCATGGACCGTCTCAAACTGCATCATCATATAAGGCCCGCTCTCTTCATATACCCTGAGGAAGAGCAGATATCAGGCAGGTCTTCATTTGCTGATGTCTTGAGCCTAAGCACCTCTTTCAGTTCAATCCAGTTATTAACTGATTTTTGGCTCATTTTGGAAAGCTGATGTGCAGTTCTTTATTTTGTCTTTTGTTTACCCAAGGAAGCTCCAGTATGTTTACAGCTCTGCTTTTAAAATGCAGTGAAAAAAACGTATTTGCATTGTGCAGATACATCCCTCGTCGTAACACTCCACCTCGGTTTGTGGCACTAGTTCCCCAGAGAGAAGAACTGGATCAGAGTCAAACCCAGGCAACACCTCCAGGTAACTGCAATCAAGACTGAACAATTTTCATTGACACTGAACATGTTACTTTCAGCTGTATGGCTAATTAATTATATATACACTCATTGCCAAAAATATCTGCACCCTTGGTAAATATGATCAAAGAAGGCTGTGAAAATTAATCTGTGTTGTTGGTCCTTTTGATCTTTTATTTAAAAAATTCACAAAAATCTAACCTTTCATTGGATAATAATAATTTAAAATGGGGGGAAATATCATTATGAAATAAATGTTTTTCTCAAATACACATTGGACACAATTATTGGCACCCCTAGAAATTAGTAAAATATCTGAAGTATATTCCCATTAATATTCACAATTTTGAGCACTCCAGGGTGATTATGAACATGAAATTATCCAGCCATAGCTTCCTGTTTCACAGAAAAATAAATAGGAGGGAAAACAAAGCCCAAATTCCCTTAATCATCCATCACAATGAGAAAAACCAAAGAATATATTTCTGATGTGCAGCAAAAGATAATTGAGCTTCACAAATTAGTGAAGTGGCTTTAAGAAAAGAGCTAGAGCAGTGAAAATTCCCATTTCCACCATCAGGACAATAATTAAGAATTTCCAATCAAAATAAAATGTTACGAAACTGCCTGGAAGAGGACGTGTGTCTGTATCATCCTAATTCACAGTGAGGAGGAGAGTTTGAGTGGCTAAAGACTCTCCAAGGACCACAGCTGGAGAATTGCAGAAAATAGTTGAGTCTCGGGGTCAGAAAACCTTTAAAAAAAATTGTCAAACAGCACCTACATCACCACATGTTGTTTGGGAGGGTTTCAAGAAAAATTCTCCTAGCTCATCCAAAAACAAACTCCAGCATATTCAGTTATCAGACACGACTGGAACTTCAAATGGGACTGGCTTCTATGGTCAGATGAAACTAAAAAATGAGCTTTTTAGCAGCAAACACTCAAGATGGGTTTGGTGAACACAGGGATAAAAAGTACCCCATGTGTACAATGAAATATACTGCTGTATTTTTGATGTTGTGGGCCTATATTTCTGCTGGAGGTCCTGGACATCTTGTTTAGACATATGGCATCATGGATTCTATCAAATACCAACAGATAAAAAAATCAATAAGTGACTGACTCTGTTAGAAATCTTATAATGGACCATGTTTGGATCTTCCAACCGTACAATAATCCAAACACAAACCTCAAAAACAACACAAAAATGGGTCACTGAGCACAAAACCAAGCTTCTGCTGGCCATTCCAGTCCTCTGACCTGAACCCTATAGAAAATGAGTGGGTGAACTGAAGAGAAGAAGCACCAACATGGAGCTGGGAATCTAAAGTGGTCTGGATGAAGGAATGGTCTCTGATCTCTTGTCAAGTGTTTTCTAACCTCATCAGGCATCATAGGAGAAAATTTAGAACTGTTAAACTGGCAAATGGAGGTTTCAAAAAGTATTGAATAAAAGGGTGCCGTTAATTGTGGCCAATGTGTATTAGAGAAAAACATCCAATGAAAGGTTAGATTTTTGTGAATTTTTTTAAATAAAAGATCAAAAGGATCAACAATACAGATTAATTTTCACAGCCTTCTTTGATCATATTTACCAAGGGTGCCGATATTTTTGGCAATGAGTGTACAGTATCTCACAGAAGTGAGTACACCCCTCACATTTTTGTAAATATTTTATTATATCTTTTCATGTGACAACACTGAAGAAATGACACTTTGCTAGAATGTAAAGTAGTGAGTGTACAGCTTGTATAACAGTGTAAATTTGCTGTCCCCTCAAAATAACTCAACACACAGCCATTAATGTCTAAACCGCTGGCCACAAAAGTGAGTACACCCTTAAGTGAAAATGTCCAAATTTGGCCCAAAGTGTCAATATTCTGTGTGGCCACCATTATTTTCCAGCACTGCCTTAACCCTCTTGGGCATGGAGTTCACCAGAGCTTCACAGGTTGCCACTGGAGTCCTCTTCCACTCCTCCATGACGACATCACAAAGCTGGTGAATGTTGGAGACCATGCGCTCCTCCACCTTCCGTTTGAGAATGCCCCACAGATGCTCAATAGGGTTTAGGTCTGGAGACATGCTTGGCCAGTCCATCACCTTTACCCTCAGCTTCTTTAGCAAGGCAGTGGTTGTCTTGGAGGTGTGTTTGGGGTCGTTGTCATGTTGGAATACTGCCCTGTGGCCCAGTCTCTGAAGGGAGGGGATCATGCTCTGCTTCATATGTCACAGTACATGTTGGCATTTATGGTTCCCTCAATGAACTGTAGCTCCCTAGTGCCGGCAGCACTCATGCAGCCCCAGACCATGACACTCCCACCACCATGCTTGACTGTAGGCAAGACACACTTGTCTTTGTACTCCTCACCTGGTTGCCACCACATACCCTTGACACCATAGGAACCAAATAAGTTTATCTTGGTCTCATCAGACCACAGGACATGGTTCCAGTAATCCATGTCCTTAGTCTGCTTGTCTTCAGAAAACTGTTTGCGGGCTTTCTTGTGCATTATCTTTAGAAGAGGCTTCCTTCTGGGACGACAGCCATGCAGACCAATGTGATGCAGTGTGCGGTGTATGATCTGAGCACTGACAGGCTGACCCCCACTCCTTCAACCTCTGCAGCAATGCTGGCAGCACTCATACGTCTATTTCTCAAACACAACCTCTGGATATAACGCTGAGCACGTGCACTCAACTTCTTTGGTCGACCATGGCAAGGCCTGTTCTGAGTAGAACCTGTCCTGTATGGTCTTGGCCACCGTGCTGCAGCTCAGTTTCAGGGTCTTGGCAATCTTCTTATAGCCTACGCCATCTTTATGCAGAGCAACAATTCTTTTTTTCAGATCCTCAGAGAGTTCTTTGCCATGAGGTGCCATGTTGAACTTCCAGTGACCAGTATGAGAGAGTGAGAGCGATAACACCAAATTTAACACACCTGCTCCCCATTCACACCTGAGACCTTGTAACACTAACGAGTCACATGACACCGGGGAGAGAAAATGGCTAATTGGGCCAAATTTGGACATTTTCACTTAGGGGTGTACTCACTTTTGTGGCCAGCGGATTAGACATTAATGGTTGTGTGTTGAGTTATTTTGAGGGCACAGCAAATTTACACTGTTATACAAGTTGTACACTCACTACTTTACATTGTAGCAAAGTGTCATTTCTTCAGTGTTGTCACATGAAAAGTTGTAATAAAATATTTACAAAAATGTGAGGAGTGTACTCACTTCTGTGAGATACTGTGTGTGTGTGTGTATGTATGTGTGTGTATATATGTTTGTGTGTGTATGTGTGCATATATATATATATATATATATATATATATATATATATATATATATATATATATATATCTCAAATAGTAATATTAAATTGTGGGATCCTATATTTTAGGCTTCCATGTGATATTTCTTCCCTTTGCTGATGACATACGCACTGTGGATGCTCACATGGGTCCCACAGCCTCTGATGAGCAGGTGGACAAGATGAAAGAGATTGTGCACAAGCTCCGCTTTAAATACAAGTGTGTGGTTTTCTATAAGTTGTGCCCAGTGCATTCTTCAGTCATGGAGTTATAGTTAATTTGTATTGTAAATCTTATGTTTTTATAGGAGTGATGCATTTGAAAACCCAGTGCTACAGCAGCACTACAGGAACCTGGAGGCTTTGGCTCTGAATATGCTTGAACCTGAGCCCATTGAGGATTTAACAAGTATTTCTTGAGCTCTGAAATGGTTTTAATGGATAATTCTATTATTAATTCGATTACTGTCTCACACTCTGTGTGTTTCCTCAGTGCCCAAGGTACAAATGATGGATGCTCGTCTTGGTCCACTGACTCAAGAGTTCAAAGATTTAGTCTATCCTGATGATTATAACCCAGAAGGGAAGCCTGCAGCTAAACGCAAAACTGGTGAGATTTCAAATGCTCTTACATTAATGTAAAGCATGAGACAGGGATGTAATTTTCTGTATTTAAGCTGATTAAAAAAAAACATGAAGGAAAAAAAAATTCTGCATTTTCAAATACATTTTTTTTATTATATAGATAGTTTCCGACAGCACTGCACAAGCTAGCGGCACCATCAAACCGCTCTGTGCAAAACACCCTTAGAATCTCAGCCAGGGTCCACAATTAACAAATCAGTGTTGGCAAGCAAATGAAATGGTGATAGTTGCCAGCTGGCCACTGCATGTTTCAAAATTAAGTGTGGCACTGTGTTCATTTACACACGAGCAGCCTATGATCCAGTGATTTAGTCTCTGAGAGGCTCCACATGAGTTCCATTACTGAAAGTGCTGGGCTGCTTATAATGTGTATTTGAAAATGCAGCACGTGCCAACCGTATTCCCAAATTTGTATTGAGAATCATTTATAAATCTGTCAATAAAAAAAGAAGCTCTAGAGTCTCTGTACTGTAATTTTACTGGTGTAAAAAATAAAGAATTATCATGACATATCAAATACTCATATCATGATACTCACTTATTTTACAGTACAATAGTATTATTGCAGCAGTAATGTATTTATTTGATTTATTTTAATTATAAAATTAATAATAATAATGTTGTCATATTGGATGGAATTGTTTTTGTCCTTTTAACATGCCTAATGCATAATAATACTATGGGATACTGCAAAGATATAGCAGCATGGTTCAGTATGCATTGGAAATTACTTCTAAATTCTGTAGATGGCTGGCCTGTTTTAGTTACCGTGCCACTACATTCAGAAATCTTGACTTGAGTTGAGTGACTCTTTCTTTTTGCCCAGCTGAATCTGGTGGTGGTGGTGCTGAAAAGAAGCCAAAAGTTGAGATGTCACAGGATGAGCTGAAAAACCATGTGGCAAAGGGCACCTTGGGAAAACTAACAGTGCCTGTGCTAAAAGATGCATGCAAGCAGTTTGGAATACGTACAACAGGAACCAAGAAACAGGAGCTTATAGATGCCCTGACCATGCACTTCTCCAAATAAAAATTCTTAAGGCCTTGCCCATATTTGAGGGGTGGGGGGAAACCTTGATTACATACTTGTTCATAGAATAAATACAGAAAGCTTTGTATTTCTACACATTCTAAATAACTTTCCTGTCTAAGCAAAATTCTGTTCAGCATTGTGATCATTGTCATAATGGATATAATAAAAGCTTGAATTTTGTAATTTTGACAGTAGCATTTAATGTCCTTATTTCACCTCATTTTCTTGCTATTCTTATTCTTTTCTTAAGCCTCGCCAGCATTGGCATGATTTAATATATGACAGTAAATGAGGAAATTTAATCAAACATCTTGATCTTGAACTTGAATTCATATGGAAACTTTTTAATGTTGTCCATTGATACTTTGGTGTAATCTACTTTCATGTAGATTACAGAATTTATGTCTGATAAATTGAACACCTATCCTAAATATTATTCAACAAATTTAGTAAACATTTGGGTTGAGCAACTAATTTGTTTAATACTCTCACAGCAACTTCAAATCTATTTTTAATCCATCCCACTGATTTTAATTTCAGAATCAGTTTAGAAATAGTGGGGAGAAAAATACAGATTCCATCTCCAGCCTAGGCATGAGAAAATATCTGATACTTATTATTTTGTTATACAACTAATAAACAGTTTACTAGTTTGTGGGTTTCCATAACACCTGGGGCCTGTACCATGATGGTGGCTGAACAAACTCAGTGTTACAGTATTAGTTTTGAGTTGACAAAACCAAACCAGTCCAATCCAGCTTTGTTGGTACCATGAATCTAATCATCAGCTTTCTCTTTCAATTCAGGCTTTATTCTGAGTTAATGGAGCACGTGCACATGAAAGTGTGACATCAGTAATGAGCAGCCAATCACATGCCTTAAAACTATCATTCACTTCTTGTGAGAGTCGGTGCAAAGATTAAAAGATTGAACAATGAAGAATTTAAACACATTTACACAGCACGATCATGAAATGATCTATCAATGAAAGAGGAAAACTTAAAGAAAACATCTTACCATATAAGTGTAAGTAAAGGTTGTAAATTTAGTTTATAGAGTTGATAATATTTATAGGTCTAAAAACACTTAAAAATCTAAGCTCATATGTAGTCATTGATTCTAAAACTTATTTATATTGCATATTATTTATATTATCTATATGTTTACATTGATTTTAAATAGCTTAATACTATTAAACTAAGCTGGCTTGTGTAATGGATTAAGGGTATAGTAATTATATAAATAATGGTAACACTTTATTTTGATGGTCCCTTTTGAACATTCTGTTGACTAAGTAATGTTGCAACTACATGTCAACAAACTCTCATAAGAGTATTAGTAGACTGTCTGCTTCATATCTACTAACTCTTTATTGTGCTGGTCTCCCAACAGATATGCTACTGACTATAAGTAACTTTGCAAGAACGTGTCAACTTAATCTAACCCTAACCCTACCAGTCAACTAATACACTAACGTTACTAACACTCTAATGAGAGTTAGTAGAAATGTAGGTGCAACATTACTTATAGTCAATAGAATGTGTTAAAGGGACCATCAAAATAAAGTGAAACCTAAATAATATAAAATAATTATAAAAAATAATCATCTCTAAAAATCTGATGATTTTATCTTTAAAAATGTTTTACTATGTCGCGTCCTTTAATTTGGAGTAAGAGAAACTGGAGGAGTGGCTTTATTGCATCAGAGACGTGTCACTTTGCTTGAAGCTGATTGGTCAAATTTCGGTTTGAGATCTCTAAACCAGAACATAACCTGCCCCGGAGCAGGTTAGCTGTGGAGCCATAGACTGTGTAAAAACAGTGCGGAGCGTAAGTTACTATGGCGATGAACACTGCTAAAAGCCAAACCACTTTCATAGTACCTAAAACCCAGAGTTGGCGTAAACTAAACTGAAACTTACCTGGCTAGCCAGCTAAACCGGCTTCATGGTACAGGCCTCTGGAATGAAGTAATCAGGCATTGTCATTTGTATTCTCATTAGCAAGAAATGAAAACAAACAGAAGGATGACTACTCATTTGCCACAGATGTTTGAAATTACAGCAGATCTAAATGTAGATGTCTGGATTTTATTTTCTGCTATACCAATAAAGCAGAGCTAGAGGGCTGTTTATACAGCCCAGAACAGACCCTACACAAACAGGAAAACAAAGAAGAAAAAAAGGAAAATGAATGTCTCCAAAAAGAAATAGGAAGTCTCTTATTAATTTCCTAATGTGGGGCATGTGGGCGACCGAGACGTGTTTGACAGTCCCATGGGATGCAACCTGCTCGTGACGCAAGCCAGCGGAAAGCCAATGACGTTTTGCGCATGCTCACGTTGAGCCAGAGAGCTGCAAGGAAAAAGTACAAGAGACAAAGGAATAAACAACTCAAGGAGTGGACGCGAAAAAGCCAAGTTAGAGGAACGAAAGCAGCTCAGCCCGTAACATATCGTATACCGACAGAGGTAAGTGCTAGGAAGGAGTACACTGACACTTTGAAAGGTGTCATTTTGTCCGTTGCTATCAAACGAGTAGCACGTAGCCAGAGTGTCAAATTGGTCTGAACGCAGTAGTTCAGAAGCCCAAACAAAAATACGGCATGCCTTAAGTTATCTTATTAAACTTGTGTACGTGTGTTAAATGTCGTTTCTGTCCGTGAATAAGTCATAAACACCCATCCAGTCAGCTGGCAGGAAGTTTTGTACAGCCATTCCCAATGCAGTCATCCTGGGCACAACTGCACATGAGCCTTATAGGTGTCAAAAGGGTTCGTGTTTAGACTTGCCACTCGGTTAAATGCTAATTGATGTTGAGGGTTGAAGCATTTGCTGTTTTGTTTTAATTATCAGATTTATAATCACTCTCTTGTTGTGTTTGTTTTCGACTCTAAAGCCAAGGTTATCTCTGGGGTTCTCACGGTGGTCTACTATGGCAGTTGTCAGGGTCCTGCACTGCTGACCCATTTATTCCCAGTCAGCTGTACAAGTCATGCTGTAAGTCTTTTCCACCCTGATGTCGGCCAAAATGGAAAGAACTGCTCTGCCCTAGTGGTTACTATGGTGCTTGGCAAGTCTTTGTGCAAAAACATGAAGAGCACAGAAAGAGGACACAATCGAATCTGCTTCTGAGAAGATCCATCGGTTTCCACTTGTGTTTTTTTTTGTTCTTTTCACTGATTCACTGCAAGGTGCGCTGGCTCACCTTTCACTCCAGTAGCTACCTCCCCTCCCCTTGCCACTCATCCCAAGCAGCTGAGAGGTTGCTGTGGAGATGATAGTGGTGACATAGCAGCAGGAATGGGGAGTACTCCATGTTCTGGTAAGGGGAGGGGGGTCGGGGGGTTTCAGGAGCTGGGCTGTATGCCATGGAAGGTCAGCAAGCAGAAAGGAGAAGCCGTCGGTGGACGCGGGTCCGAGCTGGACGATAGGCCGAATGCTGGAACGCCCCCCACCTCATCACAACCTCCTGCCATTTATCACGAAAAGCAGCATCGGGAGCTGTGCGCTCTGCATGCCCTAAACAATGTCTTCCAGGACGGAGCGGCCTTCAGCCGTGATGCACTTCAGGACATCTACCAGAGGTCAGTGCTTAGATTATGTATTGTTACCGAGGTGATCTAATTTTGGATTTTTTTTTTGGGCACACTTCTACTTCCTCTTTCTTTTTCAGGCTCTCCCCTAGCACTTTGGTAACGCCCCACAAGAAAAACATGCTGGGAAATGGCAACTATGATGTGAACGTTATCATGGCTGCATTGCAGACACGTGGGTTTGAGGCTGTTTGGTGGGACAAGAGAAGGTATTTTATCATGCAGAAATATAGTTCTTAACATGTGGCAAATTCTCTTTTTGAATTCATGTTTGTTTCATATGGTTTTTAAAATATGTACATATCTTAAGTTCAGCATGAAACAGAAATTAAATAAGTTTTCTTTTATATTGTTAATTATAGTCAAGTAAAACTGTAAACTGAATGGAGGGATTTGATTTTGTCCACTGGAAATTGATTGGATCGTTTGAGCCTTTTCGTTTGCATATTGCTGCAGTTTCATGTGAGTGACAGATCACTGGATGGGATCGATTATTGTCCCGTCCTCACACTGGTGCACGAGTCATCAGAGATGAGATGTTGTGTTTGGATTTAACATTACAGGTGCACATGAATATAAAAAAAAATTTTAAATTAAAAAAAGCAATTTAAAAAATAGAATTGTGAATTTTGAGTTCATGGTGATTTTAACTACTTTCAAAAAAAAAGTTAAAAAAATATTTTCAAGATTGTTTTAGAATTCGTTTTTTTTTTTTTTTCTTCCAAGATTATTTTTTTAATTAATTAAGCATAAATATAAAATTTTTGGTCACAGCACATGATATTTTATGGCCTGCCTTGTGATAGAAGGTCAAGTTATTTGATATTTTAAGAAACCTATTGACCTTTACACGCAGTCATGAGGGTCTGCCAGGTTCCTCTTTATGATATAATTTCCTGTTTAATGCACCACATGACTTGTCTTAGGCAAACAAAAAATTTAATAATAATAAAATTATTCATTTTTCAGCACCTTCATTTTATGAACACAAAATATAGGAAAATACAGGGATAGTCCACCCTAAAATGAAATGCATACGTGTCATTCTAAACCTCTATGCGTTTATTTCATCTGCAGAACACAAATTAAGATATTTGTAACATTTTGGTAAGCAAACATTTTGGTTCCCATTCACTTCCATTGTATAGACAAGAAATACAATAAAAGTCAGTGGGAACTGAAACTGTTTGGTTATCAGCATTCTGCAAAATATCTTCCTTTTAGTGCTGTCAAACGATTAATCCTAAATGTTTTTGTTTACATAATATATGTGTGTATACTGTGTATATTTATTATGTACATATAAATAGAAACACATGCATGTATATATTTAAGAAAAATGTTGTTTATATATTAAACATATTTATATATAATTTAAAATATAAGAATATAAATATGTATATTCATGTTAATATTTTCAAAATATATATGTGCATGTGTATTTATATATACATAATAAATATACACAGTACACACACACACACACACACACACACAAGTAAAGAATGTGACAATGTTTACATGTACCAAATACAGAACGACATGGACCAAACATATAAGAGAGAGGAAAAAAAAAAAAAACTTAAGTGAAGGTGACAATATTTACATATATAAATTTACTTTTACATACACATATAAACAAAAACTTTTATTTTGGATGCGATTAATCGTTTGACAGCACTACTTCTTTTATGTTCCACAGAAGAAAGTCATAAAAGTTTGGTCAGTGTCAGTAAATGATGACGGAATTTTCATTTTTAGGTGAACTCTCTGAACTCAAAAACAAATACAAACAAGCTGGAGTAAAAAACAAACAGATTGTTGCCAGGATTCTATCTGGAAAGGTACTGAAGAAGTACCATTTTTTTAAAGGAAGCACACCGTCTTCCGTGAAATATGAAATATGACAGGGAGGTATATCCAGGAATAGTTCAAGATGTGGATGCAGAGAATTGCATTCTTGTTAAAACTTTCTTATTATTTTATATTATAATTATTATTTTCCAAAATTAAAAACCTGCTTAGCATAGAAAAGGTGTATTTGAGCATTGTAGGAACTACATTCATCATTTTTTTTTTTTTTATAAATGAATACAGATGTGATATTTATTCAATTTTTTGTATTTTTGTTATGTATTTGTCATGCTATAGGGATGTGGGCAGTATTGCACTGCCGAACGTCACTGGATTCATCTTGAATGTGCCATCCAATCTGCGCTGGGGGCCGTTGCGACTGCCCCTCAAGCGCCAACACTGGATTGGAGTTCGAGAAGTGGGAGGAGTCTACTATAACTTGGACTCCAAACTGCGCAGTCCTCATGCTATTGGAACAACTGATGAACTGAGGTAAGTGCGAAATGCTAAAGGGAAAACTAGCAGTCAATGCCAAGCTCTTTTTTTTTTTTTCCCCTCTAGCTATCGTTCTGATTGTTTTACAGGAAGTTTTTGCGTCACCAGCTTCGAGGGAAGAACTGTGAACTCCTATTGGTTGTGCCAGAGGAGGTGGAAGTCCACCAGACGTGGAGGTCTGATAACTGATGAATGTTTTGGATCGTTGTTGTTTTTTTTGTTGTTTTTGTTTTGTTTTTTTGTTTCGGAGGTTTCTCAAATTCATGCTCAGGAGGGAAATGTGAGGTTCAATCAGGGACCCATTTAAAGAGCAAATGGACTTGCACTCAACTAGTCATGAAAGCACACTGCTCAGACTTGTTTACACTCTCACACACACACACTCACACTCACACACACACACACACCGCTGGACTCTTGCCATGGAGATTGAAGCAGCAAAGGACACACACAGGGATATCACAAGACAACAAAACACTACGCAGAGAATTTTGTTTGGTATTTGGGATTCTGATGCATTTTTTTATACATTGATTATTTCTTTTACTTTGTACTGTTTTCTGACTTGAAAGTGAGGGGTTATGGAATTATTAGTGATGTGTTCTGCTCGTGCATCACCTGTCATCCTCACCACTTCTCTCTTCCCATGTGATTTCCTGTGCATCCATGTGATCGTCTGAACTGTCCGCCACACATTACAGGTCACCGAAAAAGGTATTTGTTTGACCAACTGGATTTTAACACAGGGGTGCATATGTACTTATTTAGTGCATGTACTTGAAGATTTAGAGAAGGAACACCAGTAGCCCCTGCTTAACCGTTTCCTACATATTTAATGGCATAGTGACAGATGAGATGTTTCCTGTGTATCACAGTACAGCATGGCACCACAGTAATTGGATGTTTTGTGTTAGTTTCCTATAACATATGTTACCAAAACGGTCACTTGTTAATCTCTTACCTTAAATGGTTGCTCTGGACACCCTTTTCTTGTTAAACAGTTAAGGTTAGACTTGTTGAATCCTAGACTACATGTAGGAAAATAAAACAGGTGAGTGTTGGTAGTAAAAAAAAAAAAAAAAAAAAAAAAAAAAAAGTTCAACTGCCAAAAACTGTGTTGTTAAGTGAAACGGTTGTATGTACTTTTTAAATAGCAAATGCTGAAATAAGAGTTAGAAAGGTTGAGGTCTCTGAAATCTTGCAAAGTTTATTCGTCTTTGATTGATATTGGATTAACATGGCCTTAAACTGTTTACAGAGGGGAGCAGATTTACACAAAGGGAAGTCTAATAATGCATCTCAGGTTATCTTCAGATCCAACTTGATTAAATTTCACTTGTTAAACACGATCTTCAACATATTATGGAAAACACTTCAAAAAGATTATAGACGCTCGAATCAGATACTACAACTTAAAAGGAACATTCCACATGTCCATACACAGGGTGCTTTGTAATACTGTAGAGATGAATAGATTCCTTTGCCATGACAATCTAAATCTCCACAACCCATTTTTCAGGGGGACGGGGACAACATGTGCTCATGCCATTGTTTTCCATTCAAATAAAATGCTTATGATGGCACTTTATGTATGATGTAAAATGTGCTGTGACATCATTAAAAATGTCTTTGTATGTATACAGCGTAGTGCTGCTTTTCTATCTTGTTTATGTAATTCACACCAGGGGTTTTCATTATTCTAGCTGCTACGGACCACCAAATGTGATCGTGTGTGCGAAGGAACCCTATCCTAAAAGGGCAAATATATACATTTGTGTGTATACTGTGAAAAAATAATAATTTTCTTTGTTTAATTGTATTATTTATTTCTTATTTTTTTACAACTTTTTACAGTTTTTTTCTAAATGTAGCAATCCCTTGTGTACGCTCTTACCTTTTTTCTTTTTTTTCTTTTTTTTAAATAGTATTTTTGTAATCTATAATAACTTTCTATTCATTAAATTTTCCACAAAAATATCAAGCAATATCACAACCGTTTTCAACATTGATTATATTAAGAAATGTTTCTTGAGCACCAATTTAGCATATTAGACTGATTTCTAAAGGATCATGTGACACTAAAGACTCAAGTAATGGCTGATGAAAATTCAGCTTTGTCATCTCAGAAATAAATTACATTTTAAAAATACTGAAATAGAAAGGTTAACCTAGACTGTGTTCATATTCCACACTATACTGTTTTTAGTCTATTTTTTGATTGAAAAAATGCAGCCGTTGCGGTCATAAAATACTTACAATTAGTGTGCATCTTTGTGTGAGAGATTTGAGATCTATTGCCCATAGATAGGCTACTATTGTAATGCTGCAAGTAAGCAAACTGATTTATTTGTTCTTTTATTTAATATTTTGGATTGCAAAAAAATCAAACTTGGAAGGTAAGCAACATAAACCACATTGAAAGAAAACTAACGTGGTAGCTGCTAGTTGATGATCCGACCAACAGTGGCGCAAGTCAATCCTCTGTGTGGCGCACGGGGGCGCGCTTCACGCTGCAGATGTGTCGCAGATTTAAAAAGTCACTGTACTCATCTAGTACAAGGAAATGGAGCAGTGCAAAGCATAAAATACTGAATTGTAAACAAGGCAGCGGAAGAGCGGGAACGCGTGCAGCCATTGTAACAGTGCATGGGATTTGCAATTCATAGTTACTTTAACGACCAGAAGGAAAAGCACTAAGATAAATTGACAGCTACTTCATTATTTTTAGGGGAACAACTTAACTGATGGAACTGTCGGCAATCGGTGAGCAAGTGTTCGCGGTGGAATCAATCATAAAGAAAAGAGTTAGAAAGGTAAGTGACATGCGCGTGTAGCTGCGTGTTTACTGACAGTTCAATCTGTGCCATCCCGCTGCACACATACAACATGTTTAGAGGGGCGAGGACACACAAGTCCCCCTCACAACAACAGCGTGGAAGTGTGTTTGTAGTCTAATAACTTCGATGATGACGCATGTCGCGCAGCACGCTTTTGGAAGAGGGTGGCGATCCTGTTCGTAGTCATGGAGACTACGCAGTTTTATTTTCCGGTGGGATCTAATAACTAACGTAAAGTTTGGCCATTAAGATACAGCAGCTGAGGTTTATTTTTTATCTTAAAACGGCATTTAAGGTTATTGGTGCGAGCGGACGTGGCTCTCAGTTACTTTTAAGTCAAATTAAAACATGCGGTTAGCTTAAAATAACGCTCGTTAAATGACCGTTACTTTTGGTCTTGTATGAAATGTCAGGATTGAAATAAAAAGGAGGAGCTGTTAGTTTGGAGGTCGTCCCTCCTTAATTCTTTATTACGAAACCGTATCATTACGTCATCGCACAAAAACAAAACAATCAGAAGAAATGTGTAATCGAAAAAATATATAAATGCAGTATTGGTTTATATAAATATTTTTCTTTTTGTTCTAATGTTTAAGGGTCATGTCGAATATTTATTGAAGTGGAAGGGGTGGCCTCCCAAGTAAGTATTATTATTATTATTATTATTATTATTATTAATGAAAATTGGAGAATAAGTGTACTTTCAAAATTTCTTAATCCTTTTATTTCCTGGTAGTTTTGCAATTATTACTCTAGGCTACATGTTTTGTTTATTTGTTTGCATGTCATGCCAATAAATATGTATATGTTTTAATTACTTTAAAGGTACAGCACATGGGAGCCAGAGGAGCACATTCTAGACCCTCGACTGGTTTTAGCGTATGAGGAAAAGTGAGCAGTTGTAAAAATGAAACTTCCTTTTTCATTCTTTCACTTTCAGTCACTAGTACATGAAATCATCCACACTGCATTTTCTCATTATTTCTAATTGCAAACAGAGAACAGAGAGAAAGGTCAGTGAGGTGGCGTAAAAGAGGCCCAAAACCGAAAAGACTCTTCATGCAGGTAATGACCACTACAGCATCTTAATTACTATATATTTAGTATTATTTATATACTATTGTAGGTTTCATTAATATTTTGAATTAACCTTTATTTTTTCATTTTAATTTTAGTGAATTTTTTGGTACTTTTGCCATTTTTATTATTTTTTTGTATTTTTAATATATTACTATTTAGGTACTTTTGCCATTTTTATTATTTTTTTGTATTTTTAATATATTACTATTTAGGTCTGATTTATTTTCATTTCAGTTTTAATTTTAGTACAGTTGTAGTTTTTATTTCCAGTTAAACTAAATGAAAATTAGAATTTTGCCTTGACTTCTAAGTGAAATAAGTTTTCTGTCTAATATTTGTTTTATTTCAGCTTTATTTAAATTAACTAAAAAAATAATAATTAAAAAAAAATATATATATATTATATATATATATAATTTTTTTGTTTTGTTTTTTTTGTTTTGTGTTTTAGTTATTAATAATAATCCATTGTCTATCCACATATTGCTCTCTTAAAGAGAAATATTTACGCAATGGATCTACGCAGCGCACACAAAGATACAGAGAAGTCTTCAGCACATCTGCCGCTCACGCTTGACCCAAGGTTCCAGTCCACAGGGGCTTGTATATATCGACAATTAACCCACCACAAGAAAAAGAAGAAAGCATCCAGAGAGACTTCTGAGGAAGAATGGGATAGAAGAGAAGATGATGATGATGATGATGATGATGAGGGGGTTATGGAGGAGGAGGAGGAAGAAGAAGAGGACACAAGACAAGGAGGAACTAAAACTGGCAGCAACACTTTAAACAGTAAGTATGTTAGTTGGTCAGAGGGCAGACATAGTTGTCACTTTGACCTAAATTGATATCAAGACTGCAGTGTTCTTTGTCAGCCTTACTGAGAAAAAAAACTCTCTTGACACTAAATCGCAACACAAAGTAAACAGCTCTATTTAACATATATAACAGATCCAGGATTTTTGTTGTTGTTGTAGGCGAAATTATTAGCATTATATATGCAATATGTTAATCTATGGTTCAAATCCTATGAAATAAAATCAAGTTTTAAATTCTGTAAGTAATTTAATCAGTGACGTTTTATATATATATGTACACTACTGGAAATTTAAATATAAATATATCATAAATATATTTGTAAGTCGCTTTGGATAAAAGCGTCTGCTAAATGACTAAATGTATATATATGTGTGTATGTATGTATATACATATATATAAATTAAAATTTTACATTTTTAAAAGAAGTCTCTTTATTTGATCATGAATACAGTAAAAAGAGTAACATTGCGAATAACTGTTTTCTATTTTAATATATTTAATATTTCTATAATAATTCTAATTTAGTAATGTTAATATTTTAATATATTTTAATTTTAAAATGTGTTTTATTCCTGTGATAGCAAACTGAATTTTAAAACAAGACATCAATACTTTTATTGAGCAAGAATGCATTAAATTGATCAAAAGTGACAGTAAAGACATTTTTAATGTTACAAAAGATTTGTATTTCAAATAAACAAAATGTTCAAAATCATCCATCAATAAATCCTAAAAATGTTTTTTACGATTTCCAGAAAAATATTAAGCAGCAAAACATAGTTTGTTAATGGTAAGAACTATTGTTAATAATTGAGTCCTAATGATAGATTACGATAATTATGCACTAAATCAGAGTTCCCTGAGATAAATCAACATAGTAGAATGATTTCTTAAAGATCATGTGGCACTGAAGACTGGAGTAGTGGCTACTCTGCCCTCACAGAAGTAAATTACATTTTAGATTAAAATAGGTAACAATTATTTTAATTATTTTAAATCATAATAACATTTTACAATATTACTGTTTTTACTGTATTTCTGATCAAGTAACTGTAGCCTTGGCGAACATAAGAGACTTCTTTAAAAAATATATATTATTATATTGTGTATTGCATTGTATTTTGCATACTTCTGCATTATTCTTCTCTCTTTTTAGTACAATTACTAATTTGGGACACAACTACAGTAGTATAAAATTATTTGTGTTTTTAAAACTAAACTTAAAGTGCCCCTATTATGGATTTTTGAAAATGACCTTTCATCCAGTGTGTAACAGCTCTAAGTGAATGAAAACATCCTGTAAAGTTTTAAATCTGAAAGTGCACCGTGTATAAAGTTACTGTCTCTCAAAAGAAAGAGTCGACTCTGAATCATTGAAACGAGTCGTTTTTAAAACGAATCCCAAGCCGTTTCATGTTGACGTCAAAATGAAACATTAGCATATTGGCCGCCCACTTGTTGCGCGCGCAGACCCGGGAAAACTTGATTTTTCGCGTTGGTCTGAATGAAACTGCAAATTCATTCTTTGCCACTAGGTGCCGTTCACTTCACGTTGTGTATGGGGAACGTGTCCAATCATGCCGTGCTATGAGCAGACACAGGACATCCTGCTCTCCAAGCCCAGTCTCAGAGCACTAATATGGGCCCCTAAGATCTGAGGATATTGTGCCCCAAGCTAGTAGCTGAGAGCCCTAATATAGTCACTTTCACTCAAGGGGAAAAGTGGAACTTCAAACAGATAGAACATGCGCCTGTGAAGCAGGGACGTCTATGTTATAAAATCTGGTAAATGTGGACGGCGACGACCAGCCGGCAGCCGCACAGATCTCACCAATAGATATTCTGGACCATGCCCAGGAAGAGGCCATCCCTCTTGTGCAATGGGCCCTCACACCTATAGGGCATTGTAAACCTTCTGATGCGTAAGCCAGGGCTATCGCATCAACAATCCAGAGAGAGAGTCGCTGCTTTGTGGCCGGCACTTTAGGAAGAGCAATTTAGGAACATAACCATGTCTTGGTTTAAGAATGACCTTACAGTCGTTAGGCCCAAAGTCAAGACACGAAGCGCTGGTTGACAGCACTTGCAAGTCACCCACTCGCTTAACCGACGCTAAGGCAAGGAGGAGGGCCGTTTTAAGCGATAAGGGCCGCAAGTCGGCTGAATTGAGCGGCTCAAAGGGGGGCCCTTTTAGGGCAAGTCCCAAGATGGCATAGTCTGAGGGCGAGGAGGATTCAGTCTCCGTGCACCTTTCAAGAACTTAACGATCAGGTCGTTTCTGCTGATTGAGTGGCCAGCTTCGAGAGAATGGTTCTCTGCGATAGATGCCACATATACTTTGAGCGTGGAGGGGGCGTGCCCCTTATCCAACAGCTCCTGCAAAAAGGTTAGCACGTGGGACACATCACATGATGTCGGGTCCAAACTTTGTGCAACACACCAGTTAAGGAAGACCGACCATTTTAGGCTGTAAAGCTGTCTTGTAGACGGCGCTCTCGCCTCCAAAATGGTATTGCTTAGTCAGCTCCTAGCGAGGCAACATACATGAAGGCTCCACAGCTCCGGCCGGGGATGCCAAATTAAATATCTTCGGTCTCATTACCGCAAAAGTTTCACCAGTCTGACGGACCCAGGGACTGTTTACAATCAGATTCCCCCCGTAGTTACTGCGTCATCAGAGAGAGTTGCGGTAGCAGAATGCAGGTCGAATACCACCAGCTCGCTGTCAAGCCTCCTAGCTGCTTTAAATGGGTTAATGCAAGTTTACTGAAAAATTGCTCGAGGATTTTACTTGCCCGACTGGACAAATAGCTTGATTAAAACTTAAGTGACATTTTATTACATTCAGCGTAAATGGCGATTGATAATGGATAGTGTATTTCTGGTTTCAATGTTGCGCTGTTGAGGCTCACGCTGCCTGTCTCTGTGAGAGACTTGTATGGAGAAATCAAATCAAATGAGCATAACGGCAAACATAAAGAAACTCACAGAACAAACATACTGAGGTAAAAATTCAAAATGTTTAGTTTATTTATAACATGATGATGATGATAACGTTCCATGACAAGGGGACTATTTTGCTAAATATGTTACATTGATTTTGGCTCAAGAAACAAGTAGTTAAGTAGTTACTTACATTTTAGACAGAATATTGACTGTTTTGTTCTATTTCACCAACGAAAATAGTTTCAAACAAAGATCTAAGTATTGCACATTCTCCAAGAAGCGCTCGCATTTTTGTTCCTGAACGATTCAGTGTTTTGAATGAATCGGTTGAATAAATAAGTGATTACCGCCACCTACTGGTGGTTTAGTTAGTTTAAAAGTATGCATTTTTCCACCAACATTTCTTATTTGTATATTCAAAAAAAATATTTAAAACTATTAATCTCATAACATTATTTATTGCGGTTGTAAATTTGTAGTGCAAATGATTTAATTTGATTGCTAACAGCCCTATTGTGTATATTAAATTTCCTCATCAGTTGTAAGAATTTGACATGAAAGATGACGCATACATTTAATAAGGTTAAAAAATATTGGACTTTATGGAGGTAAATAACAATCTGGGGTAAATATTAAAAACATGCAGATGTAAATATATAAATGCTGAATAGAAAACTGATGAAAATATTGCTTCATTTACACCACCAAAAATATTGCTGATGTGGAGCTTTTGAGGGATATTTTGTATGGGATATTGTCTTCAGATATGAAAAGTTCTCTGTATATCGTAATAATAAATAGCATTTTTGACAGCGATGATATTTTGTTTTCTTTTTAAATTTAAAAACACATTAAATATTAGATTTACGTATGTAAAATAATGTGTATTTCCTTCACAGGTTTGGTCTTAAATTTTACATATGGTGGTATTAAAAAGGTCTTAAAAAGTCTTAAATCTAACTTGTTCATATCTGTAGACACCCTGGTATAGGCGAGCGCTGGGCCAGTCGTGGGCCAGAGCATCTCGCTGTATCGAGAAGTATGTTGGGCAGTGAGAGTTGTCTTCTGAGGCAAAGGTATCGACCTCTGCCCTCCCGAAGACTGACCAGATCTCTTGAACCGTTTGAGGATGTAGCGCCCATTTGCCCGGGGCTACCTTGCCTCTGGACAGCATGTCTGCGCCAAGGTTTAATCTGCCCGGCACATGAACTGCCCTTAGCGAGAGGAGTTCTTTCTGTGCCCAAAAAAGGAGGAGACAAGCCATCCTGTAAAGAGTGTGTGACCTGAGACCGCCTTGGTGATTGATGTAAGCCACCACCGTCATGCTGTCTGACCGGACCAATACGTGGTGCCCCCTCAAGGCTGGAAGGAAGGTTTTTAGGGCTAAGAAAACCTCCAACATCTCTAGGCAGTTGATATGCAGGTGTTGCTCCGGGACTGACCAGGAGCCGAACGCTGGATTGACCTGAATTGGATGCGTCCGTTGTGACTACCTTCCTTCTGGAGGTCAGACCTTATCTCATTCCTGTTTGGAACAGGCGAGAGGCCGTCCAGGGAGCCACAGCCTTGATACACCGGTGGTCTACCCTGACAGGAAACCGCGCCAGGCGTGGGGTGGAACACGGGATTTGAGGCAAAACTGAAGGGGCCGCATGTGAAGCAGGCACAGGGGATTCACAGAGGCGGCGGCCGCCATAAGGCCAAGCAACCTCTGAAAAACCTTTAGAGGGCTTCTCGTCCCCGGTTTGAGAGATGCCGCCAATCGCTGAATAGTCAGGGATCATTCTGGTGTAATCCATGCCTGCATTCGGGTGGAGTCTAAAATCGTTCCCAGAAAGACGGCACGCTGTCTGGGTAACAGCTGACTCTTGTGCGGGTCTATAATCAACCCGAGGTGCTCTAAGTGGCTGAGTAACAGCTCTCTGTGAGCGGCCAACTCCCGTTCTGACCTGGCTAGAACCAGGGTCTTGCAGGGCTTAGAAGGATGTGCAGCATGAGCCTTCAGTCCGAGGACAGATGGCGGGCACAGTCACGTTCTTGGTGAGTTCGTCGTGAACTGCAGGCAAGAACGGGGTGGGGCGTTGGCGAGAGGATTGTTGACGGCTTCCTGGCAGGTACCACTCATCCAACAGACCGTGGGCGGGCTCTTCCGGAGCCGACCACTCGAGGCCCAGATCCTCCACTGCCTTAGACAGGACGCGGATGAGTCCGGCGTCCGGCTTCGGCCTCAGAGCTTGAGAGGGGGGAGGGACTTTTTGCTCATCGCCGGAATTTCCCCACTCCTCTGCATCAGACGCTGCTAAGGACATGGAGTCGTCAGCGGTAACGTCCTCGATGATGACGTCCTCTTCAGATGCGCCGAATGAGACCAAGCCGCTCGCAGCCAAAGTGCGGCGTTGGTCATCCTGTGTGAAACACACCGGCGAAGCGGGCGCTGAGCCAACGTGGCACTGCTCGAACCCGTTGCCCAGCTGTTTCTTCCTCTTAGTAGAGAAAGGAAATGGGAGGGCTGAACGAAGGGGACCGGCTTCATAGAAGAAGGTGATCCACGAGCGGAGACGGGAAAGGCTCATACTCTCGCAGTGGGAGCATGAGCCATCAGTGAGCACAGCCTCTGCGTGGTCGCTGCCGAGACAGGCGACGCACTCACTGTGCCCATCCATCTCATGCAAGGGGTCCGCAACATTTGAAACAATGTGCGCTGAAAATTTGCTCTTTAGGAAATGCTCTTTGCTTGCTCTTCAAGCGCCGGATGGCCGCAATGAGTCCTCACTGTTTCAAGCGTCTTCGACGACGGCGAGAAGAGCTGGAGCTTCTTCCTCAGCTTCTTGCTTCTTCCAGAGTCAGCAAAGAGATGATACTCGTCGCTGAAGGAGAATGATCTGATGAATGGCGCTGCGAGCCTCCTTATATACAGGTCGGCTCCGCCCTTTCTGGCGGGCTAAAGTGCCATTGGTTTGTGCAGCTACACAAACATGAACAAATCAGGCTTCAGTACAGAGTAAAACAGGAGTTTTCCCCATATAAAATGTGAAGTGAACGTTCGAAAGGGAAGCTGCTTTATCAGGCATTGCAGGCATGATGAAATGAAAATGAGATCAATCGGACCAATCACTGCATATTAGCGTCACGCAACGGAGGGGTTTGGAAAAATAAAACGTGGAGCGAATCGTTTGGGATTCGTTGAGCAAATAAGGTAAAAATAAATGCATATAAGAAAATGAAAGTGTTTTTTAACCTTGCATGCATGTCAACCTGTTGTTGGGGACTCCCAAAACCAAAATATGAACCTTTCATAACCCATAATAGGGGCACTTTAAGTGTCTAAAAGCATCTAAAACAGTACCTTATACACAATACTTGTTTATAGTCAAGATTCTTTAATATCTATAACACAATGAAGGTGTAAATATGTACAAAATGTACTCTGTCTCAGAGCATGTCAGGAGAGGTCGCTGGAGTCCAACCACTGGATCAGAGGCAATGACTATATCTCCTTTACCTGAAGACTGGAGTCCAGTTATGGGCCCAGAGGAGGTCATTGTGACAGATATCACCATCAACTCACTGACTGTGACTTTTAGAGAGGCCTTGGTAGCAAGGGGGTTCTTCAGGAGCTGGGAGATGGAGATCTGACATTACAGAGACTGAGGATAGTCAAAGCAAGGAGGAAAGAGAATTGGTACATCCTTTTTTGCATTGTTGATTATGTGCTTGCACAACTTCCGCCAGTGTTTCAGACTACATTTATTTGCACTATTAGTTCTAATTGAGTTAAAACCTTCCAAAATGTTGTTTCAGTGATTACAATCAATCAAGTAACAGTAACAGGTCATGCCATTTAATGGCAATAACTGATAGTATGATGAGATTTTGAACTTGTATTGACCATGAAAAAAATCAAGCCAGTTCTCTGATACTGGTTTTGACTGTGTTTTGCAGTGAAGTTTACTAACTAACTGGGATAAACTTTATTCTGTCTGGTCATGTATTTGCATGAAATACATAATGTTAGTTCAGAGTAGCACAATGAAGTATTCCTAAAAGCCAAGCTGTCACATATATGTCTATACATATTCACATTACATGTATGTATATATATATAAATATATACAGTCATGGCCAAAAATATCAGCACCCTTGGTAAATATGATCAAAGAAGGCTGTGAAAATTAATCTGCATTGTTAAATGGGGGGAAATATCATTATGAAATAAATGTTTTTCTCAAATACACGTTGGACACAATTATTGGCACCCCTAGACATTCTTATGAGTAAAATATCTCTGAAGTATATTCCCATTCATATTCACAATTTTGAGGACTCCAGGGTGATTGTGAACATGAAATTATCCAGCCATGGCTTTCTGTTTCACAGAAATATAAACAGGAGGGAAAACAAAGCCCATATTCCTTTAATCATCCATCATAATGAGAAAAAACAAAGAATATATTTCAGATGTGCAGCAAAAGATAATTGAGCTTCACAATTTAGTTAAGTGGCTTTAAGAAAAGAGCTAGAGCAGTGAAAGTGGCCACCAATAATTAAGAATTTCCAATCAACATAAAATGTTACAAAACTGCCTGGAAGAGGATGTGTGTCTGTATCGTCCTAATTCACAGTGAGGAGGAGAGTTTGAGTGGCTAAAGACTCTCCAAGGACCACAGCTGGAGAATTGCAGAAAATAGTTGAGTCTCGGGGTCAGAAAACCTTTAAAAAAAATTGTCAAACAGCACCTACATCACCACATGTTGTTTGGGAGGGTTTCAAGAAGAATTCTCCTAGCTCATCCAAAAACAAACTCCAGCATATTCAGTTATCAGACACGACTGGAACTTCAAATGGGACTGGCTTCTATGGTCAGATGAAACTAAAAAATGAGCTTTTTAGCAGCAAACACTCAAGATGTGTTTGGTGAACACAGGGATAAAAAGTACCCCATGTGTACAATGAAATATACTGCTGTATTTTTGATGTTGTGGGCCTATATTTCTGCTGGAGGTCCTGGACATCTTGTTTAGAAACATGGCATCATGGATTCTATCAAATACCAACAGATAAAAAAATCAATAAGTGACTGACTCTGTCAGAAATCTTATAATGGGCCATGTTTGGATCTTCCAACCGTACAATAATCCAAACACAAACCTCAAAAACAACACAAAAATGGGTCACTGAGCACAAAACCAAGCTTCTGCTGGCCATTCCAGTCCTCTGACCTGAACCCTATAGAAAATGAGTGGGTGAACTGAAGAGAAGAAGCACCAACATGGAGCTGGGAATCTAAAGGGTCTGGAGTGATTCTGGATGAAGGAATGGTCTCTGATCTCTTGTCAGGTTTTCTCCTCATCAGGCATTATTGGATAAAATTTAGAGCTGTTAAACTGGCAAATGGAGGTTTCAAAAAGTATTGAATAAAAGGGTGCCGTTAATTGTGTCCAACGTGTCATTGAGAAAATTTATTTCATAATATTTACCCCCATTTAAAATTCTTATCCAATGAAAGGTTTGATTTTCGTGAATTTTTTTAAATAAAAGATCAAAAGGATTAACAATGCAGATTAATTTCCACAGCCTTCGTTGATCATATTTACCAAGGGTGCCGATATTTTTGGCCATGACTGTATATATATACTTGATATACTTGGTGAACATATTCTAATCTTGACCTTCAATTTAAATTACACACCTCACGCAGTAAATTAGAATTAGTGGCCTCTTGATACTCAAAATATGTGAAATATAGCAGTTCAACACTTAGTGTGCAGTCCTTGACAGTTCATAAACAAAATATTAGTGTGAAACAAAAAATTCTGTACTCCTTGCACAATTATGTTCTAACTTTTGAGCGTGATTATGTGTATGGAATAAAGTTGCATTTTTTTTTTTTTTTCCCAACACTATCGCTTGCTAGTATCTCATCTATTTGCAGTGTTTGTGCAATTTTTTTTTTGTCCTGCCAAGTATGACTTTAACCATCTTGTACAGTAGTCTACAACGTTAGATTTAACTTGACTGCTGTTTATTTTCGGTGTTATTTTAGTCCAAGATGAAAACTGAGACCTGAAGACAAAAAAAAATTCTATATTGAGGTGAATGTATATTTAGCCTCTAGGAACATCCATCTCTGGGGGCTCAACTGTTTAATATTTGACTTCATGTGACCTGTATATATTTGATAGACTATGTCTGTGCCAAATGTCTGTGGTTGCTTTTGCTATTCAGAGTATTTGCACTTTAAAATGGAAAACTTGGTATTATGATGCCATTAATAAAACCTTGGTGTAACTCTATCATTATCCATTACTTTTTATATTTAATCAGCATTGCATAGCACTGTGTGGATTAATTTAGTCTCAAACCACCTTAGGTTGACATTGTTCCAGCTCCACATATACAATGTAGGAAGTACACCACACCAGAAGCCAATTAATTTTGAATGGTACAAACATATTTTAATGTACAATTAAATAATTGGGGGAAAAATCTGACCACCATAATAACTTTAAAAAAAAAAAAAGAACAGACAACCAACCAAACAAACAAACAAACAGTAAAACTACTGATATCAGAGCAACAGTTTTTGCTCCTCTCAGCAAGCACCAAAGTGTTAGCAAGGGAACAGTGGTCAAAACTAGGAACCATAAAACTGTATGGTTGGTTTTCCAGTCTGTTTTAGAAAAAGAAAAAGAAAGAAAAAGAAATTTACAGATCAAAGCAAATTGCCATGGTTTGTACAGTGAATCATAATCTATATACCTCTATATGCACTCATAAGACATTTCCCTAAAATGCCATGATATTTCTCATTATTCCCAAAGTGGGACGTATATGTTATGACAGCAGTGTCATGTTGCATCAATACATCTTTGAAAAAGTGTAATTCAATATCAACTCTTGAATTAGCTTCAAGATTTTTATTCTCAAAAATAAAATTAAATATATGCATCTATATATAATATATATATATATATATATATATATATATATATATATATATAAAACAAATATTGTTCTCCTTGTCATTTATAAAATAAGTCTAAAGCCATATTGCCTCTGTTTTGTATTCATCCAGCACCCCTTCAACCAAGGAAAACAATTCATTTATAGGTTATTGTCATATCATCAAAAACACCATCTGCTTTTTAAAACTCTCTTCCCCACTGTATTTGTGCACAGGATGGAGATAATGACAGTCAGTGTTGGTTTATTACACACTAATGAAATCCTTGTAATGAAGTACACATACAAAGGCGCATTGGTGCTTGTCTGACTTGCACTCCATTTATGTATAAAAATCTCTCAGGTTAAGTCTAAGCTGCCCATAGTTCTTCAACTCAAAGGATCTTAAATCAAGAGGAAACATCTATCCATTTATCTCCATTCACATATATATATTTTTTTACAAAGACAACTCATTTTCAGTAATTTATTTTCAGTTTGTTTATACATTATGGAGATCACTTAAATCCCAAAGTTCAGAACACTAGAGATGCGTGTGAAGAGTCAGAACGATTCCTTGCTGGGGAGACGTGAGAGGAGAGACAAGGACTTGGAATCAGAGATGTAGTTCCAGGTGATTATTTGGAAAATCCAAAATCCCGCATCAACATTTAGTCTCAGTAGAGTTCCCTGCACTGTCCTAAACACATCTGTAGTGTCACCAGGTTCCATTACTGAGAAGAAGGGCATAGTGAAAACACATTCATGGGACAGGGGTGTATGAGGGTGGGAAAACCGCGACATGCATAGGACAAATATTTCCCATGCAACAAACCATCAGAAAACACATACTCATTTCCCAAACACTATCAAAACTTAATTTAAGCCCCATCCACCCCTCGAAAAAAAAACAGTAGAGAAATAAAATTAAAAGGAAAAATAAAGTAGAATAAGAATATAAATTCATCCTTTTATAGTCAGGTTCTATCAATAACAAAAATATACTCTTCAAAAATTGTAGGTTCAAATAGCATATGCCATACACGGTCCAAAACAAAAAGAACAAGAAAATATCTATTAGCCAACCAAAAGAGCCGAGTAATAAATAACAGTTATTACCAATGCCATCATTTTCATAATCATTACACTGGCGAGAATAAATCTAATACTCTCCAAAACTGATGACATTCTTGACTGTTTCGAGGAAAAAGAAAACAAAATAGTCCGTTTTGTTTACGCATTTTGATTTTTAATTTCATGCCACTTTTAAAATCTTAAAAAATATCTATAAAAAAGGCAGACTTCTTAACCCCAAAAATATTTCTGGTCATATACCAAGAGGAAATATTTCCCATCCCTTAACCCAAAACCCTTTGAACACAATTGGCAAAAAATATATTTATATATATTTATATATTAACAGCAATAACTTACCATTCATTTAACTTAATTTGTTGACTTGCACATGTAGTATCTCCCATAGGAAGTTCAGTTCTTTTCAATTACATAAGAAAAATATTAAATAATAATAATAATAGTAATAATAATACTATCGATGACAGCCTTTGTAAATCCTAGATTTGCTACCAAACCCTGGCAATCAGGACAGTTCTTTGAGCACTGCAACATTACATCAAATCTAACGAGCGATTCATATTCGACCCCATATCTTGGTTATTTGTCAGCATGTCATTTGTCCCTTGCCCATGCAAGGCTCCCATCCCACCTAGCTGTGAAAGCATGGCACTCTGGTCTCCTCCAAATGGGCCCTGGTCCATCGCATTAGCCTGTTGCTGCTGTTGGGATGCCTGCGGTTGTTGCTGTGGAGGTGGGGGTGCAACCATGCCACCGTGATGCTGAGAAAGATGACCTGGATGAGGGGAGCCTGTCTGGGTCTGCGGCGAGATGCGATGGGGTGAAGGCTGGGGCTGCAAGCGAGGAGATGGACTAGAGTTTGGCGGCTGGGACTGGGGCCGAGGCGATGGCTGGGGTGAGCGGACTTGGTTGCTTAGAGAATTGGGCAACTGCTGGCCCTGCAAATGGGGAGACTGGGACATCTGTTGCTGGGGCTGCTGAGGGCTCATGGGATTGTGTTGAGCAGGAGATCCTCCTCCTAAGTGCGACTGTTGTTGCTGGAGGAGCCGTTGCTGCAAAGCTTGCTGACGCATGACTTGAGGTTGGGACCCAATTGGAGCCGACTGCATCTGTTGCTGCTGGAGGGGACCACCACTTCCAGGACCTCCATCAGCACCCTGGAGTCCTGCCAGAGCACCCTGCTGCTGCTGCTGTTGTTGCTGCTGCTGTTGTTGTTGTTGTTGTTGCTGTTGTTGTTGCTGTTGCTGTTGTTGTTGTTGTTGTTGTTGTTGTTGTTGTTGTTGCTGTTGTTGCTGTTGCTGCATCTGAAGTTGCTGATGTTGCAACCTTTGTTGCAGTGCTGCTGCAATCTGCTGATGGGACATAGACCCAGAGTAGTTTTGTTGGGTACCTCCCTGTTGTTGCTGGAGACCACCAGGCTGAGGTTGGCCAGGCTGCTGTGGAGGCAGTCCAGATTGCCCAAGATAACCCTGCTGCTGGGGTGGTTGAGGATGCTGGAACTGAGCATGGTTTTCCATATGTTGCTGCTGCTGCTGTTGTTGTTGCTGCTGCTGCAAATGCCGCCTCATCATTTCTCTGAACTGGGGGGAGATGTTAGACATGTTGGCACCCTGATTGGGCATAACACCTTGCTGCTGCTGCTGTTGCTGTTGTTGTTGCTGTTGTTGCTGCTGTTGTTGCTGCTGCAATGCTGCCATTTGCTGTTGTTGCTGCAAATTCCCTCCCATCATTGACCGCTGTTGAAGTTGCTGCTGCTGTTGTTGTTGCTGAAGCTGATTCACTGGCATGGTAGTTCCTTGTGCCATATGCATACCTCCTTGATTTGTCCCAGAATTTACATTCATTTGCTGGCCATCAATGATTCCTGGACCTCCACCAGGTCCTCCTGGTACACCTGCACCTCCTGCTCCAGGCCCGCCTCGACCAAGGTACCTAGGAACCCGTTGCCTGATAAAGGTTGCCATGAGCTGAGGGTTCGAACGAAGTATATTCAAGACTTGCTGTTGTTGATGGGGAGAGCTAGGTAACCTTAAGGTTCGTAGGAGGTCCTGTATGGCAGCCTGAGGGTGATTTCCAAGGCCAGTACCTGCAGGTGCAGCCCCTCCTTGGCCCATCATACCCATTACACCAGAAAGCCCTTGCTGCTGCTGCTGACCAACTGTCTGCTGCTGTTGAGGTGCAACCATTCCTTGCAGACCCATTTGGTTCATAACCCCAGGTCTCTGCTGAGGAGGCATACCGGGACCATTCCACTGCTGCGTCGGCACCTGAAGTTGAGGTGCTCCATGCTGGCCCTGCTGTAACTGGACTTGAGAGAGCTGAGCCTGAGGTCCTGTCTGCTGCTGCATGCCTGTTGTAATCATTCCCTGCTGCTGATCCATGTGAGTTCGGGCAACTGCTGCTTGTGTCTGGGGTGGCATTCCCTGAGGTCCACCCATTGCAGCTCCAGGAAGGTTCATGCCCATCTGGTTTTGAGTTTGGGGACCCTGATGAAGGCCATGTGGAGGCATCATTCCAGGAGCCTGGTTTCTTTGCAGGATCTTTTGCTGAGCCATTTGTCTTTGAGTCTCTGCGACTCGCTGAATCTTCATGGCAATTTCTACAGCGGCAGGTGGAGGGCCAGGTGGCTGATGTTGAGGCATCACAGGCTGCCCTAGGTTCGACTGTTGCTGTTGAGGGAAGCCTCCTGGCACCATGCCTGGCTTTCCCATTGACTGAGGAAGTGGAGAGGAGCCTGGAGGTCTTTGCACATATGGAGGAAGGTTGTTGGCATGCTGAAGATGCTGAACTGATGTTGGCTGTTGCTGCTGCTGTGGGATCAGGGGCTGTTGCGGGGAGTTGATCATCCCACCACTTCCAGTCATTTGCTGGTATTGATGGACCATCCCTGCCAACTGCTGTTGCTGTTGTGATGGAACACCTCCAATGCCAGGTTGAGTCACTGGAGGCTGACATTGCTGAGTGGGCGTCTGTGGGGTAGGGGGCTGAGTGCTTGGTGTTGGTGTGCTCGGACCAGTAGTACTGTTCCCAGGAGATGGCAGCCCACCGTTGCCTCCTGGAAGCTGCTGGCCTGTCCTTTGCATGCTGGCCATTCTTCTACGCACCATCTGGGCCTGCTGTAGCCTGTGCTGGAGCTGTTGTTGCCGCAGTTTCTGCTTGATGTTGAGGCAGAATGGCACAGGGCACTTGTTCTCTTGGCAGTGTTTTGCATGGTAACAACAGAGTGCGATGAGCTGCTTGCAGATAGGACAACCTCCATTGGTTTTACGCTTGCAGCCTTTGGTATGTTGAATTACACGTTTCATTTTCTGGCAAGATGGAAGCGAGCAGTTGGCATTGCGGCACTGGCAGGCATGCACCAGAGACTGGATGCACCTCTGAATACTGAGACGCCTTGAGTCTCCAGGATTCTGCGTTGAGGAAGGAGCCTGATTATTGCTTTCGTCATCCAACCCCAAGCCCAGTTTTTCCATCTTGTGCTCGTGACCTTTTGTATTGTAGCAAGTGATGCAGAGATCATAGTCCTGTGAAGAAGTTAGAATAATCATTACATCGTGTATTGGATGAAAGGACATTAATTACAAGCATTAAGTATGACTAAGTATAACTTGGGTGAGCAGACATCCTGTTTTTCCTGGCACAAATTTTGAATAATTGAGGACACAACAAAAATGGTCTTAATTTGGGTCGGTCTTGAGAAAAACCGCATATCAGCTTTACACATAAAATTTGTAAAAATAATAAGGGTCTTCAATATGTGATCTTGTGCCATTGTCCCATCCCTTACCTCACAAACAGTGCAATGGAAACGAGTTTCAACATGGTGCTTGCACTCATTGCAGGTATAGACAAAGCGATCCTGGCTCTGGTTATGCAGTTCCACCAACATGCACATGGTGCTCCATTTGGAGCGCCGCAATGAAGAAAACTCCAGGTGCTTATCCCGTGCAAGTGTTAAGAAGGCATCACGACCATCCATCAAGTCACACGCCATCAAAGAATCCGGGTCAACAATGGGCAGGAGAGAATTGGAATTGGGTGCCGCAATCAATCGAATAACAAAGAACACCTAGCAAGGAAGAAAAAAAAAAAATGTTGGAATAAAAAAAAAAAAATCATTATGCCAGGGCATATGTTAACATTGTACAAACAATAGTGACCAGGATGCCACTAAACCTGACAAACACTTAAAGTCTGACAATTAGGGCTGCAACTAACGATTATTTTAATAATCGATTAATCTGTCGATTATTTTTTCGATTAATCGATGAATCGGATTAAAAAAAGAAAAAAAAGAAAAGCATTCATTTCCAACCCTTTATTCAAAAACAGAACTAAAATCTTTAGAAAGTGCACAAACATGTTGCTCCTTGAACATCCCTGAGCTGTTATAATAATAATAAATAAAAATAAAAATGGACTAACACAAAAAACATACACATGTATGCTTTACATCTGCCAAATATATAGACTTTTGGGGGGGTTGTTAAATTAAATAATTTAACAACACTGCGTCGTTAGCGTTGGTATTGTATCAGACACTTGCACTTAACATTATATGAAAATCAAGCTCAATGGAGTTAATAATGTTTTTGACCAGAGAATGACGGAGATGGAGTGTTTTGTTTGTCATTAGAACGGCTGTAACTGTTATCTGAAGCAGCAAGTGCATTATGCTTTCATCAACTTTTACAGGTTATATAACTTTGATTGTAGCTATATGGGCGCTTAGTTTTTTCGTGTCGTTTAATACACTTGGCCAAAATCTCAAATTAAGCGCTTATGCACATAATGCACAGGATATTTAAAACGTATATAGACAGCAAATAACTAATTCTTCTCCACTCTTCAAACACACAAAAACATTATCCTTTACTGACATAGTGTTTGAGTAAAGAAAACGCTGTACTATTCAAACACCAATTATTTATTCACCCTTGCATTGCGAAAAAGCAGAGATCTCATCTTCTCCAGGCTGTGCGCGCGCGTCAATCTGAACGGAGGCGGGGTGAAGTTACGAGGTCTCGCTGAGAGCTCGATGATCCAATGGCGTTTTACTGACAAGTTATTTTAATGCTTATCATTGGTTTACTATTTTTAAAACTCTCTGATTTAAAATAATAAAAACGAATTATAAGCGACTCAAGTTTGGATAATTTTTCACAGCACCTGACTGGGCTAGGGTATGGCAACTGCCATGCATAAACGCCGCCCTGCTCCCACACCTTGGATGACTTGGGTCGCACGGATTTCTCTGCCTCCGCCATGTATCTTTCCTCTACCTCCGCTCGTTTTTTTTTTTTTTTTTTTTTTACTTTTTTTAATTTATGAGGCGCCAAACTCTGCTACCATCCGTGCGCGAGAGAGACCGAGTGTGTTCACTCCGCTCCGCGCTCAACTAAAGTTTTTTTTTTTTAATAATCAAACGTCTCCGCGTCGCGCGACACAACGAATCGATTATGAAATTCGTTGCCAACGCTTTTAGTAATCGATTTTTATCGATTTAATCGATTCGTTGTTGCAGCCCTACTGACAATGTTTCTTTATTAGACAATCATAGTACAGACAGTGAATCAGGCTTTAGTCTTCTTCATACCTCTTTGTGCTTTTCCATTGTGGCATAGAGTTTCTGTGAAAGGTCATTGGACACATTTGGCATGCCCGGCTTCTTTTTGTTGGCTCGGCTTAAGCTGCTCTTGTTCTTGCTTGTCTTCTTGTTGTTCTTTTTCTTGGCATTTTTGCTGTCACCTTTTGTTGTCTGAAGAAACAAAAGAAATGTTCACAGCTGTGTGAAAAAGCACTTTAACAGGGGAACAAAACCTGAGATAAGCGAAAGCTTAAAGACTAACATCAACACTCTCATTGGATGTGCTGTTCTCCTCCCTCTTCCTTTCCTCCTCTTCTTGCTCTAGTTCTTTGATACTCTCTTCAAGCACATTGGGCCAGAAATCACCCTCAAAATAGGGCAGTTCTTTGGCGCTGGTGAGGCGATCCTCTGTTGCCTGTTTGAAAATGTCCTGTAAAAAAAATAAAAATAAATCAATGTATAAAATCAAACTCGAGACTTCCAACACATTTCTAGATCTCGCTCTTGTATGCTGAAAAATAAAAATATTTATAATAAAACATTTTTACAATAAACATAAAATTTCCAAATTGTACCTTGTAGTCATGCACAATGCGCTCCGCTACAGCTTTATCCAGCATCTTCTTATACCACTCCTGCAGCCGCTTCGGCTTGGGTATCTTCTGGTCTGGAGGGTGACAGTGGAAGATGTAATCATCTCCTTCACTAGGAGGGCAGGCCCAAATGTGTCCTGTGGTAAACCTAAAAGAAAAAAAAGACAAAAAGGTTCAACTAAGAATTTCACAAGACAAAAAAGCGCGTGTACACAAGATAGTGGCTAACATCTGCTGAAACGGTAGAATAGGGAGTATCATCTTACCCTTGTTTTTTGGCATAGTCCAGATATCCTAAAAGAATCTCATAGTACACGGTTGTTCTCAGACAACGTGGCTGAAAGAAGTGGACACTGTCCAGGTAGGATATGTAAACCCGTCTATAGGATGGAGCAGGGGGGGGGGGAGGTTAGAAGGAAACCAAAACTGGCCCATCAAATTATAAAAAGCAGTTACAGATACCTGACCTTTGATTAGGGGGTGGACAATCTGAGCCATACTCTTGCACGTGCATCCCAAAAAAACAGACATCAACACCCTCAACATCCTCAAATGCAAATAAAGCTTTTGTTCTGTATGGGAAAGACTCTGCCATCTCTCCACTATCCACAAACCTGTGAAAAGGAAAGGATGTCATTAATATCCAAGCAGACAAACAAGCCATGATGACAATTATTACAAATTATAGGCCTGCCTCAGTTTCATAGCTTTACACTATACATCAGAGTAAAGAACTGTGGCTTCACAGCAAGAATATAAATAACAGACTGTTTTTAAGGAACTATTCTTGAACCGTCTAGCAGATAAATGCATTGTATTAAACGTGAGTGTCTGGTCTTAATCTATCCTGTCTCACCTAGACTTCATGCCTGGTTTGACTTCCACCACTTTGTCTGAGACATGAACAACACGAATAGTGACTTCACCAGATTCTGGGTGATTCTGTCGCTTCAGAAAGTCATTAATCCGCGTTTCCAAGTAGTAGCCTAGTTTGGTCTGTGGAAGCCCTGAAGGTAAAAAAAAAAAAAAAAAAAAAGGTTTAAAATGTCATTACTAATTGGATTATCAGTGAGAAGAAAACAGAGAAAACGGAATTACATACTTTTAGCAGCATATTTATTCTCTTTACGGGTCTTGTTGGACTTCTTCAAACAGCCATCACACACAAAGCTAAATAAGGTGAAAGAAAAGGAATCTTGGGGTTAGAAACAAAGAGCACAGTCAGTTAATAGTTGTATTCGATTTCTTTGCAGCAAACTCACCCTGATGGCCATATAGTGTCATTGTGCAAAACACAGATCTGATGCATCTTACGACCACAATCCATACATTCCACAAATCTACAGAGAAAATGGGGATTTAAAAAAAAAAAAAAAGTGTTAATCCTGAGAATTTTAATAAGGGAACAAAACTGGAATTAAGGTTATATGAACTTACAGCTCAGGGTCGAGCATGTCATTTTTCTTCTTTTCAAACTGATCCTTGTTGATCGACCTGAAAATGCATGCAAATTGTAGCACTATTAAAACAAGAAAATGATTCTGTAGTATAAAAAGGTGCATTTATGGTCTTGAAAAAAATCTTGATTCAAAATTTAAAAAGGGCAAAACCAAGTTTACTGAGATTTATTATTATGGACTTCATTCATAAATTTTTTTTTTTTTTTTTTTACACATCTCTTGGGCCCTTTACATGGCAATTACTATGTATTTTCTATGTTCAGAAAATGGATGGCACTTTACTACATAATGAGATGGGTGCATTTACACTTGATTTTTGTGTTTGGATCACTAATTCATTCAGAGGTGGTCGGGGACAGATTATGACCACAGTCAATGAAGTAACTGCTTGACTATATTACTTGTGTAGTTGAACACAGATAATAAATTACTCTAGTAGTAATTTTGTCTGACAGAACGATAGAACATTTACTACAAAATCCATTTTTATCCATCGGTAAACGGTTTTAACTCTTGGTATGTGCCATTGTTATCACAAGAACACAAACTTGTTTTCTGATGCAGATAAAGATCACACTGTAATAAGACACTGATTAAAAATAGTGGAAAAGAGAAGTCACTCACGTTTGAGGTTGGGATGGGTCATCTCCCAAGGACACAGTCTCACCCTGGATCTCATTGAAACACTTCTCACAGAAGTGATACCTGTCAGCAAGAAGCCCATATTTTGGTGAACTACACCATGCGCCAACACCACAGCCAATCACAGAGAGGTAACGAGGAGGTAGCCACCAATCAGTGCAGGACAAGGCAGGGCAGAGCAGACAGGCCAAAGGGGGAGCGCAGGACAGGGTCGTCGCCAGAGAAGCCAGTCATGATGCAGGATTTTTGAGCAAGGGTTTTGAGCAGGGAGGGGTTTAGGTGCAGATGAAAGCAGGCGATAGCAGACACGACAAACGTCAAAGTACAGGGGAGAAGAAAAGGGTCGACAAAGAAAAACATTAGACAAGACAGAAATGGATGAATAAGGAGGGAGACAACAACAGAGACAAGCAGAAAGCCAAAGCAAAGCACAGATTAGCATTTACAGGTATAATGAGGAAAAACCATTACAGCAAAACAGGAGCAGAATCAATTGCGAAGGGTGTTGAGACTTATGGACACATGAGCACATTAAACATGAACAAAAAGACCGCAGCCACAAGCAAACAGGCATTTTAAAGGTGTCACTTTAATAAATAAGAATTGCTCCTTTCATGACACTGCCATTAATCAACGCGACAGCACAAAGTTGTACATTTTGTACAGATTTACAAGCAATTATTGAGATTATTCAATTCCTGAAAAATCACGATAAGACATTAAAGGGGTCATAGCGTGAAAAATACAACTCTTACATATATTTTATCTATGTATTATGAGAACATTAACATATAACCAACCACAATTTAATTTAAAGAAATACAGAGATGGTATAAATGGCCTTGTAAAAATTATGATGATTTTTGGTTCAAGAAACCTTGATTTAAAATATAAGTAGGCTTCACAATAAATATGATCCTAATAAAATTGTTTTAATTAGATGTAGCAGAAAAGGAGCACTCTTTAAAATGCCAGGTCTTTTCACACACATAGGATTTTACAAGGGACTGATTGGTGGAAAAGGTGGGATAACAACACTCTTATCAACTGTGGTGCAACTGTCAGTTCACTTTATGTGGCCAGGTACAGTGGAAAAAAAGCAGTTTTACATGCATATGCAATAAATAATCATAACATGGGTCATTCAGGTATACATGTATGCTTGTGTGTCCGTTGACATTAGCCTCGGTTTTAAGTTCCTTACCTGTTCTGATAACTAAAGTAAGCAGCATCTCGTGGTATAGTGCATAGCTGCTTCCCGTAGCAGCACAGAGTTTGGGGAGAAAACTCAAACTGTGAGAGAGAACAAAAAAAAAGCATTAGCCAGTGTCATGTTGGCGAAAACATGACAAATGTCTGTTTAAATGTTTCTAAATACAGATCAATTTCAGGCATCTTTTAGACCAATACATTCTTGAATCTGTGCTATGACACAAAACCCAATGTTATGACTACGGAAAAGAAAACTAATTTGGTTAGCTCAATGCCTACACCACAACGCCCATTACTGCATCAGCCCCAAACTCTTATTGAATCGGTCTACAAACAAAGAGGAAAGTATTGATTTATAGAACAAGAACCACCCCAAAAGGTGCAAACACTCCTATGCTCTCCATTTTACCTTTCTCCCACAACAGTAGCCAAGGCTCTGCATGACCGGGTCGATCTCCTGCTCAAACACCTCCGCCAGCTTGGAGCAGTACTTGTAGACCCGTGACGTCTTGCGGTTGTACAGCCAGGCGTTGTTGAACATGAGCCAGATGTCATCCACGTATTGCCACGGTTCTTGGTACTGGCCCGTGTCTAGCTTCCGTTTGATAGTAGACAAGTCCATGGGATTCTTCACAATGTCAAAATAGTCCTGCAATTTGCAAAAAGCGACAATGTTGAATGTTAGTACAAATATCCATCTACACGGGAGAGAATTAACTTAATACTCATTTTCAGCATTTAGAAAATGTGTTTGAAATCCCACCAGTTATCCCAATTGCTAATTTTGAAATCTGTGCTACATGATTAGAGAAAAACAGAGAAAAGGGGCTGTGGCATTCTCCTTTTGATAAAAACTTCAACTTTCATAATACACTGTTGATCTGATTGGCCGTGGCTAGAATACAGAAATTTGGAAGTTCAATCTGTAGTTTTAACAAAAGCCCTGAAGGTGTCAATAGTCTGCTGGATGACACAAACTGGCCTATTTTGCCTCATCAGCCTGACTTTTGCTGGTAAATGTGGATGTAACACAGGGACAGAGTACACCTTGTTCATGGACATACAATATTAACAATTTAACAAAGCAAAACTGCTTGAAACATAAGCCAACTATCCTTTAATAGTATGGTAATATGAAACAAAAAACAGCACTGTATTAAGGTGCCTATGACCAGACAGCAGACATACTGGTATTCCCAGTAATGAAGGGTCCACAGGCTGGCGGAAGGGCAGAGACTCAGGATCCTGGCGGTAAAGAGACTCCAGCGTGGGCATCAGGGCCTGCCTCAGCTCCTCTGGTTTAAAAACTGGTGACAAAGTAAGTAAAAGCAACAGGATTACTACAAAATCAGTTCTTAATCTCTGATGCAACAGTGAATATTTTAGCTGTTTTTGTAAACCAGCAACCGGTTAACCTGTGGCATGCATGAAAATATTTGAAATCAACTCTTCCGTCATTACTGATGGCGAGTCAATTTAAGCAAGCCTAAAGCATCAAATTACGAACACATCTTGTGGTCAAATAGTGAAATGTATCTGTTGAAGTGAGAGATTTATTAATTATGTTGGATGTCTATTTAATTGTTGCTTACATTATATGTATAGAGCATCAATACCAAGGTACCAGTGGTTGGTTTTGTACTGCAGACAACCTTAGCAGCTAAAATACAAAGGTGGGTTCTGATCATACTTTTCTTTTTGTTAGGGACTCCGGAAGGTGAACTGTGGGTTGCTGTAGACCCTGAACTTTCCTCCTCTTCTTTAGGCTCAGTCTTTATCTCTGGCTTTTTGTCTTCCCCAGCTGCAGTTGACGAAGTCTCCATTGGCACACCATCACTCGGCTCCTCTTTCTTGATCTGATAAATCACAAAGAAAGCAGTCAATCCACATGGAATAATTTTTAAAGAAAGATGGAAGAATTAATATTCTTCAGACTTTGATTCTTTTTTAATGAAAATAAAACTTTCATTTCTTACCTCAGGCTTTTCCTCAACTTTAAAGTCTTCTTGTTTTCCAGTTTTTCCTCCCGTCATGCCTTCTTCATCCTCATCCTCTTCTACTTTCTGCTTGACCTCCACCTTGGGCTCAAGGGTGGTTGTGGAGTCTGAAGGACCCTGTTGAAATGTGTCCGCACTGCTGACAGAGGCAGGGGTAGCAGCCTGGCCATCCGCTGGTAGAGAACCCTTATGAGACAACTTAAGACAAAAAAAAAAAAAAAAGAAAAGGTCAAGAGTGAAAATATCCATAATATAATATAATATAACTGAGGCCACCAGTTAAAATGTCACTGAAAGTAAACCATTAATTATCTATGATTTTCAGATACATAATCAAGTACATTTATATTTTTATAAATAAGCTTGATTATAAGTACCATATTTCTGAACCATAAACTGTCCTTGAATTTAAGATAGACTGCAATTTATAAAGTGGAACACATTAGGAACATTTTTGTGCATACGGACATTTTATAAATCTTTCGTAGAAACATTTCAGAAATTGTTGAACGAGCAATACTTTATAAATTAGGCCCCAGGATTTTTGTTGCATACCCAACAGCGGTACTCACTGGAGTGCGGGGATGCTGGCTGGCATTTGGTGTAGAGAGGCCACTATGAGACATAGCAGGAGGAGTTCCTCCTAATGCCTGCTGCTGAGGCTGTATGGCATTGTCAGAACTGGCGGACGGAGGCAACTGCTGCTGACTGCCACTCGTTGCTAACTGGGGTAGGCTGGGTGTGTGAGGCTGGGGTGTCTGGGAGCCCGACGTGGGTGTGGGTGTGCGGCTATGAGCTGGGGAAGGAGAATTCTGGTGGACGGGTGGGCAGTGGGGGAGGTTGACGGACTGTGTTGGGGTGGACGATGGAGGGACCCCACTCATGCTGTTGGGACCCAGAGAGCCCACTGAAGACCCGCTGCCTGCCCCTCCAGCAGACCCAGGCTGGGCTAAAGGACTGCCGATTGGTAAAGATGATAAAGTAGGCATTTGCCCCTGCTGATAAAAAAATAAATAAATAAATAAAAGCTCAGAGCGAGTATCACATATGATGCATTGCAGCTCTAGAATGTTAAATGACAAAGACTAGGACCACATGTTTGCTCAGTGAAATACAGGAAATCATAATTGGATTGTACATTAAGAATGTAATACAATTCAGATAACATCTATGCTCTCTTACTTGAGTGACAGAGCTGTCATTTCCTGGGTGTGCCATGTCAACAGATCCAGCACCAAGAACAGGATTTGAACTTTGAAACTGTCCAGTTTGCATGTACTGATTTTGCATCTGTGCAACATTTGGCTGTGGCATCCTCACACTGCCCATGCTTCCCTGAAACAGCCAAAACATTCAGCATTTAGAAGAAATATTTTGTGCACACACTTGAAACAAACTTTAACCACAAAAAGCGTCACTTCCAGTCACAGTAATGACCTGGTTAAGAGGTGTGCTGAGTGGAAGAGGAGGTGTAGATCTCTGGCCCATGGACTGCATTCCCATATGGTTCCCAAAGGGATTCATGCCTGCAATGCACAGAGAAGAGAGAATTAATAAATATATACATATATACAGTAACATTGTTAAATATTACAAATAAAAACAATAGTTTTTTATTTTAATATATTTTAAAAAGCAATTTATTCCAGTGATGGCAAAGCAGAATCTTTAGCAGCCAGCACACCAGTCTTCAGTCTTAATATTTTTGTGGAAACCATGAAATATATTTATTCAGGATTCTTTGATGAATTAAATGAAATGAAAGATAAACTTAATACATTCTTGCTGAATAAAAGTATTTCTTAAAAAAGAAAAAACTGACTACTTGATCAGTAGAGTATACATACATCAAATTAAATATTTAGAATACACACATACACACACACATTTTATAAATCATTCATAGGAACATTTCAGAATTTGTCGAATGTTCACATTTGGGATCATTCTAGGCAAGATTTTATAAATGAGGCCTCAGGATTTTTGTTGCATACCAAAAGTATTTCTTAAAAAAGAAAATAAAATACTGACCCCTTGATCAGTAACTTTGATCAGTAGAGTATACATACATAAAGTTAAATATTTAGAATATCTTAGTAAATATGCATGAGTGTGAGTGTGAGTGTGAGTGTGTGTGTGTGTGTGAGAGAGTGAGTGTGTGTGAGAGAGAGAGAGAGATACAGACCAGCAGCATTCTGCATCCTGCTCATCATCTGGTTTGGACCAGTAGGCCGCACCACTGAAGGATCCGAGAGAGGGCCATCTACAGGTAGAGGGGCAAAACAAGAAAATGAAATTGCTAGACAAGACCGGTTTTCTGTTCTGTTGGCATAGTTTGGGCAGGACACATTCAAAGGCTTGTCCTTTTTTTTTTTTTAATGGCCACTAGGCCTTTAGGTACAATTTACCTGCTAACTGGTCGCAAGGAGAGACAATTTTGGTGAATGAGTACTCACTAGTAGGCAGTCCTGTGGGTGGCCCTGTCTGACCAATCCCAGTGGGGCCTTGCTGCAGGCCAGTGGGGGGCATACCAGGCTGAGTAGGCATCATGCCCTGCTTCTGTAACCGCGTCCTTCGCTTCTCTTCCAGTTCCTTCTGGATCTTATAAATCTTCTCCGCCAGCAGGTGATAATACTCGGCCTGAAAGTGTGATGTATAAATAATGACATAAATCAGTGACTACAAACGATAAACAAAAATCATTAACAGCCAACAAGACAATATACTCACCCTGCTGTTAGCGGACTCATACATATCCCCCTCAACTTTACGCGCATAGGCCACTAGATTCTCCATCCGCCGGTCCTTCAGTGCAGCTGGGTCTGGAGTGGGAAAAATGGCCTGGACTCTGAAGAAACAAAACAGCAGCAAGGGGCATGGAAATTAATATTACATGAATATCAAAAGCCTTGGTTTTCACTGGTTATTTACTGGTGATTATTATTATCAAGCAATTGAAGCACTTGTTCTTCTATGGCTATTTTCATGGCATTTAAAATAAATAAATAGTAACAACACTGTAGTAATGAAAAACAACAACTGACAAACAACTCATCAATATAAAAAACATTATATAAAATTTTTCATTTCAATATCCAAAGATTGTAACTTAAGATAATGTTCTTCCACTACAAAATGCAACTAATAAAAAAAATAATAATGTAACTTCTTCAGGCATAATTTTCACATAGCAGTGTCCAACTTACAGTTTGTGCACCAGGTGGTTGCGTAGATCCTGGGTGATGTCCTCATGCCAGCTCTTCCTCATGCCACCACTGGAAGCTGGGTTGGCCACAGGCATACACCCCATACCGCCCACAGCATTGTCATTCATCAGACTGGGGAAAGGGGAGCGAAAACAAATGAGGACCACTCTATGTTTATATATGAACTTATCAAAACTGACAGACACCTGCTGCTGCGGATTAGTGGTACTGTGAGATTTTAAGACCATCTGAATGCAGAGAAGTAAATGGCGACTAGTTACGCAAGATGAACCCAAGGGTTGTTTACCTCTGCGAGGTCATGTTCAGATGCAACATTGTATCCTGGAGAAGGCTAGCTTGCTGATTCTGAGACTGACCACCCACTGCTCCATTTACTCCCATGGGATTTGCTCCTGTAACAAGAAAGGTCATGAGAAGAGGTACCACTGTAAAACTTCATTTCCACGTCTAATGAAGTTTGGAGTCAGTAAGATGTTTTTGAAAGAAATTGCTTATGCTCACGAAGACTGCATTTATTTGATCAAAAATACAGTTAAAAAAAAAAAAGTAATATTGTAAAATATTACAACTTAAAATAGATTTTTATTTTTTTTATTAAATAAATAAATAAATAAATAAATACACCTTTTGATCAATGTAACACACCCTTGCTGAATGAAGGTATTAATTTCTTTAAATTAAAAAAAAACAAAAAAAAAACACCTTACTGACCCCAAACTTCTAAATGGCAGTGTACAAGTACAAAAAAAAAAATACCGGAAAGTGTTTTTCAAATAAAATCTGAAGCCTCTGTTTGTCATTACCCATTGTGTTCATTGCCCGTTGTGTTTGTTGGACAGGCTGAGAGGGAGCCTGGTTTCCCTGGTATGTTAGGCCCAGCGCTGCGTAAGCCCTCTCGATGGAGCTGGGGTCTATCTGCCCTGGGGTATTGAGATGTGGGGCACTGGGTGAACCACCAGTTACATTACTCAAAGAAGAACTTAACCCCACACCTCCAGTGCCTAGGAGAGCTGAAATCATTTGGAAAAAAATAAATTACTGAAAATAGGAATGCCGTTGTTGAAATGTCCAATTTTGCAACACTGAAGACAATGAAAAGACTAACAGTAAAAACATTACAAGGTTACAAAGTAACTTGAGATGTATGAAACAAAGTTTTGTATTAATACACACACTCACTCTGCTGATTCCTCTTGTCCCCTGCGTTTTTCAGTGGTAGACATACAGGACAGTCATGCCGCGTGCAGTTCTTCCAATGAGAGATTATCTGTCTGGATGAGGCACAGTGCGCCACTAGAAAGCAATAAAAACACAAACCTAATATTAGTAAGAGCACCATGTTGTGTAAATAGGCAGAACTGCTGAACAATAGAACTAAAAGTTCCACGCTGTTTCAGTTCTATGTAAGGCAAGGCAAGTTTATTTATATAGCACATTTCATACACAGTGGTAATTCAAAGTGCTTTACATAAGAGGAAGTGAAAAAGTCATAATTTTTTTTTTTTTTTTTTTTAATTTAAAACAGTTAAGAATAGAAAATGATTATACATAGTGCAATCAGTTCGGACGTAGCACAGTGCTCATTTGACAAATGCACAGCTAAACAGATGAGTTTTGAGTGGATTTAAATGTGGCTAATGTTTTAGCACATCTGATCATCTGGAAGCTGGTTCCAACTGCGGGCAGCATAATAGCTAAAAGTGGACTTCCCTTGTTTTGTGTGAACCCTTGGTATTTCTAGAGTGTATTCCTATGTAGTTTATACACTCACCTTGGCAAGATTTGCCAGCCTGGCAGTGCGTCATGTGGTTGAGGACGTTCTTCATGGTGCGACAATGGGGCAGGTTACACTGCCGTACTTCCCCATTGGCCTGCTCCCTCCGCTGGCACTTGTGGGCATGGAGCAAAAGCACCAGCTGCTGCTGTATGAGTTTGCGCTTTTCTGGGTCGGCCGCTGGAGGAACTCCTCCCACCGCTGTTGCAGACACAGCTGATGGAGCTGATCCGGGCCCGAGAGTTCCTTGGGAGTTAGGCACCATGCCGGCTACTCCTGCACCTCCGGCAGCACCCGCTGGGGAAGGCTGGGAAGCCTGCTGTGAAAATTACAAAATAACAGAATTTAAGATATTTTGTTGAATACATTCAAATGAGTCTAAAATCTATATGACAATACAAACCATGCCAGGTAAGCCCTGCACAGGCTTCTTGTCGAGGTTAAACTGGACCGGACTGTTGGGGAGACCTGGTTTGTTCTGGAGCTGAGGGGCCAGCCCTGCAACACCCAGACCCTGACTGGCAGGCTGACCATATGGGCCTCCATAGGGGCCTGAACCTGCATTCATCCCCATCTGCAACAAACAGACAGAGAGAGATGAGAATGCTTCTATTATATCCACAATGCGGACAAAATCTTGGAATCCAGTCATAAAAAGGGAATTTACTGTACATCAATGTCAAAATTTGGATGAATACATCAAAGGAGAACTGTAAGTTTAATCAAATTGCAATATGGGCTAGTGTCTGTGTCGGCACAGTTGAGTCTACACACTGAAGCATGCGTGATGCTAATGGTGTTTTCAGCATCTGTCTCAATCTTGATCTCAAGAGCTGCACTGCGAATTCACTTTACGAGCATTTCAACATTTAATTTGATAAAACTATCGTCAGATACACATAACACATAAGGTCTTCACTAGAAACCCCAAAATAAATTTTTGGTTTAATTCAATGAAATTATGACAAATATGTTACTATATTACATACAGTAACATGTACTTCTCAAAGTAATAATAATACAGCTTATTAAAACATTACTTAAGGAATATCAAAATTCTTCATCCATGATTTTTTCCTTTAATTTAAACAGTAATCCTGTTGTACAGCACTTTGATTGTGGAAAATGATTTCCTTTTTTCTGCAATCAAAGTGCTGTACAACAGGTTTACTGTTTAAATCATTTGATTACATTTTAAAAGATTCATTAAATTGTTCAAGTTTTCTACAGTTATTTCATTACCACCGGATTTGATAATAAATGCGTATTAAAATCATAAAACAATCAAGAAAATTAAAAAGAGACAACAGAAATTCTGGAAAAAAATTTAACTAATTTCATAGGGTACTATCAGTAAATTTTGAATTAAACATTTTAATTTAATTATTTATTAAACTGCAAATTTTTTATGAATTCAGTTGACTGCACATTCTTTCTTATTATTAAAATTCGAACCATTAAAACAGAATCCAGAAAAATACAACCAAGAAAATAGAATTTGGGAAAAATAATGATTTAATGCCCTATGAAATATATGAGATCATAAGGAATTGTAGCAATATAGAAATATTTTCAGATATTTAGTTTAGTGCTGGGCGGTATGACCAAAAATTTATATCACGGTATTTTTCAAAATTATACCGGTTTCACGGTATATGACGGTATTTTTTTTTTCCATGCATGACCGGGGGTTAACCACATTTTCTACTGATTGAGGGAGGAAAAACTGCAGTAGATTGACTTAGAATGCCCTATTTTACTGTCATGATGAGCGAATATTGTAGAAAAATTCCACACTAAATAGTGACTAAACACGACTCATTAATACATGTCAACCAGGAGTCACTCATTTATAATCGCGACATCGTCTGATAAAATCAACATGCATCTAACGTTACACTAAAGAGCGGCTATGCAGCGCACTGCCTGCATCCGAGTAACAAACTAAAAAATAAACAAACAAAAAAAAAAAAGTGCATAATATTAACAGACCAACTATTCTCATATTTATAATTCCAAACAGTCAGTTAGCGGCAAGTGCTTGGAAACGCTGTTTTGTACTCATTTACTGACGAGTCTGCGGCAGTACGGCCAGCTGAATGCGGTGCTTCTCTGACGCTCGCTGCACAGAACAGACGCAGAGAGAGGCGACACTGCGCCGGGAGAGTCAGACCTCACGCTCGCGGGGCAGCACTGGCGATATCTTCCAACTGAACCATAGCTAAGGTTTATCCAAAAATGTCGCTAGGTTTGTCAGTTTGTATATTCTATGGGAAAAAAGCCACTAAAAGGGTCTAAAAATTGCTAAATATAGTGCTAAAGTCGCGCTCGTGAGTGTGAGACGTGGGAGCTGATGGCAGGGGGCGGTGCATATTGTGGAGGAGTTCTTCTGTGTCATCACGTTCTACAGCTTCAGAACCTTCATGCTTAGTAACACCAAATACTATAGGTAACACATACAGCTGTGTTCTTGCCACAATGCAATAGTGAAAAGAGACCCCTCTCAAACAGTGTCGCGTTCCGAACGTTATTTAAATAACACCGGTATTGCAGTATTTTAAAAATTCATATCATAAGAAAAATAAACACCGGTATTCGGTATGAACCGGTATACCGCCCAGCACTAATTTAGCTCATAATCATTTATATTTTAAAGCTGATTATAAAGAATTGACAGTTATTAAGTACTAATCTACATTCTGCGAGAAAAACGCTCACCTTTCCAGTCCAGAACGCCATGTGCTCCAAATGAGAAAGCTACTTTTAAAATTAAAGTTGGCATAAAACAGTTGTGATCATCTTTCTTCTCTATTGTGATGTATATCAGGGTAAAACGCAAACATGTATAAAAAAAAAAAATGTAGGCAGACTAAAGGCTTGATTTTGTCCATCTGGAATTGACTGGATTAATGTTATTTGCTAATTGCTGCGATCTCATGTGAGTAACAGGTTGCTGGAAGGGAGGGATTATTGCCCCAAAAAGCTGTCTTCATTTGGCTATAATTTATCATCTTGAATGTATCAGTCCAATACTGAAACTTAACACAAAATCTGATGTTTACCTTGTTCATTGCTCCAGGCTGCTGTGCCCTCAGTCCACCCTGACCTCCTACTGTCTGCTGCTGCTGAAGAGCCTCTGCTAACAGGTTACTACTGCTGCCCATGCCCGGGTTGTGATGTCCTATTCTGGGCGATCCATTCAACATCTGCGCTCCCAGCATGTTTTGCTGCTGAGGCGCAGGTCCTCCTGGCTGTTGCTGTCCATTGCCTTTCTGAGGTCCGAGCATATTCCTGTTCATGTTGCCCACCATCCCTGCCATCTGCTGTTGTTGCATAAGCGTGGCCTGTTGTGGGGAAAGATGCCCTTGCGGGCCCATGCCCTGAGTACCTGGAGAAGCCTTCATATTCCCAAATAGCCCCATTGAGGCTCCTGCTGGGCTACCCATCGCACCCTGCTGCTGTGCTGCAGATGCGGATCCATGCCGGAGGAGTTCTGAGAGCTGCTTGTGTTTGGCCACTGCATCGCTGGACACAACTCCTCCAATGGCCCCGCCCCCACTACCCAAATTGCCGTGCAACTGGCCGAGGTCCCCTCCATTTGCTAGACTCAGCTCGGAGGAACTGATCAGCTCATCTGGAAGGTCATGCTCCAGGTCAAAAAGCGGGCCAAAATCTACAGCAGGAAATGAGAGTTTAGAAGCAAAATTAATGATGAAAAACAAAATGCAATATATTCTGGTCTTGGGATAGATTCAGTGATATACTAAACACTAAAATTACATTGCAAAAACATCTCTAGACCTTGCATATTTTTCCATTCCACTGACCTACGTCTTGCTTTTACACAGAATACACAAACACATTATGTTAATGGCCCCTAAATCAGTTTACAATGTCAGCATAATCAGTGCTTTTATACTCATGAAAAAGAAATACAGTAAAGGCATGTTCACACCATGGATGTTGAAACTATAGTTTTAATAATCATTGCAATTCTATGAGAAGTCCAAAAAATAGCTGTAATGATAATGACACAGAAGAAAAATATTGTTGGAACTGCTTTCAGAAAAATAAATTTCCGGCTGAAGAATGATTTAAAAAAAAAAAAAAAAAGAGCTAGACCTAACTGCAGCATGCACTCATTATGAACAAAGTTATTTTGAATTGGTCATTGGTGAGGAGGCTTTATAGTTATTGTTATAGTTCTTGGTGTGAGCGACCCTTCATATAATACTACATATGAAGATAAATGGCCTACAAAAATTCTTCCATCAGAAGAAGAGACCTCGGTATGAGACTGAAGAGTGACCACTTTCTATCAACATATTATGAAAACAGTTTGTGATATATTCATTTGTACTTTAGAAGTGCATCCCAAAACTGAGTGTAATGAAATGGGCACATCCTGTCATCGCTATATAAAGCTGTCATTCAATCCAAAATGATGTGCCAAACATTTCCACAGCCACTTCGCTGGATAACTGACAGCCGTGTTTATTAATGACTGACTATCTGAAATGGCTGGCTGTGGTTTGACAGGAAGCCAAACACAGATGCGTGCATGTTGTTGAATTAGGATGTAAAGTGTTTAGGTAGGTGCCATTTAGATTCTGAAGTAAATGTTATTTGCTGGTGGCACTTGCTAATTAAAAAACAAAAAACACTATGTCTAAAGGAAACTTTAATTATTGCAATTATCTATACTACCATTTGCATCTATTCAAAAGTTTAAAAACAAAATTTTAAGTATGTAGCCTAATTTCCTAACATATGTGTACATTTGATAGCACCTTCTTATCAAAATCAAATCAGCTATTGGCAAAACAGGTGGAAATGGTCAAATTGCTCCAGAAATTGTGCTGGTCTTACAAATGAAGTGAAGCAGCTGTGATGGGGACCACACATTCACTCCACAGACAAAACAATTGGATGCTGAGCATGTTGTGTATAAAAAAACGGTAGACTCGATAAATTTACGTTTATGCAATGCAATAAACTCCCTTTAGTATCAGAACCGGATCAAACTCGAAATTGAACAAAAGGTTGAAAACATTAGAGACATCAACAAAGAAACGTATTGAAATTACGTTCAAGTATAATAACTCGAACCTTTAATGCTCAATAAGAAACAACAGAACACTTAACGTTATGTGGTAAAAAATTCGTATCGCTAAGCATTAAGTGTGTTTTATGGTTTGTTTTGAAGAGACGGGCTCGTCAGTTGTGTTATGGCTGAACAATGGAAATCAAGATCCGAAAAAAATGACCGACGCACTAAAAGGCTATTTGAGCCAGCAAGCTAACTCACTCAAACACAACAGAAGTGCATTGGTATCCTCCGAATCACACAAACATTAAGCCTCTTCCTTTCAAGCTCCATAAACAAGCAAATAAATTAATCTAAACCATACTATGTGCCTCAAACTAATGAGGAATTAGTTGATATGCATCTAGCTAACAATGGCAGGGAGTTGTTGTGTGGGCCTTCAGCATCAGTCTGTTATTAGCTGACCAGCTAGCTAAGCAATATTATTCACATTTATTAACATTAAAAAGAACAAGAAAATATATGCAGAGTAAAACACAAGGAATAGCGGCTAACGTTTGTACTCGCTGCACATGGGCAGTTTGTGAAACAACTGTGGTTCAAGTGTAGTCAGAAAGTTTTGAAGTTGATTGACTCACAGTTTAGCAGGCTAATTTATGTTAATCACTGTCGATTATTAGTAAATAAAGGAGTATTGATGAAATGTGAAGACTAGGCTTTCAGAGGCTATTCGTAGAATTTCAACCATTAATGCATTATATAATTTATACATTATATTTATTATCTGAAGAAGTGATCCAAACTCTTTACAAGTGGAAACCAAATCGAAAGAGGCGTTTCACAGAAAAAAATAAACCCCACTAACATTACTGTTATTGCCACCATGTATCCAATACATTTTTCATTGCACCAGTTAGTTTTACATTTACACCAGCTGACACCAAGCACAGACCCTCGCCGAGGGAAAGCAGCGTGCAGCCGCTGTGAGTGAATCCCAACATCGATAGACAAGCGCTAATGCTAACCTAGCTGGAATGACAAGCTAAAGCTATCTCGTGCGGATACGTCGTTAGCTTCCCAAACTAGCCTGACAACAAAACTAAAAAGAAAAACCCATTCCCCGCTTGAAGATTTCAGCATGCATAGGTACATAGAAAACAAGCAACCAGTGATTCAAACATCTCAGTATCGTAAAAATTAAACGAAATAGTTATTTACCGTTTCCATCGCTGGCTGAGGCAGATAGCGCCGGGGAGGACAGTTTAGGCCTCTTGGCTGAAGGCGGGCCAGACTCCAGAACGTTCTCGGCCATATTTTTTAACGAATTAAAATATATATCCTCAGAGATAGGCGCCTAAGCCTATTCGTAATCCTCGATTTTAAAAATATCGCTTTTAAAAATATGACATTTCCCCCTCCTTTTTAGGGACGAAGGGGGGGAAAGTCCCGTGTACAAAATACTCCTCTTTCCTGGGTTCGCCTCTCGATTTCAGCTTCGGCGTATCAACCCCCCTCCCCAGACAGATTTTTGTTCTTTATACAATTCTGCAAGCGGAGGAGGAGGTAGGGGGAGTCGGCTCGGCAAGAAAGGATAAAGAAGACGCTCGCAGCGGCTCTACAACTCATCCAGTCCCGTCAAGAGTTAGAGAATTGAGCGATGATATGTTTGAAACAATTTTGCTCGTCTGCCATATCTGTTCGTGACATAGGTGTGTTTTGTGGACCGTGTCGTAAGATCATGTTAGTATCAAATGGTATCAAAATAGTATCAAAAGTTCAAATTGAGCCAAAATATGAACTTTATTTTCTAAGTTGGTATTTAAATTTTTTAAAATGTTAGCATATAATTAGGCTATTACATTTAGTGTGTTATGAAAATACAAATTCGCATTGTTTTATGTTGGAATTTTATTGGGAAATGTTCTAAATTCAAGAAGTAATTGAAATCTAAATCTGAAATCAAAAAGTGTAATAAATAACCTACAATATCCCACTATAATGAGTATTTTAACTTATTTGACAATATGCACAAATTACATTTGATTTGATTCATGCAAAAATTGCATGCGCTGGAATATGAATTACAGTTGTCAACTACAACTATATAACTGTCAATCTATTTTTTTTATTTTCATTCATTACACTACAAATGGCTAATATACAGAATATTAAACCATTATGTTGTTGGCCTACTCAAAATTTCTGTTGCATGACACCTAAATTGTAAATTGTTTGAATAAAGATGAATGTTTTACTGCTCTCCAGTGCTTCATTTTTATAAAAGTAGTTTGCCTACTATTTAAAAATGTATTAAAAATTTTGTAAGCAGTGCTAATTTGGCAAAATGTAACAAATTTAAGCAGTCCAGAGTAATTACAATTTTCATTAATGTGTATGACCCTGGACCACAAAACCAGTCGCTGGGGTATATTTGTAGCAATAGCCAAAAATATATTGTATGGGTCAAAATTATCGATTTTTCTTTTATGCCAAAAATCATTAGTATATTAAGTAAAGATCATGTTCCATGAAGATATTTTGTAAACTTCTTACCGTAAATATATCAAAACTTAGTAATATGCATTGCTAAGAACTTCATTTGGACAACTTTAAAGGCGATTTTCTCAATATTTTTTTTTTTTTTTTGCACCCTCAGATTCCAGATTTTCAAATAGTTGTATCTTGGCCAAATATTGTCCTATCCTAACCATACATCAATGGAACGCTTATTTATTCAGCTTTCAGATGATGTATAAATCTCAATTTCAAAAAACTGACACTTAAGACTGGTTTTGTGGTCCAGGGTCACATATATTATGAAAGGAAGAAGTGCTTAATATTGCAGGACAGTTATCCACACTCCCAAAGGACTTAAAATATTGCCTCTGAGGCTGGCAGTCTATGATAAATTTACACAGTTGAAATCAATGCATTATTAATTTTTTTCACCAATCCCAAACATCTACCCTTCACTTATCATCTGTCTACCCATATTTCAAAATGTAAGCCTCAAGCTCTCTCTTTTTTCTTAGCCATGCTATAGTCTTTACTTTTCTGAAGGCACTAAGGTTACTTGTCAAGGTTATGGTTAGCCACACACCCACAGCTGACCCACTGTCTGTTCACTGACCATCTGATGAGTACTGCACACAAAAATGCCAAGAAATTGCAAGATCTAATGTGAGTTGTACACCAGTATTCAGAGAGTCAGTGCTAAAATTGATGGGGCCCAGGACAAAGTGGTTTTAAGAGTAGGCTATACATATGTGACCCTGGACCACAAAACCAGTTTTAAGTCGCTGGGGTATATTTTTAGCAATAGCCAAAAATACATTGTATGGGTTAAAATTATCCATTATTATTTTATGCCAAAAATCATTAAGATATTAAGTTAAGATCATGATCCATGAAGATATTTAGTGAATTTCCTACTGTAAATATATAAAAACTTAACTTTTGATCAGTAATATGTATAGCTAAGAACTTCATTTAGACAACTTTAAAGGTGATTTTCTCAGTATTTTAATTTTTTTGCACCCTCAGATTCCAGATTTTCAAATTGTTGTATATCGGCCAAATATTGTCAAAAATCTAAATTTTGAAAAATTGACACTTATGACTGGTTTTGTGGTCACATATAAGACCTACGAAAACTGGATGATAGGCCAAATGATATTTGTTCAAACAACTTCATATAAAAAACTTACCAATTCAATTTAACGCAGTCACGTATAAACATAAGACTCAGCTTGTAAGTTAATTTCCTGCCGTTTAGAGAACTTGTACATGCATGCAGTTGTTAATGAACTTCTTTAACAGAATGAATAATCTTTATCTTTCCACTTACAGCAAATGTTAGTAGTGTTAGTAATGCAGGTTACATTATTGACCCAGTTCAACTTTGCAAAAAGGAGGAACCATGAGTACAGGTACAGTCATGTGATTCCTGCATGACAGCTTCCAGACTGGCAATATCTTTCTTGCTTAAGTGCCCTTTTTATTATTGATATTTTTCATTGAATTATAAGTACAGTATAAACATTGTGAAACGCACTATAAAATACAACGTGCTTAATTTGTCTTACAGAAAAGAAAAGTCAGGTTCCACCGAGATTTGAACTCGGATCGCTGGATTCAGAGTCCAGAGTGCTAACCATTACACCATGGAACCACGCTGAGCCACGTCGTGTACAGTTGACTATTCGAATATTGTTGAATTAACAGTTACTGTATAATATCTAATTATAAATAGATTTCTGTATTACTAAGGCTTTTATTAAATCACATCGTATTACAAACAACCAGCGTATAAAATCATACAGATTAATAAAATCATTTTGTAATGTAACCGTTCGGGTTCTCCAGTCCGGATGATGGCGATAATGCGCTGTCCACGATAAGCAAACTAACTTACACCACATTGGATTTTCTAAGAGGTAAAGCAAGTGAGAAATGTTTTGTTGTGGAGTTCTATTTTACACACAACAATATGCATATTTTTGCTTTGCGTTTTGTTCAGTGTTTACCATTTATAGGGAGCTCTTAGATATTCTTCAAAGCTTTGTTTATATCCATGCACTATTGAATGATTGCTAGTAACCGTAAAGTAATGTGCTTTAATGTCACCTGTTGGAAATACTTAAATGTTTTAATGCTTCTTGAACGTAATTCGCAGACAACATTTGGAGCCAGCTGCAAACTATATTCCTGAAGACTCCGTGGACCTTTATTTGATCCCACACCTACATTAAAAATTGCAAATGCCTAACCGATGTGTTGCTTATGGCTGTGGGAAGTTCAGCGGGCAAAATGTCGCAATGTTCAGATTTCCCAAAGACCCCGAGGAGTTCCGCAAATGGGAGAAGCAGGTCAAGAAGACCCGAAAGAAATGGGTCGCCAAGACGTACTCCCATCTATGCTCTGAGCACTTCAGCAAAGACTGCTTTGATCCGAAATCTTATGCCGCTGCAAAGACGATGGGATTCAAAGGGCTGAGACTGAAGGATGGAGCTGTCCCGACGGTTTTCATCCGACCACCGTGCAGTAACTGCGGAGGAAGCGGTGTCTCCTGTTCCTTTTGTGAGAAGAGGAGACGCGGAGCCACCACTGAACCTCAACATCTCGCATCAGTGAGTATCCCATCATGACTCTTTCTTCTTTTAATGGAGACTCTTTGGAAAAGCCCGAAGCTGGAGGCCCAAACCTGCAGAAAGTAAATAAATATAATAATTGGAAAACTACTAAAGTTTGAGGCCAGTAACATTTCTTGAGAAATAATTAAATATTTTTATTCTGCAACGTCAGATTTAACTGATCAAAAATGACAGTGACAGTACAGACATTTATAATCTATGTAAAATGAGTACTGTTTTAGTGCTGTCAAACGATTAATCGCATCCAAAATAAAAGTTTTTGTTCGCATAATAAACTGTGTATATAATATAAATGCACACACATGCATGTATATATTTAAGAAAAATATGTTGTTTATATATTATATAAATTACATGAATATAAATATTTTTCAAATATACTCTGTATGTGTTTGTATTTATTTATACATAATAAATATACACAGAACACACATATACTATTATGTAAACAAAAACGTTTATTTTGGATGTGATAGCTTGACAGCACTATTATATAAAAAATATTAAGCAGCACAACTGCTATCAGCATTGATAATAATAAGATATGTTTCTTGGGCAACAAAACATTATATTAGAATGATTTCTGAAGGATCATGTAACACTGAAGACTGAAGTAATGGCTGCTGAAAATTCAGCTTTGCCAACACAGGAATAAATCAGATTGAAAAAATATTTAAAAAAAAATGCTTTAAACCATTACTTTAAATTGTAATATTTTACTGTATTTTTCATCAAACACATGCAGCCTTGACAAGCAAAAAATACTTAAAAAAATATTATTCCAAGCTTTTGACCGGTGGTATGTATGTGTGTGTGTATATATCAGCATTTTATTACTACTTTTTTTTTTTTTAAACCATTGTTTTAATAAATTAATAAATAACTTTGTTTTTCCTAAAAAGGATGAACAGGAATGGACATTTATGAATGACGGAGAAGAGGGAATAGTTGATGGAGAACACCACAGTCAGCAGAATTCCAGTGATGAAGATGTTCATAATTCTATGACACTTTCTTCCTGTGCAGAAAGTGATGGAATAGGTAAATTCAGAACACTTATATTAATGAACATGCACAGATGCATGCCATGAACAAGTATATGTAAACCCAACTCAATTTTATGTCTCTGCAGTTACATGTGAAATGTGTGGAACCAAAGGCACCACGGAAACCTTCTTCTCCAGGTCCAAGCGCTTCTGTAGTGTGTCATGCTCGCGTTCATACTCATCCAACTCAAAGAAATCCTCAATTCTTGCACGGCTCCAGGTGGGAATGTCTGGAAAAGTATTTTTTTATCCACATTTATTCGAACAGTGATTAAATTATTGTGTGTCTTTGTACTCAGGGAAGGCCACCCACTAGGAAGTCATCACACAAACTGTCTCTGAAATCACAGACTGAGGCTTCACACTCAAAAGTCAATGAGCAGCATCAGGAGAGCAGAGCATTTGGACAAGATGGTGAGAAAACATACAGATTACTCTTACGTTTCACTACAGTGAGCTATACAAATATCTAAATGTTGATATGGTACTGTCTATGTCCTAGCTACTTTGGCTGGGTTTGACTGGGGTAATTACCTTGAGAAAAGTGGCCTCCTCGCTGCCCCAGTATCCTGCTTCAGACATGTGAGTGATTTCTATACTCTGTGGTTCTTGCAAATATGTTCCTGTGAAAAATAAATGTGCTGAATGTTATAACAATGTGTAAACGTCCTTCACATTATTGTTGCTATTGGATTATGATGGTCAACCCATTACTCCCCACATCACAGGTACCACTCTGCGCTCAATGGGACGACATCTATGTGGGGTTAAAAGTGGAGGTTCTCAACACTCACACAGCCTTGCCGAGTAAGGTGTACTGGATCGCCACTGTTGTTCAGCTGACAGGTATATAACTCGCATATTATTAACATTTGTAATAAAATATAAACATATTTTAAATAATTATGCTATTATTCAGAAGTTTGGGGTCGGTAAGATTTTTGTGTGTGTGTGTGTGTGTGTATGTGTGTTTTGAAAAGTCTCTTATGCTTACCAAGACTGCATTTATTTGATAAATGAAAACACAGTAAAAGCAGTAACATTATGAAATATCATTGCAATATAAAATTTATTCCTGTGAAGGCAAAGCTGAATTTTCAGAAACCATTACTTAAGTCTTGCTGATTTTGGTGCTCAAGAAAAATTTCTTTGGTGAATAGAAAGTTTAAGAAAATATTTGAAATAGAATGAGATTATAAATGTCTTTACTGTCACTTTTTCCAATCAGTTTAATGTGGTCTTGCTGAATAAAAGTATTACTTCATTTAAAGAAACTTGCTGATCTCAAACGTTTTATATTTATATTTTATCAAGTCATTATAATTTCCCCAAATTTTGAGTTCGATATCTGTATCGAATTAATTAAACAGACTTGTAACAGCACATTAATAAACAAAGACGATAAAGAACCAATACTAATTAAACAAACTATCAAACTAGCCTGTCTGCATACAAAAACAAAAATGCAGTGTAGTCTGACAGTGGTTACACTGTCTGTATGTTTATATGATAACACATTTTTAAAGCTACACATTCACAGAGTAGTTTATTAGGTTGTAATAAATGTTATTTTAATAAAACATTGTATATTTAAATTAAATTCTTGGTACTATTATGTGATATTGTGTGTTAATTAGATTTGTTGTGTTTCTCTCAGGCTATATGGCTCTTCTGCGTTATGAGGGTTTTGAGGATGATGACAGCCATGACCTGTGGTGTAATTTAGGCACAGCTGATGTTCATCCTATTGGCTGGTGTGCAGTGAACAGCAAGCTCCTGGTGCCCCCTCAAGGTGAGTGTTTACACCATAGGTCACTGGGTATAAATTCTATAAAAATGCTAAATCGTGATTTTTTTTTTCCCCCCCTATAGAGGTCCACCAGCATATTAAAGACTGGAAATCCTACCTGATGGAGAGACTGGTTGGAGCACACACTCTTCCTGTTGACTTTCATGTCAAGGTGACAGCACTGGCAAATTACTATTCCATTGATGCCATCTGTTTTTCTTTCATTTCTGCATAACTGTTATCCTCTGTTTCCCATCTGTCTGTGTTTCAGATGGCAGACAGTTTGAGGTGTCCGCTCAGGCAGGGGGTTCGGGTGGAGGTGGTCGATCGCTCACAGGTGAGCCGTACTCGTTTGGCAGTGGTGGATACTGTCATAGGAGGCCGACTCAGACTGCTGTATGAGGATGGGGGACTGGGACCCTCGGGTGAAGTGCTCTCAGATTTCTGGTGTCACATGCAGAGTCCTCTATTACACCCTGTAGGCTGGTCTGAAAGAGTGGGCCACTCAATTAAAGAAACAGGTGAGAAGAAACTGTGCGATACAGACAGATAAACAAAATCTTCGTACAAACATGCAGAAAATTTGACATGAGCAAGCTGAAAAATACTGATCCCCACACATGACACACATTTGGATTTTCTTGCTATCATTCATAATTGTCCAATAAAGATATGGTTTTATAAGAAGAATTTGTTCCTATGACTTATTTATTTGTTGGCTTGTTTTAGTGAAACCATAGCCAGTCGTGGGAAGGGTATAACTGAAATGAGGGAGTGAATTAATAAAACGTTGCCACAAATAAGTTAATCCTGGGTACAAATTCTTAATTTGTCGCCATCATATTTTTATGTCATGTGCAGGGCACCGTAGAAAAAAGGAAATTTGTATCATTTATTTATTTTTGTAAAGATAATTAGGTTATACTTTATTTTAAGGTGTCCTTGTTACAGTGTAATTATACATTTACAGTAAGTACTGAGTAATATTAACTACATGTACTTACAGTGTGTGCAGAATTATTAGGCAAGTTGATATTCTGGTCATATTTTTTTTCCAAGAACATTTTACCAATTCCAAACCACATCAATCTTAATAACTACTATTGATTTTGTATTTAATAATTTATAAGTGATATATAATTGTCCATGAAGGCGATAGTCAGAAACTTCTTATTTCAGGTGTGCAGAATTATTAGGCAGGTTTTCCTTTACAGATAAAATGAGCCAAAAATGAGATTGAACTCAAGAATAAAAGTTTAAAAAAATTATTAAATGCCCATGAGAAGGATGCAATAATAGAATTAGCAAAGTTAAGGCATGACCACTGGGCAGCGAAATGCTCATTGGGTCAGCAGGGTCAGAAAAAACAGGTGGAGAAGAAAAGACACGTTAACTGCAAAAGAATTAAGAATTAAGGTGAAGAATTAGGTGAGAAACCATCAGGAACCATTTAGTCTCCAGCACCATCATTTTCCAGAACTGCAACCTTCCTGGAGTCTCCAGAATTACAAGGTGTCAGGTTCTCAGAGACTTTGCTTGGGTAAAAAATTCTTTAAAATGGCCCTCACTTAATAAGAATAACATGCTGAAGCGTTGTGAAATACATGAAGACTGATTTTGTATAGGATTTATGGACAGATAAGTTGTGAGTGACACTTGAAGGACCAGCATCACATCCTCTTGTGCCACTGTTTGAAGAATTTATCTTCCAGAATCTGGCAGTAAGTTTTGGGAACTCCAGGAAGGTTGCAGTTCTGTAAAATGATGGTGCTGGAGACTAAATGGTTCCTGATGGTTTCTCACCTAATTCTTGACATTAATTCCTAATTCTTTTGCAGTTAACATGTCTTTTCTTCTCCACCTGTTTTTTCTGACCCTGCTGACCCAATGAGCATTTCGCTGCCCAGTGGTCATGCCTTAACTTTGCTAATTCTATTATTGCATTAGTATTGCATCCTTCTCATGGGCATTTAATAATTGTTTTACTTTTATTCTTGAGTTCAATCTCATTTTTGGCTCATTTTATCTGTAAAGGAAAACCTGCCTAATAATTCTGCACACCTGAAATAAGGAGTTTTTAACTTTCAGCCTTCATGGGCAATTATATATCACTTATAAATGATTAAATACAAAATTGATAGTAGTTACTAAGATTGATGTGGTTTGGAATTGGTAAAATGTTCTTGGAAAAAAAATATGACCAGAATATCAACTTGCCTAATGATTCTGCACACACTGTACTATATGGTTGGGTTGGGTTAGGATTAGGGTTTGACTTGCATGTTACTTGCATGTAATTATGCATAATTTATTGTTATTATAATAGTAAGTACATGTAATGTGTAACAAAGACACCTTAAAATAAAGTGTTACCGCTTATTATTTTGTATGGAAGCTGGTTTCCGTCTCATATTACAAAATTACCTTTTTTTCACACTATTTTGTCACTTGTTTGTCTTATTAGGTTATTTGTAGAAAATATCATGCATATTTCTCTCACAGATACGAGTGTCAACATGAGTAGCCATCCAGCATTTCGCAAAGTCCTTCAAAACAGTGTGCCAGATCAGTTCAAGAAGGTTAGTGCATATACCATTTCACTAAAATGTTAAACTAAAATATTGTCACAATTTCTTTTTTACTATTTGTTAGTTTCAAAATCTTACGGAATGTATTTACTATGTATAATTCCTTACTCTATGCAAACAGTTGAGGACAGTGTACATGGGAGATACGTTTTTTGAGGAAGGCATGAAACTTGAAGCAATTGATCCTCTGAATCTTGGGAACATCTGCGTTGCATCAGTCCGTAAGGTACAATACAGCCACTGTTTGTTACTTTAAGCAAATAATTTCAATACCTTGTTAAAAGTATTTGCATTGACCTGGCTTATCTTATCACTCAGGTGTTGCTGGATGGATACATCATGGTAGGCATTGACGGTGTCGAGATCGGTGATGGCTCTGACTGGTTTTGTTATCATGCCAGCTCACATGCCATTTTACCTGTTGGATACTGCGAGAACAACAACATACCTCTTACCCTACCTCCTGGTAATGTCTTCAACTTCTAAAATCAGTATTTAAGTAAAAGAAATTGTTGAAAAATTGTTGAAATTGCCTCCTTTCTCATAGGTTATGATCATGCCACATTCTCATGGACGAAATATTTAGAAGAAACAGGAACTGTAGCTGCTCCACGAAGACTTTTCAACACAGTAAACCTTTTATTTTGATAGTTGAGCCATATACAGTATGTTAATGCATATGTGAGTTTATGTTTTAAGCTCATCTTGTGGTCCCTCCCTCATACGTCTTTCCAAGGATGATGTAGGCCATGGCCTTACCTCAGGTATGAAGCTAGAGGCAGTGGACCTCATGGAGCCACGGTTGGTGTGTGTGGCCACTGTTAGGCGCTGCGTAGGCCGGCTTCTCCTCCTTCACTTTGATGGCTGGGAGCCTGAGTTTGATCAGTGGGTAGACTGTCAGTCTCCTGAAATTTATCCAGTGGGCTGGTGTGAAATCACTAGCTACCAGCTGCAGCCACCCATCGGCCCGGGTAAAATAATTATAATTTTCATAGTATTCATATATGCTGTCCAAAATTTGGTTGTTACATGTTGTATTTTGCTCTCTTGTGTAGAACCACCTCAGGGTCAGGAACGCTTACACACAAGTAAAAAGGCAAAACCATTTATGGGAAGGAGGAGTAAGTTTAATTTTAACTTTAATTAATTGTTTAAAATTGTTTAATTGTAACTTTACTTCGATGAATTGTTGATTCTTAATTTAAATATTTAAAACACACGATGGTTACTTTCAACAAATTTATTAACAACTAGTTTTATATTTTGTTAGTAGCTTCCTTTCATTCTCTTATGATTCTGTATTTTTCACTTTAGAGCGAAGGTTTGTAAAGAAAAACATGAGTAAATGCACATCTAAAACCCAGCCCACTGAGAATCCAGAGAAGAATCGATCAAAAGAGGCATCAAACCCATCTGTCACTCCTCCTAGCTTACAAATAAAGACTGAACCTGAGGAAGAAAGTATGTAGTAAGCTCTCCATTCAAAAAAAACATATGTAACGTATATACTTGGTTCTTACATGATTTGTCTGTCTCTACAGTTATTGCAGTAAAAGTGAAGGTGGAGGAAATGGAAACCCCTTTATTATCCAAAGAAAGTGACAACCCAGAACGCTTCACAACTTTCAAACAGGAGGACTCAGTTTAACCCTACTCTGCTAATGTAAAAAAATATATAGATATAGGCAAGAGTGTGAAGCAGATTGTCTATTTTGTGGATTTTAATATTAAACACTAGTAGACTGTTTATTAAGCATTAATTTTTGTTCTGAAATAACACTGGTAGTCATTTAACTCAACGAAGGCGTTAAGTGTAAACTATAGGAACAGTTAAGTGATTATATTATTACTTTATTTTTATACAGTTCTCTTTTTTTCCACATTACTGAAATCTTGCAATCTTCTATTAAAATGACTTCATTTGTAAGGCACTTTCTGACTTGATTAATTTTTTGCAACAGAATTAAGCCTAAACAATCTTCAAATTCTTGGTGATTTCAAGGTATGTTACCAGAAGTGTATAATTTTTTTACTGACCAGTGAACTAGCATTCGTTTGACAATCAAGCAGGTTAATTGAACACTCTAAACAGTCATATATAAAACAATCACCCTCAATAATGAAAACTGTTTAAAATGGGCTTCAGGTTATATTTATCTACATCAGTTACAGTGATGTAAATACAGCAGAATCACACCAACTTCCTTTTCTTCATGGTACTTTTCTGCACTGTATTAGGTTTTGCAGTTTTGCTTGGTTTGCCTATCTTGATGACTTTTGGAGGACGGATTAGAGCAGATTCAGTCTTTGTGGCCTTGGTTGGTTTTGGGTGCTGACTAGGAGGAGGCTTTTCCCCGGGGCAGCTCTTAAAAACATGGATGTCTTTGACCCTTTGACCTCTGAGTTCTGGTGGGTGGCCACAGGTGGCTCTGACCTTCAGATTCACCTGCTCGATCCATCTAGTGGCAGAAGGAACAATACAAGAGTCAAAAAGAACAAGTATCAGCAATGCAATGTTGGAGTTCAGTTCAAGCCACTCTATGATGAATAATCTGTACAAACATAACAAACTCCTTTCAACCAGAGCAGTAGTAACTTTTTTTTTTTTTTAAACGGCTAAAACTCTGATAACAAGGTCTTTTAACAAAATCTTTTAAGATAAAGTGTTGTACTATGAAAGCGTACTTGCTGCATCCCCAATGATGCACTCTACACTTATACACTATGTACTTATGCACTCAACCGTGCGGTGTATGAATTATATAAAGTTATAGAATAGTGCAATAGTATGTGAATTGGGACACACCTGCTGTAACTTGCAAAACTAAAAACTCCCTCCCATACATTAAAACTTACTGCAAAAATTGGCCATTCCATACTTATGAGATCAGTAAGATGAATGTATTTGAACAACTCCATAATGAAATGAAAAGACAAGACAAAATAAGCATATTGAATAATCTATATCAAAAGACTGGCAAGACTGCATATGAAAAAACACTGTTAAAATCATATATAATTTTTTTTTTTTTTTTTTTAAAGAATCTGTTAGGTTTACAAGGGCTGCATTTGTATGATCAAAAATCGAGTAAAACATTTATATTGTGAAATATTACAATTTAAAACAACTGTTTTCTATATTATATATACACTGTGCCTATTAAAAAAAAAAGTATTCATACCCCTTCATTTTTTTCCCCATGTTTTATGTTACAGCCTTATGTTAAACTGCTTTGAATTACTTTTTTTTTTCTCCACATCAATCTACACTCCATACACCATAATGACAAAGCAAAAACAGAATTGTCACAACTTCATAAATGTATTAAAAATAGAAAAACTGAAATAAGTACATTGTATAAGTATTCATACCCTTAACTCAGTACTTAGCTGAAGCACCTTTACAGCCTCAAGTCTTTTTTGTTTGATGCAACAAGCTTTGCACATCAGCATTTGGCAATTATCTGCCATTCTTCTCCTCACCTCTTCACCTCTCAAGCTATGTCAGGTTGAATGGGGGCAGATGCCCATTTTCAGGTTTCTCCAGAAATTTTTGACTGGGTTCAAGCTCAGGCTCTGGCTGGGCCACTCAAGGACATTCACAGAGTTGTCTATAAGCCACTCTTGCTGTGTGCTTGGGGTCATTGTCCTGTAGGAAGGTGAACCTTCTGTCCAGTCTGACGTTCTGAATGCTCAGGACTGAGTTTTCATTAAGGCTAACTCAATATTTTGGTGCATTGAGCTTTTCTTCTACTCTGAGTCCCTCAGTCCCTGCCGCTGAAAAACAGCCCCACAGCATGAGGCTGCTACTAGCACACTTTACTTTTGGGAAGGTACTCTGCAGGTGATGAGCAGTGCCTGGTTTCCTTCAAACATGATGCTTCAAATTGAGAAATCAGACCAGAAAATCTTGTTCCTTGTTTTGTTTTTTTTGCATATTCCAAGTGTGTTTTCATGCGTCTTCACTGAGGAGAGGATTGAATCTGACCACACGGACATAAAGCAGTGATAGGAAGATTTCTAGTTGTTTCAAACGTCTTCCATTATGGATAATTAAGGCTACATGATTCTGTGAACCTTCAATGCAGCAGAATTGTTTTCTGAACTCTTCCGCAGATGTGTGGTTTGATGTAATCCTGTTTCTGCGCTCTACAGGCAGTTCTTTTCACCTCAGGGCTTGGTTTTTGCTCTGATATGCATTTTCAGCTGTTAGACCTTTTATTGAGACGTGTGCCTTTCCAAATCATACCCATTCAATTGGATTTGCCACAGGTTAACTTCACTCAAAGTGTAGTAACATCTACAACAATATGAATGGTCCTGAGCCAAGTTTCAACCGTCCCAGATAAGGGTATGATTACTTATGAAATGGAATCATTTAAGTTTTTTATTTTTAATACATTTGCAACAATGTTAAAAACCTGTTTTTTGGTTTGCCATTATGGTGTATTGACTGTAGATTGGGGGGTCATTTAAAGCAGTTTAACATAAGGCAGCATTTTAAAAGAAAACTCACTTGCGAAGAGGCAACAGTGGACAATCGCAAACCAGTGGATTCTCTGCCAAGTTTATGACCTCGAGTCCTGTGAGTGGCCCCAAGTCCGGCAGCTCCTCAAGTTGGTTTCCTTCAAGAAACAGACTCCTCAGACCAGACCCCAGTCCTGCTAGTGAATCTTTAGAGACCTTCAAAAGATAAGAGATAGAAGAGAGATTTAAACGTAGTTTGGCATTCCTCTTGTAGCATTAGAAAAAATTTTGTCCTTACCTTTTCTAAACCCATATGATTAAGGTAAAGATGTTTAAGTGTGGCAGCAACTGGCTGAAAAACCTCTGGTCCAATCCAGCGAATAGGGTTACGGGAGAGATTAAGTTCTGCTAGGCTGCTAGCTTTAGAAAGGGCCTCACTTGGAACCTCCTTCAGTTTGTTGCTGCCTAGATGAAGAGTATCCAAGTCAGGTGCAGGATCAAAGGCCCTGGAAGCAACCGCTGTGATAGCGTTGGAAGTGAGATAGAGGCCCTCAGTTTCTCAGCACCTGTCAGGATCCCTGCTTCTAGTTTAGTGATAGCATTATTTTCCATGTGCAGAGCCAGCAGACCAGGCAACAGCTTGAATGCTCCTTTGGGGAACTGGGTGAAACGATTCTTCTCCAGATGGAGGTAAGTGAGATGGGGCAACCCCTTGAATGCCTCGGGACTCAATGAAGTGAGGTCATTTTCTGAGAGGTAGAGGTAGACCAGACTCTTCATACCACTGAAAGCCCCATTTTCTACCTCATGGATCTTGCAGCGCTGCAAGTGAAGAGAAACCACCTCCGCAGTGCCTGGGAAACTGTTTGCAGGGATGTAGTGGAAATGGTTGCCCCGCAAGTCCAACAAGCGTGTGTCCGGTGAAAAACCATGGGGGATCTTGGTGAAACCTTTGTTTTCACAAGATGAGTGGTGGTTCTCAGCCTGCAAAATGTATGTGGGTCAATAACAAGTGTGTCCTTTTTTTAGTATTACTTTATTCTGTTATAGTTTGTGTTAATTTTTTTGCATTAGAATTTACTTTGATATTTTCTGGTTTTACCTTTCTGTCATTTTTATTCGTTTTTGTTTTCTTTTTAAACATTTAAATATTTCAATAAAGTTTAAATTTTAAATTTTAGTTTATTTAGTTATTTTAGTATTTCAACTTAAAATATGATTTTATTTCAGCCATTAGGCTTTTCTCATTTTAATTTAATTTTATTTTATTTTAAGAAATGAAAATGGTTTTAGTTTCTGATTATAACCCTGAATAGAGTTCAAGATAAACTATTTTTTTTTAAATAAATAAATAAAATAAATACAGATTTTTTTTAAACATGCCAATATAATAGAAATGTGCACACTGTGTTAATGTTTATGATTTTTTTTTATACTATTTTCAAAAATGTCCTGAGGTGAAAAAGTAGAAAGTAATTACGTTGAATCATTAATCATTATTTAATTAAAAAAAGGTTATAAACACATTTTCCATGGTAGAACGTGTGTTTATATATTTTTTTTTCAAATTTCTCAAATTATTAGGTTTTAGGGGAGCTGCACCACATGACATGCCTTATGAGAATGGACAAATTATTTGATATAATATTAACAAGATGAAGAAGAAGAATACACTATAAAATAATAATTTATAAACTAAAATTGCTCCTCATTTATGATGCTTTGTAGTCAAGTCATTGTAAAATAAATTAAGTGGAAAAATGAACTGTCACTGACCTATGTAAAGTCATTTTCAGTCACTGTATTTTTGCATCAACCCCAGTAAGTTTTCACTCACCTCACACTGACAGTTGGCTGGGCATTTGACTTTATCTGGAGGTGGGGTTGTGGGCAGTGTGGGCAGTCTGCTCAGCTCCTCCAGCTCGGCCTTCAGCATGGCCTCCTGGCTCTGACAGCGCAAATCAGCGGGCTGTACCGCCTCCAGATTCTCACCGGACAGATGTGCAGGACCTCCACACGTACCACCCAAGCGAACACGCTCGCATCGCCCACTCACGGAGAGGCCGCATGTAGCAGCTGCAGTAGATGGGGTTGCCTGCCAGATTGAGGCGAGTCAGTTTGGGAGAGCCGGGGGCCATTGGCTGCAGGACGCGCAGCTGGTTATGGCTTAGGTCCAGATGAGCGAGACGAGGAGAAAGCAGGATAGCTGCGTTTGAAAAATCCTGCAGGGAGTTATGATCCAGCAAGAGGTGAGTGAGTTTGGACATAGATACAGACTCCTCTCCAAGGTAGGTCATGGGGTTGTAGCTTAGCTCCAAGCGAGTTACTTCTGGAAGTCTGGAGAGAAAAGGATGAGTGAAAAGAAGAGTCAGAAATAATGCTATGCTTTTAAAGTAAGTTTTAAAATATTTTCTAAAACTGATTGTTCTGTTATTATAAAAACCTACGGTAGCATTTAAAATATTTTATGAATATTTATTTATTGTGGAAATAAGTAAATCGTTGCATCGTTGGCACATAGACATCTAACTGTTGACATTTTTAACTATTATCATGATTATATTTTAACTATTTAACTCTTACGTGCATCACAATAAGCTTCAATTTGTTAACATTGTGTTATACATTAAGAATCATGAACTAACAATGAACAATTGAAGTTTTTTCAGCATTTATTAATCTAGGTCAGTAGTTCTCAACCTTTTTAACTCCAGGGGCCCTTTTCAAAAGTGCAAAAAGTTAATCAGAAATATACATTTACAAACAAACTAACCACCAAACGCAACTTCCAGCCACCATCTTTATTTTTTAGCTCAATCTCGTAATGGAAAGCACAGGATTGTGGGATATCAAAGGCAGCGAAGGATACATCTATGCTGCCTTCAAAAATCGATTAGATGAAAGCATCTCAGGAGACAGGAAGTGAAGCTAACTTTGGATTCGGACGTGCCTTGATGCCTTCCTACCTGCCTCCGAAGGCAGCATTTTTCAGTTTTCGGATGCAGCCTCCGTCACACAATCATGTTCCTTCAAGCCAAATTACTTGTGTAATCATTGTCAGGTGTGATCGTGGTTAAATTGATGATGACGCAAGAGTCTTAGGACACAGCTGTGTGATTCTTTTGAATGTACAAGGCAAGGCCTATCCTGCTCATTAAGTGATTAGTAACATCAGGGTTTTGTCACTTAGGCCACACCAGTTGGTATAAATTCAAAGCCTCTAGAAATAGTATTGAAGCACGTGTTGCTCTTTGAACATGGCTGAAGAAAGAACTAACGAGTGAGCAACGGGTTTGAATAAAAGGCCCTTTTTGATCATCATGATGCCACCAATTCACACTAGAACCGAAAAGGAGAGAGGTAGAAAAAAAGAAACCTTTAGACAGACAAGTGAAGCATCTCAAAATTCTCAGTCTTAAGGACTGAAGAAAAACCTCACGAGAACTGCGTGACGAGATCGACATCGGAAACTGGGAGAAGGACTTGTTGGCAGAACAGTAGCAAAGAAACCATTACTGAAAGAGAAATATAGAGTGAAACGCCTGAAATTTGCAAAAGAACACAAGAAATGGACAAAGGAACATTGGTATAAAGTGTTGTGTACTCATGAGTCCAAGAGTCCAACAGTTTGGCAACAGGTGACTTTGTGAAAATTGATGGCATCATTGATAAGTATACCACAACATTTTGGTGAGGCACAGAGTACCATCTGGGAGTCGTCTTATTGGGCCTGGATTTATTTTCACCATGACCATGACAATGACCCTAAACATTCTTCTTGAAAATGATGGATTGGTCCCCTCAAAGTCCGCACCTCAACCCCATCGGGCAAATTTGGGGCAAGTTTGAAAATAAACAGGACAGATCTATTGTCCATTCAAAGGAAAGCCTTTGGCTTGAGTTGCAGAAGGCATGGGAAAACATTAGTGTTGAAGTTCTCAGGAAATATACTGACACTATGCCAGAGAGATGTGCTGCTGTAATTGCTGCAAAAGGTGGACATTACAAATATTTAAGTTTAAATTAAATTAAAAAAAACAGTACGACTCACTTTTAACAATACAGATTGTGTCAAAGCACTTAACAGTATCAAATTGGAGGATAGAGTGTCAGTAAAGTATAATGATAAGATTAAAAAAAACTCAGTTTTCTCAATTTTCAGTTAAAGGCATTTCATTAGCTTTACAGCGGATCGCAGACTTATAAATGCATTACCGCCACCTATATCTCAAATGGACCATTGACACTCGTAATTGAGATTGTAGATAGTGTCAATGGTCCTTTTGAGAGAGAGGTAAAAAACGATAAATACTGTTCAGTTTCTTGTCTTCGTTTTGTGTCTTTAGACCTCAATGTATCGTCACGAGCTGCAGGGTTTAATTTGGTTTTGTCTGTGTATGTTTGTTTTTTTTCTTTCTCTCAAAGCCGTGAGACTGACATTATATGACTGACAGACTGCAACAGTTTGAGTTAAAAATCTTCGTTTGTGTTCTACTGAAGAAACAAAGTCGCCTGGATGCCCTTGGGGTAAGCAAATAAACATCAAATTTTCATTTTTGGGTGAAATATCTCTTTAAGTAATTTTGAAGCCCCCCTGGACTCACTGATCAAGGTTAATTTTAATTTATAAAGGCTGATATTTTTTTTATAAGTAGTTCATTGTTAGTTTGTGGCATCTAAGTCAATAATTTAAACCAAGAATGTTTCTTTAAGCTCACCTTGTCATCGTCTCAGTGGGAAAAAATTGTAGTTCATTGTTATCCAGGCTCAAACGTGTAAGAGTGAAGAGGCCAGCAAATGCTTCTGTTGCCAGATAATTGAGAGAATTGTGACTGAGACGTAGCCATTTGATGTTCTGCAAACCCTGAAATGCCATGTTCGGTATATACACCAATTGGTTGTGTGTGAGTGAGAGGAGGTTGAGAAAGCCAAGCTGTGAAAAAGCTCCAGGCTGGATCTCCTCCACTCTGTTTCGGTCAACAATTAGCTGCTTCAGTGATGAAAGCCCATCAAATGACTCCTAGTTTATTAGGAGAGAAAATTATGAGATGCATGCAAAGATTGTCCAGGATTACAACTATAACTTTAGACCAATCCTTCGTGTCTTGCTATTCTCACCTGGTACAGGATCTCAATCTTGTTGTTGGCCAGGTTGAGCAAGACCAACCGGCCGAGTCTGCGGAAAGCCCCTTCCCGCACCCTTCGGATATTGCTGTTCTGCAGCGACAGGTGGGTGAGGTAAGGGGTGTGTGTGAATGCCCCTGTAAGAAGCTCCTGCATGTCATTTCCTCTCAGGTCGAGTTTCACTGTTATCTTGGAGATATAGAGAGGGCAGCATAAAAGCAATGCAAATATTACATAATTTTATAGAAATTCAGTAAAACTAAGGCCATAGTGATCAGGGTGGTGCACAGATTACCTCATCAATGGTAGGCGGCACCTCGGTGAGATTCTTGTTGACACAAGCAACCGTGAGCTGGATGTTGTCACAGATGCAGAATTTGGGGCATTTGCCTGACTGCACAGTATGGAACTTCAGGGCAAGTAACATTATAACCGACAACATGGGAAGGCTAAACATTTTGATCTTTCTGCGTAAAACAAAAGGTAACACCAAGCAAAAACTTAATTTACCTTATTCAGGTTACTTTGTAAGGAAAAAAAACAAAACAGCAAGCTTAATTAAGTTTGCCAACGCTGCAGGATTTGAGGATTTAGTGTTGAGCTCTGCTGGTATGTTTGAACTGGCTGGATTGAAGGCATTCACATAATTTATGGTTGAATGCAACTCCTTCTTTGCCTCACAACTGAATGTCAAAACAGGCACTTCAGGAGCAGACTCCTGTGAAATCTGAAATTTAAATCCTCTTATAATAGCTATATTTCTACATTTATTCATCCAAACTAAAAAAACAGGTGCAAACACGTTATGATAATAACACTGGGATACAGTAAAATAAGTGTCAGCTTTATAACAAAGCTAGATCTAACCAAATAAGTGAGCCGTTGAAAAGGGTATTTTAATACATTTTGAAGGGGCAAGTTGTTTAAAATGTTATGAATTCGATTAAATCAATTTATTGATCAGATTTGTCGTCCAAAACAATGTTCTGGTATTTATGTAAAGTCTGCTTCTTCAATAATGGCTTTGTTTTGGTTTTTACATTTTAATAGACTGTTTGATGGCAGGTTGCCCCATACTGTGACTATATGCCCTGCTATTGAGTATGAACAGTTTATTTTACAATGTGTAATAGGCTACATGCTTATTCAGCATTTGAAATTGTAAAAAGGAATAAAACATTCAATAACTCACTCTAAAAACGCAATAAAAATCTTCAAATGTTCCTCACCTTCTGTAGGAATAAATATGAGACTCTCTCACGGTCTTCATCAATTTCCGTCGAATGAGGCTCAGTTTATGGAATCGCTCCGTCATAAACAAAATACTTACAAAATATAATTTCGAACAAATGCGGAGAAAATCATTACGTGAAAAGAATTTTAAAACTCTGCTTCTTACGGGGCAGCGAAACCGAAGCAGCCGAAAAATGATTTTCTAACTGCGAAATATGTTCGTTGAGTCCCATGAGACTTCAGACCACGGCTCTGCAGCACACAAAGACGCGCACTGTTCTCAGTCTGGCCATCAGTCTCTCATAAATAAACCACTGGAGGAGAGAAGGTTCCCTGCAAGTGGTTCAACACCTATATTCTTTTCAGAGTCAAAATACTGAGAAAATCGCCCGTCAGGTTTGCTGGACCGCTCAAGGCGTGTCACTCAGGCGTTTGCTGACAGCGCCATGGAGTGAGACCTGAACTACAGGACTTTATAACTGCATGCAAAACTGCTTTAAATTTGAAAATGGTGAATATTACACTGAAACACAGACAACATGATTTTTCTCCCAAGAACAGAAAACTGTTTAATATCAACAAAATGGAATGTTGCAAATATAACAATATTCAGTGCATACCAGTTGTAGTACTAAATAGCCTACTAACGTCCAAACATTTTTTCCACTTCATTATCACTGCCTTCTTCATTTCAATCCAAAGACTCAAAGGTTTATACTACCTGATTTTGGTTTTAATTGCACCATCAATATCTCACAATATGGCACATCTATAATAAAAGAGTGAACATGCTCATGGCTCCATGTCAATGTGACAGTTTAAGGATTGACAATTGTTCAGAAATATCAGTTATAACATTACAATCATTTAAGGTTTAAGCGATAATTAAGCCCTAATTATCATCCAGTGCCTTTTTTTTCCCTTTCCATGTATAAAAATAGAAGCAATATTTCTAAAAAGAGAAGAAAAGAACAACACTCTTATTCAAAGCCAACTGTCTACAGTTGATCTGTAAGGAAATTCGGTTTGGGTTAATTGTCATGAGGCACTAGTCGTCACTGTACTTTGCCAACCTTTTACCAAAATGGATCCAGAATTGACTGAACTTAGATAAACTAGATCAATAGTTTACAGAGTTTCGTGTATTTGTGTACTTTTGTTTTGTTTTTTTGTTTTAAATTTGACCCGTATTAAGTAATTTCAGTGGCTCTATAATGAGTAATGAGGGTTAAGAACTAAGCAATGGTTCTTTTCACCAACGTGGTCTTGAGAGCATCTCTGGCATTGCAGCAGGATTCTAAGACTTTACCATTTCTGGAAAACAAACAAATACATATATGCAATGTCTTAAGATCGTTATAGTACACAGAAAAAAGGTACAAAACTGTCAATAGGGTGGTAACCTTTTCCAAAGATACTGATATGTACCATTTTAAAAGCTAACATTTAGGGGTAAAAGAGGTACAAAGATGTATTTTTTTAGCTATTGTACCTTAAGGTAATATCCTTAAGCAGCAGTGATACTGTAGCTTTCTACCTTTTATTCTGAGTGCATACAGTGCCGTGAAAAGGTTTTTGCCCCCTTCCTGTTTTTTTATTTTTTGCATACGTGTCACACTTAAAAGATTCAGATCATCAAACAAATTTTAATATTACACAAGGATAAAGTAAATACAAAATGATGATTTCATTTATTAAGGGAAAAAAGCTGTCCAAACCTACCTGGCCCTACATGAAAAATTAATTGCCCCCTCCTGTTAAATCATTAAAGAACAGTGATTAAACATTATTTTAGAAAGTGGAGTAAAATTTCACTAGCCAAACCCAGGCCTGATTACTGCCAGACCTGTTGAATCAAGAAATCACTTAAATAGAACCTGTCTGACAAAGTGAAGCATGCTTAAAGAGCAACACATCATGCCGCGATCTTAAGAAATTCAAGAACAGATGAGAAACAAAACAGTTGACATGAAATGCTTGTTTTGTTTACTGTGTGGAGACGTGCTGAAATCGCATTTGGTCTCCCTTGTCAGTGTCTGTGCTTGCTTGGCCATTTGTTGTGATTAACAGGAAAGTGTGTTCAGCTGAACTGGATTAGTATTTTGTTAGACGGATATAAAAAAGCTTAGTTTACCGTGGCAGCCGTTGTGTGAAGGCCTCCTCGCGTGAAGACCGAAGAGTGTAAAGGCCATCGACTCTACCGTGCGACTCCAGGGCAGGGAAACCGACAAGGAATATAATAAATTATCGCTTTTTATTTCTCCTCTTTCCTACTACTTGTTTCAGTTTTTATAAACATTCCTTACTATGTGTAAGTAAGTTGTTGCTGTTTTTTTTAGCATATGTGTTTGGCACAGTGTTATTTTTTAGGATTACTGATAAACTAATGCAGTTTGATTTGTATTTATCTATTTTAGTTACAGTTGTTGTCATTTTATTAGTTTTTTTTTATTATGTCTGCATAGGTTTTTGATTAAGTTTTATTTAATGAGTTATTTTAGTACTTCAACATACTAAATGGAAATGAAATTATATATATATATATATATATAGAATTTATTTATATATATACACGTATGTATGTTTGTGGCTGTACATATACTTAGTTTTTTATTTTTTTGGTGTTTGGCTTAGTGTTATGTTTGAATCATTATTATACTCATACCTTTTGTTGTTAAGCTTTATTTTTTGTTTTCATATAAATGTGTAGTTTTGAAATGTTGTATGCATGTGTCAATTTTATTTAATGTCTTCATTTTCTTAAATGTGTGTATATATAGTATTTATAGAGTTTGAACTTTTAGTTTTAGTTGCTTTTTCTTATTTGTAAGTCGCTTTAGATAAATGCGTCTGCTAAATGACTTTAAGTAAGTAAAAAGTATCAGTCTGGAATATGGTTATAAAGCCATTTTTAAGGCTTTGGGACTCCAGCGAACCATGGTCAGAGCCATTATCCACAAATGATGAAAACTTGTAATGGTGGTGAACCTTCCCAGGAGCGACCGGCCTACCAAAATTACTCCAAGAGCACAAAGACGACTCATCCAGGAGGTAAAAAAAAAATTACCCAGAATTAAGGTCAGTGTTCATGATTCAACAATAAGAGACTGGGCAAAAACAGCATACATGGGAGAGTTCCAAGGCAAAAGCCATTGCTGACCAAAAAGAACACAAAGGCTCGTCTCACATTTGCCAAAAAATATCTTGATTATCCTCAAGACTTTTGGGCAAATATTCTGTGGACTGATGCAACAAAAGTTGAACTTTTTGGAAGGTGTGTGTCCCGTTACATCTGGCGTAAAACCAACACAGCATTTCATAAAAAGAACATCATACCAACAGTCAAACATGGTGGTGGTAGTGTGATGGTCTGAGGCTGCTTTGCAGCTTCAGAACTTGGATGACTTGCCATAATTGATGGAATCATGAATTTTGCGCACTACCAGAAAATCCTGAAGGTGAATGTCTGGTTGTCAGTTTGTGACCTCAAGTGCACTTGGGTTATGCAGCAGGACAATGATCCCAAACACACCAGTAAGTCCACCTCTGAATGTCTCAAGAAAAACAAAATTAAGGTTTTGGAGTGGACAAGTCAAAGTCCAGACTTAAATCCAATTGAGATGCTGTGGCATGACCTTAAACAGTCCATTCATGCTGGAAAACCCTCCAATGAGGCTGAATTAAAACAGTTCTGCAAAGAAGAATAAGCCAAAATTCCTCCACAGCAATGTGAAAGACTCATTGCCAGTTATCGCTGCAAAGGGTGGCACAACCAGTTATTAGATTTAGGGGGCAATTACTTTTTCATGTAGGGCCAGGCAGGTTTGGACAGCTTTTTTCCCTTTATAAATGAAATCATTATTTCAAAACTGCATTTTGTATTTACTCGGGTTATCTTTGTGTAATACAAAAATTTGTTTGATCTGAATCATTCAAGTGTGACAAATCTGCAAAAAAACAAAACAGGGAGGGGCTTGCTTTTTTTTTTTTTTTTTTTTTTCACACCACTGTAGGTGGTCATGAAAAATCAATAAAACTAGATATACATTATATTTTGAACACAAACTAACCGTGACACAAATTCTTCCAGAACTCCAGCCTGATCTGCTGGGAAAAACTCCTGTGCAGCTGCATGCTCCAAAGCAAGTAAGTGTCCAGGCAGTACAGCTACCTTCTTTATCTTCTTATCTTCACTCTGTAAAAGCAAGCCGCAGTAATGAACAACACTGACAAAATGCGGGGAAATGAAATACAAACTGAACTGAACATCACATCACATCAAGTACCGTATAGTACCTTTAAAAGTCCCAGGTTCACTATCAGTGACAAGAGAAAACTATAAGATTGAGAGTGGGAGTTGGAAAAGGCTTTCCTCAACAGGGCATCTGGGCAAGAAGATGAACAGCTGATTAGTCACAGGTTTGGAACAACATGAGGGTGAGTAAATGACAATTTTCATATTGGGGTGAACTGTCCGTTTAAATGTTCACTTAAATGCTAGTAAGAACGTTACTCATACCAGTGCTCTCAAAAATAGCTTGCTTTACTTCTGTCTCATCTTTGTATACTGATGAAATCTTGAGAAAAACTTCGGACACCTTACTAGCATCTGAGACGTCAACCTAAAAAAAGAGGAAATGATTTCATGGGGTTGGAGAACAAGTTAAACCATCCTGATGTACAGCTGGACCTTATAAATCAACACTGTACCTGCTGCTCAATGAGCTGGATTCTTTTGGCCCCAAGGGAGATCAGTTTCTCAGCTGATGGGGAGATGAGGAAGGACGTGAGCTCAGAACCGCAGTGAGGCTCCTCCTGTGGCGAAATGACAATGCAGGTAAACTCCAAATTGTTCATCTGATGTAAAATAGAAACACATGTTTAGCAGTCCATTCAGGCATGTGGGCGTTTGCTTGGATCACCTTTTCTTCAATGACATCTTTTGTTCCATTGACACCATTTTTCTCTGTATCCTCTTCATCTTCCTCCTCTTCTTCATCATCATCTTCCTCTTCCTCATCTTCCTCATCATCACTATCATCATCATCTTCAGGCTCTCCTTCATCATCACTGCATTAAGCACATCTTTTATTAATCTAGTTGTAAAAGTATTTAAAATACAGGAAAATATTATTTTGCATTTTATTTATACAAGAAACAACCAATACAACCCAGATAAATACCTGAGCGAGCCCAGCAGATGTTCCATGTCCATGCTCTCCATCACTTCCCTAAGAGCCTCACAGCCTTCCTCTCCAAAGCAATTTCCTAAACAAGCAACCAGAAAAGATCAAATTAACACAGAATAACAACTTTAACAGCAAACTGAATTCAACGGAACGGAAGCACTATTTAAAAAAAAAAAAAAAGCTGTCACGCAGCTTTTAGGAGGTGGTCTAAGGTTGCTGGCGATGGAACTGTGGCAGAAGTCTAACTCCAGTCCACGCTTGTTCAGAAAGATACGCATGTGAATTAAAGTATTAAATAAATGTTAATAAAGCGTAGGACTGCAAAACGATCAATCGCATTCAAAATAAAAGTTTGTTTAGATACTATGTGTGTGCACTGTGCACGGTGTATATTTACTATGTGCATGGGCGACAAGCAAAAGCAATTAAAGATCTGGCAAACTATCTAACGTGTTTTTGCAGTGTTGAGAAATGTAGCCAATCAAAGACATATCTGTTGAATTCTTCAACGCAATGGCCAATCAGAAATGTTCGAGTTTCCAGATTTCACTCACCGCTGAAAGAGCTGAAGTGCAGACGATGTAAATAAGAGATTTGTGTAGTTTAGAGAGCTCGATTATAACCGAACTTTATTAGATCGTGATGAACTTTGAGTGATGCTTTTAGAGATAATAAAGGGAGCACGCTTTGTGTGTTTTCTATGATATAATTCATTCGGAATTCAAAAGAAACTTAAATTTTTTGGATGCATACATGCTACAAAGTTTCGGGAATGATTCTGGATTAATACTTTGCTGGAAGTTTGGCCAGCGATCCTGGCCAAACTTCCAGGTCATCAACTGACACTTAAACACGAAGCATGGCCATTCAAATCAGCAGCAAGAGTCAGAGTTTCTCAGTTTAGTAAACGCAGGCAACCTCTTTAAGTTATTCTTCACTGCACTTTATTGACAATGCGTCGCAATATAGTAGCGCATTGTTTTGATGCATAGGCTACATCCGAAATGTCGCCCATGACTGTGTATAAATATACATACATGTATATATTAAGGAAAATGTTAGATTCATATATATATATATATATATATTTTATACATACAAATGTTTTTTTTTTAAATATATACATGTGTGTACACACACAGTATGTAAACAAACTCTTATTTTGAACGTGATTAATCACGTTGAATCATTTTGCAGCCTTAATAAAGTGTACTTTTATTAATGAAGTATGCAATTATTGCATATTAATCACAAAGTTAATCATGGTCAATTTAAAATATCAAAGCTACCAATTTCTGTTAATAAAAAGTTTGAAAGCAAGCAGCTTGTCAATTACGACAGAAATACATAAAACCTTATATGGGGAGCCTTTAAATATTGTGCTGGACAACAAGAGGCCTATGAGTCAAAAAGGTTGAATTTATTTATTTTTTATTAAATCACTGGTCTAACGCATTTACGATTCTCAATCTTTCAGTCTAATTTTGATCATTTTTGCAGAATGTTTCAGTACAGTATAATTTATAAAGGAGGCTTTTTTTAAAGACAGGGCACCAGTAGTGGATTGATTAGGGAGGGAGGGAGGGAAGGCATACTTGTATAGTAATAAAATGCTGTGACAACAAAATGTTATTATTTTACCATTGAGGTCCAGTTTCTCCAGATCAGCTTTGCCCTGAACAGCCTTTGCAACTACCACAGCTGCAGCCTCACAAATCTCTCCAAATGACAAATTCAGCTCCTAAACAAAACAAATATTTTAGAATGCTCACAGTATCTACAAACATTGAATGGAAGAGTTTGTGTGTGTCAGCTAGATTCAATGCTGGTATCATGCATCAACTAACCCTGAGGAATGGCAGTCCCTCTCTAAGGGTCCCTGCTATAGCAATCGCACCTTCTGAGCGAACCAAACAGTCCCCAAAATTGATGACTTTAAGACACTGGAGGTCCCTAATAGCCTAAACATGGATGAAATCACACAGACAGCCATTAATAAACATCTCTTTTAATCATATTAAGTATTAGAGTTGATACAGAGTTGCTCAAAATACCTCCGCCATGGCTATCGATCCTCTCTTAGTAAAAGTGTTGTCGTTGAGGTTGAGGACCTGAAGGTTTGGGTTGTGCTTTATGGCAGTGGCTAAAGCAGTGATACCAGGATGGTTGATTCCATTCTGTGGCATATGGACCTCCTCAAGACTGCCCAACAACTGTTTATAAAAAAAAGAACAGAGTCAAACAAAGCTAAATATACAGTAGAATATTTACATTTTATGGCAGTAGAGTATGTCATTTTTTAAGAATTTTGTCTGAAAGAATTCACCAAGAAAGTTTAAAAGAACAACATTTATTTGAAATCGAAATCCTTTGTAAAACTTTTTACTGTCACTTTTGATCAATGTAATACATCTACGCTAAATAAAAGTATTAATTAAAAAAAGTTACTGACCCTAAACTTTTGAACAATAGTGTAAATATATTTCTATAAAACATTATGCCTTAATACCTTAAATGCTTTGGCAAGTGCAGTGGCACCATTATTCTCCAGCCGATTACGTCCAGCTATGAAGACTTTTAACCTCAGGGGGGAGCCAGCTGCACTAGACTGCTTGTGACATTCAGTCAAAGCAGAAGCAAGGACCTTTAAAAAAAAAATTATAATAAAAAAATAAAACTACATACTCCATCTGTTAAGTGAGCTCCAAAAATATTAACATGTTTAAAACATTTTTAAAGCTTTTAAACATCTTTAAACATATCATAACCACTCAAATGATGATGCATTTTTTTTAACCGGTTACATCGACTTGATCTCGGCCTAAACTTACCATTCCCCCTCCAATGCCCATGCCACAATTATTAAGCCTGAGCTCACGTAAGGTGTAGCATACAGTGCTCTTCAGAAGGCTCTCAATTCCCTTTACGCCATCAGGGCCGAAGGCATTGTCGCTCAAGTCCAGATGAGTCAGTCTGGCCCCGGATGTCATCAAAGCATTGCCCAAAGATTTCTAGAAAATTTGAATAAAATGTTGGAAATCCAAAAAGCTTTTTACTCACAGCAAATACATTTAACTGAGCGTTTTGAGATGGATATCGTTTTACCAGAGCAGGTGGAATTTCTGAGCGAAGGCGACCCGTGAACAAGTCACTCCAATGGCATTGCTTAGTAAAAAAATAAATAAATAAAAATGCAAAGATTAAAAACAGCAAAGTCAAAGAGTGAAAATTTTCCAGTGGCAATTTAAAACTACCTCCAACTCCCTTTTCGCTTCAAGAGATTTTGCAATTGCCTGTGCTGCGTCAACCCCCAATGTGTTTCCCTCTAATCTGAGAGACTGCAGACCTTGACACCGTTCAATCTCCTGCACCATCTCCTTCACTGCAACATCACAGAAAAGGAGGGGAAATTATGAGTGTTGAGGTTTATGTATTAACACACAGAAAATGCAAACAGATCGATTTACTCACCTGACTCAGCATTGTCCAACTTCAGCCCTCGTCCCTTATAACTTAATTCCACTTCTCCCACATGGGTCTTGGCCAGAGCCTCTGTAATCTGCGCAATATCTCCAAAGGCCATTGCTTTCCGTACTAATAAAGTTAATAAAACATTAACAGGTATCACAAAAATCTAGCACTCTAAACCTTAAAAAACGGATAGATGTCGGGAGCATATGAATTTACTCGTACAGATAATTACATGCCACTCTATTATACTACATCAGTGTTACATCCTCACTTTTTAATTCATTATTAACAGGACTGTAACATTAGCTCAACATGCTAGCCTGTCACTACACAAGTTAATAAAAGATTGACGTTGAAAAGTGTTCATTTGAAACAAGCTGTTGCACCTTGCAGCTCGATAAACTCGAAATAGATGTTGCTGAGCTTACGTTGTCTCACACAGTTAGCATGCTAATATCATTGCATCACACCCTTCAGGCTAGCTCAGAGAATTAGCTACCAAACTTTACCAGTATTTTACACTAGTCCTTCAAGCACATCAACATTAGTTAAATCTAAAAATGTTAATCTTATTGATATTTCAAACCTACGAATATTACCTTACACCTCGGCACAGATATTAAAAGAAGCCAGCCGATAACTAGCCTGACTAGAGAAAAACCATCACAACAGGAGGCACATGGAGGCGGCAGTTCTTTGAAAGTGCCGGTGTACCATTCTTTCATAATAAAAGCACGGTAAGTCCAGTTATGATTTTTTTTTTACTGTTATGACATTACTACTCGTACTGAATACACTAACAGTTGTAAAAAAAATCGTAATTTTATTACATAATTAATAAATTAGTGTACTGAAACAGAAATACCGGTTAATACGTAAATGTTTATCTGAATAGCAAGTTATAATTAATTATACACACCAGAGATTTTTTAGATAGGATGTATTAAATCAAATATATAACTTTAAAAATTACAAATTTAATACGTGACATACTTTTATTTGTATTGTATCTTTCTAAGCCACGCGTTAGAGCATGCGTGACGCAAGCCCCAGTGGCCTAATGGATAAGGCACTGGCCTCCTAAGCCAGGGATTGTGGGTTCGAGTCCCATCTGGGGTGGAAATCTTTTAAACTCTTCTTAGCGATCCAACAGGTGACAGAAAGCTAACTGTAGGCCTATATAAATAAGAACGCTATGCGAATCAGCCCTTAGACTTACAGCAGGTGGAAATTCGCTGTAGCTCTTCAGTCATTACCTGCCACCGAGTATTGAGCTTCTGCAAAATTATATTTGACTAGAGGCTTGGTTATAAAATATATAGTGTGTGCCAATACGTTAATGAGATCCAGAAAGTAAACTTCTGATTTAAAGTGAAATATGCATCTTTTTGCTCGGGGGTTTGTTTTGTGCGTCCTAACGGCGACCTTCGTGAAGGCTCAGCGTAAGTGTCCTAACTTTACTCTTTCAATAAGTCGTGTTTTTGGCATGCATGTCTTTTAGCATGTTTTCATAACATTAGAAGAATAACGTATAAAGTTGATGAATAATACGGATTTGGAGCTGCAACAAACGCGGGTTTCCCGAGACGCTATCATGATATAAAAATGTATCAAATTATAAAAGATTTAAGGCTTATTGATGTGTGATATCTTTTCTCACTGTGCGCTAGATGTTCAGAGAGCCACCTTATATTGGGATGCTGTTCAGAGGTCTGTGGTGCTGAAAGAGGGTGCAATGGAAGAGAAGGGAGATGCATTTGGTTATTTCAATGATAGTTTATCTGTTTCTGGATGGGGAGTGCTGGAAGTGCAGGCTGGTTATGGACAATCCCAGGAGAACGATGAAATCACATATTTCTTGGCCGGGTACCTTGAAGGATACCTTACAGCCTCGTAAGTTAAACTGACAAACACAAACACTTTGGTATAATTTTAAAGAGATTAGATTTATTACAGAAACAATTTACTTAAAAATATTGTCAAATTTACACTGCAAAGGTGGCACAGAATTGCGTCTGAAGTGGAATTTAGGTGTCTATAGCATTTAAATCTGGCATAAATCCATTCACAAACATTAAAAAATGCTTTTTTAGGAGCTGAGGTGGGTCAGGGCAGGCTTAATTTAGTCTGTTTTTTTTTATGTACTTCTTTAAAGCATGACACAAGATTATAAAAAGACAGCATTTAAAATGTACTTAAAGGAAAACTTTTAATTTGGCATTATTATTAAGTGCACTTAAAAAAAAATAAGAAACACAAAGTCTGCACTTTTTTTTTTTTTTTTTTTTTTTAATATACTTTCAAGATCTGAAGTACACTAACCTATTTTTTGAAGTGCACATTCGATACAATTAAACACATTTTTTTCACTAGGGAAAATACGTCTGAGTCTGTTAGTATACTAAAATACATTGCCCTGGGTGTTATATTAGTATAGCATTAATAACCAAAGTATAGGCTACAACATTTCAGTATATTAACGTCCCAATAACTTTTTATTCACAGACAGATGATAAACCATTACTATAATATGTATCCTCAGATGATAAAGAATAATAGTGTTTTGAAACCTCTGAAATGCTTTATGAGGTAAGTGACATTTATTTTCTAATTTGATTGCACTATTCCAAAATTAAAATAATGTCAGGCATGATCAAATACACCTACTTGCAGTGTATTTACATTTTAGAGGTTTTGAAGACTTTCAAAATCTTAGAATTTTGTATTGCGTAAACGCATACTAATCTATGATTAAATATGTCTTTAAACTTCCACTCTTTAAAATAGTGTGCAAGACTCATGGACAAGAACACAAGTAAAATTAAATGGGAAGACTGATCCTTTGTGGCATCACGTGGGTCTTCTAGTGGCTCAGATGGATGGACTGCATGCTGGGGCAGCATACTGGGCCAAAAGTAGACTGGAAAAGGTCAGGAAACCTGAAATGTGCATGCATCTATTTAGATGTACTGTGCATCTCATTCTGAGCATTTGATAACACTCATATAGACATTTGAAAAGGCCTAAGTATCTCTTTTTTTATTCATTCATTGACAGTGATGCCTATATGTTTTTAATTTTGTGTTAATGAGTGAAACTCCACACTTGCATTTCAACTCCCAGCCTCTGTCCATGTTTGCGGTTCAGTTCCTCAATGGTATTGGGGATTTGCTAGATTTAATCCCAGTTCTCAAAAGGCGTTCCAACTCTTCTTCTGACTCCTTCAGAATGCCAGGCATGAGTCACTGCTCTGCTCTCATCAAGGTTAGAGGTAAAATGATGCCTTCACCTCATGACTGTAATCACATATTCTGGATTGGGACCAAATGTAATAGGAATTTGCCATTGAAAATAGCACTAATCTGAATATATGGGGTTGCCTGTGATGGAAATGGCTTCGTTCCATTCGCCAACAAACTTTTGTCATTTGTTTTTGCCCATTTTATCTGCAGATGTTACCTGGCTATGAGAATCTGTTGCTTGGTCACTCCAGCTGGTACACCTATGCTGCCAGCATGAGAATCTACAAGCACTGGGACTTGAAAAATAAACATAATGGCACAAGCAGACTGTCCTTTAGCAGCTACCCCGGTATTTATAGGCAGATGTTTCACTTTTATAATTGAAACTAACAATAATTTAGTACTATAAAACTGTTTCTCGCATCATTTCCAGGGATCTTGTCATCTCTGGATGATTTTTATTTGCTGGGAACAGGGTTGTTTGTAACTCAAACCACAAACAACGTGTTCAACTCCTCTCTGTTCTCCCTGGTGACCCCAGAGGCTTTGCTTGCCTGGCAAAGGGTGCGTGTAGCACATGCGCTTGCCTGCACAGGGAAGCAATGGGCCCACATATTTTCCAAGCACAATTCGGGTGAGATGCACAAGGCAAATGTGGATAATTATATGCAAAAATTGTGTTCTGTATTTGCAGTGCTCTGTGGTGTCGTCTTTCACGAGTAAAACCAAGCTGAAAGCATACAGGTCTCTAGAATGTGATCGCATGCTGTAGCATTAAATTTCTCACCCTCATGCTTTAAAAAAAAGAAGCATGCATTTTATTCTTCAGCTGAACACAAAAGAAGATAATTTGGTTATATATGTTTCATATATGTAAGATATATGTTTCAACTGTTTTGTCCTTATAATCAAGGTCAATTGGCTCCAAAACAACATATTCAAAATATAATTTTTTGTGTTCCACAGAATAAAGAAATCTGTACAAATGTGTATATAATATATATATATATATATATATATATATATATATATATATATATATATATGGTATGGCTTTTATTTTCAACTATTTTCTGAATTAATTTTGTCAGGGACCTACAATAACCAGTATATGGTGGTGGATCTGAAAAGAGTTTCACTTGGAAAGCAGATTGAGGATTGGAGTCTGACTGTTGTGGAGCAGATTCCTGGTTTGGTGTTGTACTCGGATCAGTCACAAGCGCTGCGTCATGGTGAGGAGTACAGTATTTTCATAACCAGAAAAGTAGTATGATCAGTCCACTGGAAATTAATTGGAGAGGATGTAAGAAGTAGGAAGTAAAATCACACTCTGAAGGGTGAATTTAACAAGATCATATGCATTACAAATCATCTCAACAGGTTACTGGGCATCCTACAACATACCTTTCCACTCAGACATTTACCGAATGAGTGGTTATGGTGTGATGTGGAAAAAGTACGGGGAAGACTTCTCATATGACCTCTGTCCACGTGCTAAAATTTTCCGCAGGGACCAGGGAAAAGTCACTAATCTGGACACCTTGAAGTACATTATGAGGTACAATGGTGAGTTTAGGTTTTCTTTTGGAAATGACTCAAAACTGTTTCTTCAAACTAATCTGCTCTCTTGTTAATCTCATTTTTTGATGAACAGTAGCACTTTATCATATTAGATTACAGAAAGGACCCATATTCAAAGAAGCATCCTTGTAAATCCATCTGCTGCCGAAATGACCTGAGGCTCCGACGACCTCATCCAGGGGGTTGTTATGATACTAAGGTACAGAAATAGGTCATTTTGGTCTGTGTTATTATTACATAAAAACTAGTAAAGATATAGTGCAGTTCTAATGGAGGCTGCATGCATTTAGGTTACAGATTATCACATGGCCCAGATGTTTTCAGCCGAAGCTGTGAATGGACCCACTACTCAGAATGGTCTTCCACTTTTCTCTTGGAGCCGTTTTAATCGGACAGCTCATCATGGGCTCCCTCAGATGTACAACTTTACATTCATCAGCATGCAGCCTTTGCTCTTTGGTTCCAGAGATCAAGCCAAGACTGATAGTATTTTTGTACAGTGTATGAACAGCAGTGTAGAGGATACAGATGCAAGACTTGGAAAGGATTTAATCGACTTAGCATCACATATATACAAGCAGCTACATAAAGTCATTGAGTACATTTTTGCCCCATAAAATTTTTTGTGCAACTGAATGCATAATACTTCCAATCAGTGCTGGACATGTTTATGCAATAAAAGACTACAGTAACAAATATTTGCTCTAACTTGTATAATTCGTGTTCATGACAAAGCTCATGGTCATAAATATTAACAAATTACTAATAAAGTGTATCAATGCAGTCATTTAAGATTAAGATAAACTGAGCTGAACAATGTCAGACTCAGCAGTGTTACTTTTTCACTGGAGAAGCAATAGGGATAGAGGACCTGTTAAAGGGTTACTCCACCCCAAAATGCAAATTTGGTCATTAATCACTTACCCCCATGTTGTTCCAAACCCGTAAAAGCTTTGTTCGTCCGAACACAATTTAAGATATTTTGGATGAAAACCGGGATGCTTGTGACTGTCCCATTGACTGCCATTGTTGCCACAAACAACAATACTACAAACCTTCAAGAGTACTCGGAGACTGTCACTGCCTACATCACCAAGTGCATTGATGATGTAACGGTCACAAAGACTATCACTGTCCGGGCCAACCAGAAGCCGTGGCTGACAGGGGAGGTCTACAGACTTCTGAAGGCTCGGAACGTTGCCTTTAGAGCTGGAGACGAGGAGGGCCTGAAGACAGCTAGGGCCAACCTATCCCGCGGCATCAGAGAGGCCAAGAGACAGTACTCCAGGAGGATAGCTCATCACTTCAGCGACAGCAGGGACACTCGGAGCCTGTGGCAGGGGATTCAGACCATTACGGACTACAAGCCCCCACCACGGACCTGTGACAACACCATCCCACTGCTGAACGAGCTGAATGCCTTCTTTGCTCGCTTTGAGGCACAAAACAGCACCACTGCACAGAGGACTCCACCTCCTCCCGGCGACCAGGTGATGACGCTGTCCCCGGACAGCGTGAGGAGATCCCTCAGCAGGATCAATGCACGCAAAGCTCCGGGTCCTGACAACATTCCTGGGCGTGTACTGAGAGATTGCGCAGTGGAACTCACTGATGTCTTCACAGACATTTTCAACATCTCGCTGAGTCAGGCTGTTGTCCCCACATGCTTCAAAGCTACCACCATCATTCCAGTCCCGAAGAAGTCATCTCCATCCTGTTTCAATGACTACCGTCCAGTAGCACTCACTCCCATTCTCATGAAGTGCTTTGAACGACTAGTCATGCAACACATCAAGTCTGTCCTCCCCCCCTCCCTGGACCCATTCCAGTTTGCATATCGGCCCAACCGCTCGACCGATGATGCCATCGCCACTGCCCTCCACCCAGCACTCACACATCTGGACAAAAAAGATACGTATGTCAGATTGCTGTTCATAGACTTCAGTTCAGCATTCAACACTATCATCCCAAATCAGCTCATTCATAAATTGGCCCAGCTGGGGCTCAGCACGTCGCTGTGCAACTGGCTGTTGGACTTTCTGACCGGGAGACCTCAGGCAGTACGGGTCGGCAGTAACACATCCAACACCATCACACTGAACACAGGGGCCCCCCAAGGATGTGTGCTGAGCCCCCTCCTCTTCACTCTGCTGACCCACGACTGCACACCATCGCACAACTCCAACCTCTTCATTAAGTTTGCGGATGACACGACTGTGGTGGGTCTCATTAGCAACAGAGATGAGACAAATTACAGGAGTGAGGTGAGCCGCCTGGCCGGGTGGTGCAGTGACAACAATCTCTCTCTGAATGTGGAGAAGACGAAGGAGATTGTTGTTGACTTCAGGAGAATGCACTCTCTGCATGCTCCTCTGACCATCAATGGTGCGACCGTGGAGAGAGTGAGCAGCACCAAGTTCCTGGGTGTACACATCACAGAGGACCTCTCCTGGACCAACAACACTGCAGCACTGGCCAAGAAAGCACAACAACGTCTCTACTTCCTCCGTAAACTCAGAAGCCATCATGTGCACCTTCTACAGAGGCACCATCGAGAGCATCCTGACTAGCTGCATCACTGTGTGGTATGGCGCCTGCAACGCGTCCTGCCGCAAGTCCCTTCAACGGATAGTGAGAGCAGCTGAGAAGATCGTTGGTGTCTCTCTCCCCTCCCTCCAGGACATCTACAGCACCCGTCTCACCCGCAAAGCTCTCTGCATTGCAGGCGATCCCACCCACCCGACACACTACTTCTTCAGTCTGCTACCATCAGGAGGAGACTGCGAGTCTCAGGCCAGGACCAACAGACTGAAAGACAGCTTCATCCATCAGGCTGTCAGGAAGCTGAACTCCCTCCCGTCCTTGCCCCCCCTCCCCTCTCTTACCCCACGCACTACTGAACTCTGACCCCCCCCACCACCCACATCCACACACACACACACACACACACACACTGTGATCAGCACCAGTCACTTTGTACAAGCATTGGACTGACCTCATTCAGCTACCTCTTCTGTCAGTCTGAAAAAGAATGCTCTTCGTCACTTTAAAAAATAGTCTCAATAAGCTCTTTGCACTACCATTTATAGTCTGCACTGTTTGTTTGTCTGTCTCACTGGTTTGCACTCTATTTACCATGTGCCTTATGCCACTTTATCCATTTCATATTATTTTATTTTCATTTTTATTTTTATTCTACATGTCCTTATTTGTATATTTGTAATAATTGCATTTTGTGTTTGTGTATGTGTATATGTGTATATATATATTTGATTTGTACTTATCTGTATTTATGCGTTCTACTGTTAGTACTTGGTGTTATCTGGGAGGTAAGAGAGTAACGAAATTTCAGTTCTCTGTATGTATGTACGGTACATGTGGCAGAATTGACAATGAAACAGACTTTGACTTTTGACTTTGAAGTAAATACTGTCAAGGCTCAGAAAAGTACCACTGATAGCAGATGGACTATTTTGACGATGTCTTTCATACTTTTCTGGGCCTTGACAGTATTTACTTGGCAGTCAATGGGACAGTCACGAGCCTCCCAGTTTTCATCCAAAATATCTTGAACGAAAATTTTACGGGTTTGGAACGACATGGGGGTAAGTAATTAATGACAAAATTTTCATTTTGGGGTGGAGTAAATCCCCTGATGACAGATTTGTTTATTACAAACACAGAGCTTTTAATTTAACAACACATTAATTGGAGATGGACTGGTGTTGTGTGGATTACTTGTAGATAATTGTTATGTATTCATCAGCTGTTTGGACTCATTCTGACGGCACCCATTTACTGCAGAGGATCCACTGGTGAGCAAGTGACATAACTAAATTCTTAAACATTTTCACCAAATTTTTAAATTATAAATTAGGCCTATATTAAAGTATTGTAAATGTTATGTTATTTATATAAATATTTTCTCTCTTTGCAAGCTTAATAATTTGTAACTAGTACAGACTGAATAAATGTTGAATTTACAATAATTTAATTTTATTGTGTTAATTATATTGAGGGGTCAAACGTATGAAACCATTAGTAAAAAGGCTTAAAGTGATTAAATATTAATAATCCACTTTAATATTCCAATTAGTGGTCTATCACATTGGCTCACAAGGCCAGTTTTAAAGCTTTTTTCTTTGACTCCCCCAATCTTGAATATTTCGTTATAGCCTCGTTACAGATTATATTATCAGCACAACAAATTGAGTTAAACGGTATTTGACTTGTTCCACTTTTGCTTTAACAGCAGCACTCGATCTGCATCAACAAGCCTACTTAAGTTTGTGTAAAACCTGACAATCCTTTAATCAGAATAATTTGAGAATATACCAAAGAGCAAGTCGATTAATGCCCTAGACATAGTGCAGAGTCTTAAATATCCATTGCTGTTATTAATGCATAAATACATCCAGCATCCTAGAATCTGCGCAGGTTTCTGCGTCAAAAGTGCATCAACGGGCAAGTGGGCGGGACTAACACAACGCAGGATACGAGCCAATCAACTGCCGCGCTTATTCTACTTCGATGATACGAACAAAACCGGCAGTACGCCTCTTCACCGCTTCACCGCGGGAGACAGAACGGCACCAGAACAGCATCCGAGCCGCACCGACAGCCCGCTTACACACCGCCCGCCAGCCTCACTGTCGTTCCCTAATGGCAACGGAGGACAAAGGAAAAACGGCGGCGCCTCAGGCTTTACCGGAAACGGGATCCCTCTCAGCAACGCACAGCAATCTGAACAATAATAACAACAACAATAATAACAACAAAGACAACGAGGGAAGCGAAGGAGCCACAACAGCCACATCTACTGCTGTTGAATCCGGCGGGGCTGAAAATATCATAGGAAACGGTTCAGCTGTTAATACTGCCGGAGGCAATAACGGTAAATGGGTCCGTCTCAACGTCGGGGGGACGGTGTTTCTAACGACACGACAAACGCTGCTAAAGGAGCAGACTTCGTTTCTGTACCGACTGTGTCAGCAGCAGGACTTGCATTCTGACACGGTAAGACAGCAGTGAGTGATCGTGTATGACTGTGTTTTAATGATGCAGCGGGGGTCTTCAGTCAGATGGATGCGCACGTGCTGCGCTGCTTAATAATGCGGACCCCGGTGTTTGTGCAGTCGAGCTGCGTCGCAGTTATGAGCCAGAAATATCCATATTTTACTCTGAGATGCCTTTATCAGATAATGTGGCCCACCTGAAGCTGATTTCGCACAGAGGGAAGTTCTTATCAGCACACAATTAATGGGTTAAATCTCACGAAATTATATTTTACATGTAGATAATTTATCGTATTTTAATAATGATTACTTTTATTATTATTGACTATATACTTGTATAATAATCAAAGATTTAATAATAATAATAATGAAACCATGTTTAACTTTTTAATTTTAAGACTACAATTTTTGTTTTATCAGAATATTTTAAAGATAATAATTTATGTAATATTTTATTTGTATATTAAGGTTTTTTCTAGATATTATATTGATTAAATTGTCGGGATAACAAAACAGTCAATTAAGCATGTAAATCAGGAACTGTCAAAAAATGTAAAAAAAAAAAAAAAAAAAAAAATATATATATATATATATATATATATATATATATATATATATATATATATATATATATATATATATATATATATAAGAAATTCAAAATTAACATTCTATCATTTACCCACCCTCATGTCACACCAAACCTGTATGCATTTCTTTCTTCTGTGGAGCACAAAAGAAGATATTTTAAAGAACGTTGGCGACCAAACAACATTGGAGCCCTTTGACGTCCATTGTTTAGACACATTTCCTCAAATATCTTTTTCTATGTTCCACAGAAGAAAGTAAGTCATACAGGTTTGGAACAACATGAGGGTGAGTAAATAATGACAGAATTTTCATTTTTGGGCTGAGTATATCTTTAATGTTAGGAGGATACTTGTTGTAAAATGACCAAAGTGAAATGAGGCCTATGATAATCCAAATAAAGCACCCGTATCTTATAGAACTGATCTGTCAGAATGTAGAGCACATGCCAGGAGTTCCAGTGGGACCAAAGCAAATATCACCATACGCCAACTCTTGTGTGAAGGGGGTCTTATCACCGACCCTCTGCAATAAAATGTTTTCTTCTGGCAGCAAAGGTTAATATATTACATAATTTCCTGTTGGCAGATGTCTTTGTGTCTGCTTTGGAAGGCCCAAATCTAATAAACCTTGGATGCCAAATATAATTTTTCAATATTTCCAATACCTAAAACCTGCAGTAAGGTACCTATTTCTGTTTTACATTTTTCCTTTTTTTGCTTTGCGATTTTGGGGTGAAATATTGTGAGCTTTGCGCATATACAGTATGCTATTTTATAGCTCCCATTTACTCTTTTAATCGTACAGCACTAAGGCATACAAAAAGTATTTGACTTAACAGATGGTACTCTGCGTTCACAGTATCCACCCCCTCCCAAGCTATCCTCTTATATTCCCTCTTATTCCACACTTAAAGTACCTCCATCCCCACAGTAAGTGATGAGGCACAGACGATCTCCCATCACAGCTCAGTTATTACTGGCCACTGCGGTGTTTTGTGCTCTCTCACTGCTCATGTCACTCTTCTAATGAGATTAGAGTCATGGCACCTTGAAGACTCCCAGCCCTCTGCACAAAAATATCTATGGAGGCCTCTCTGTTCTATTTAAAGAGTTTAAGTTTTTAGAATTATTGTGTTGAGCCAGAAATTTTTTTTGTAATTAAGAAATTCTAACTGGAAATTCTGTCATGATTTTCTCACCCTTGTGTCGTTCCAAAACAGAATGACTTTATTTTTTCTATAGAACATTAAAGAAGATATTTTGAAGAATGTTGGTAACCAACGGTTTTGGTTCCCATTGTCTTCCTTTTTTTTTTTTACAATGGAAGTCAGTGGGAAAGAAACTGTTTGGTTACTATCGTTCTTCAAAATATATTCTTTTATGTTCCACAGAAGAAAGAAAGTCTCATGATTTTGGAATGAAATGAGGGTGAGTAAATGTTGACAGATTTTTCATTTCTGGGTGGACTACCCCTTTAAGATGTGTCTTACTTTTTTTGTCATGAGGAGGTATTGACTATTATTACAGTGAATATTATTAGGTAGTTTCTCTACATCTTGAATGAGAATGTGTTTGTAACATAAGCCAGAATTGATGAAGTTCAAATAGTTTTTTCCTGGTTTTTTTATAGCATGCTGTGAGGCTTTACATGGCACAGGTTATTATGCAGTTCTGTTTTGAAATTAATAAGCTCTTTGTTTGCCTACCAGGTATTTCCCATGGGATGCAGATAGTTCCCCATCGGGACCTGGTTCTTATACTTCCTTGTGCAACTGCAGTGCAGTTAAATGTTAACGCAAGATGAGCACGGATAGGTGAATTTGAAATTAGACGGCTGAATTCTGTGCATTTAAGGCATACACAGTAGTATCATGTGTAAAATCCCATGTGCGTTCTCTTGTTCTTGTGAAATCCCGAGCGGGGGGACAGCTTGACTCCTCTGAGTCACTGCAGTAGTCATGCGCAGGTGTTGTCATGCCTGCTGTCAAGTCTAGTCATGTCTAATGTGAGGCTGTCTGCTGCACTTGCTGTTTCGAAAATGGGATTTTTGTGTGTGCGTGTGCATGTGCAAATGATGTTCTGTGCTACTTTTGTCTGAGATTTTATGGAGCTAATGGAAATATTTTGATGCTTTTTCAACTCTGTATGTGATGATTTGTTTGGTGTATGCTGTTTGTATCCATTTCGTGAATCTAGAGTGAGTCACATGCAAGGTCCAATATTAATGGAAGGAGAAATATGAAAATTTACCGGGCATTCATATTTCATATTGGCCATGCAACTGTATTTTACATTATTTATTTTAAACTATACAATACTGTTCAATAATAATAATAAATAATAATACTTTTATTTAGCAAGGTCACATTAAATTAATCAAAAATGACAGTAAAGATATTTATAATTTTACAAAAGATTTCTATTTCAAAACATTTATCTATTCATCTATTTCTATTCATCTAAGAAGCCACAAAAATATTAACTATCTAATATTAACTACCTAAGTAAGTGTCTAATTAACAACTGTTTTCAGCATTGATAATAACATTTAATATTTCTATAATAATATTCGATAATAATATTTCTTGAGCACCAATCAGTATATCAGAATGATTTCTGAAGGATCACATGACACTGAAGACTGGAGACTGGCTGCTGAAAATTCAGCTTAACCACAACAGAAATATATTGCCTTTCAAAATACGTTAAAATAAAAAACAATTATTTTAAATGGTAAAATGTCATTAAAATATTACAGTTTTTATTGTATTTTTGATCAAATACAGGTGCATCTCAATAAATTAGAATGTCATTTATTTCAGTAATTCAACTCAAATTGTGAAACTCGTGTATTAAATAAATTCAATGCACACAGACTGAAGTAATTTAAGTCTTTGGTTCTTTTAATTGTGATGATTTTGGCTCACATTTAACAAAAACCCACCAATTCACTATCTCAACAAATTAGAATATGGTGACATGCCAATCAGCTAATCAACTCAAAACACCTGCAAAGGTTTCCTGAACCTTCAAAATGGTCTCTCAGTTTGGTTCACTAGGCTACACAATCATGGGGAAGACTGCTGATCTGACAGTTGTCCAGAAGACAATCATTGACACCCTTCACAAGGAGGGTAAGCCACAAACATTCATTGCCAAAGAAGCTGGCTGTACACAGAGTGCTGTATCCGAGCATGTTAACAGAAAGTTGAGTGGAAGGAAAAAGTGTGGAGAAAAAGATGCACAACCAACCGAGAGAACCGCAGCCTTATGAGGATTGTCAAGCAAAATAGATTCAAGAATTTGGGTGAACTTCACAAGGAATGGACTGAGGCTGGGGTCAAGGCATCAAGAGCCACCACACACAGGCGTGTCAAGGAATTTGGCTACAGTTGTCGTATTCCTCTTGTTAAGCCACTCCTGAACCACAGACAACGTCAGAGGCGTCTTACCTGGGCTAAGGAGAAGAAGAACTGGACTGTTGCCCAGTGATCCAAAGTCCTCTTTTCAGATGAGAGCAAGTTTTGTATTTCATTTGGAAACCAAGGTCCTAGAGTCTGGAGGAAGGGTGGAGCAGCTCATAGCCCAAGTTGCTTGAAGTCCAGTGTTAAGTTTCCACACTCTGTGATGATTTGGGGTGCAATGTCATCTGCTGGTGTTGGTCCATTGTGTTTTGAAAACCAAAGTCACTGCACCCGTTTACCAAGAAATTTTGGAGCACTTCATGCTTCCTTCTGCTGACCAGCTTTTTAAAGATGCTGATTTCATTTTCCAGCAGGATTTGGCACCTGCCCACACTGCCAAAAGCACCAAAAGTTGGTTAAATGACCATGGTGTTGGTGTGCTTGACTGGCCAGCAAACTGGTATTGTCAAGAGGAAAATGAGAAACAAGAGACCAAAAAATGCAGATGAGCTGAAGGCCACTGTCAAAGAAACCTGGGCTTCCATACCACCTCAGCAGTGCCGCAAACTGATCACCTCCATGCCACGCCGAATTGAGGCAGTAATTAAAGCAAAAGGAGCCCCTACCAAGTATTGAGTACATATACAGTAAATGAACATACTTTCCAGAAGGCCAACAATTCACTAAAAATGTTTTTTTTATTGGTCTTATGAAGTATTCTAATTTGTTGAGAGATAGTGAATTGGTGGGTTTTTGTTAAATGTGAGCCAAAATCATCACAATTAAAAGAACCAAAGACTTAAACTACTTCAGTCTGTGTGCATTGAATTTATTTAATACACGAGTTTCACAATTTGAGTTGAATTACTGAAATAAATGAACTTTTCCACGACGTTCTAATTTATTGAGATGCACCTGTAAATGCAGCCTTGGTAAGCATAAGAGATAAGTACTTAACTTTTTTTTTTTTTTCTTGCCAAAGCCACTTTTACCTCTTTTTTGTGATTGGTGAGTGTTCATTTTCTTATAGGCTACATGATAAATAACTTTTTGTGTGGGTATGTTGTGAATCTGAAGTGAGTTATCTCATTTATGCTTTCTTCTTTCTCTATTATAGTGGTTTTATAACATTGCAGTGCCTCTTTTCAGTCTTGCCAACATCTTCCTCTTTCTTTTTACCTTTTTCACCCTTGTGTGCTTCTGTGCACTCCCTTTTTCTCTTGTTGCTCTTTGTGGGTTTTGAGTGCTCATGCCCTGGGCTCAGTTGTGTAATGTTCCCTGTAGGGCATGTTGTAGCCTACATGATGTCCTGCTCTTGCTAGAGCTGTGTTGAGCACTTAAGGAGAGGAGACCCTCAGCCATTCTGGGACAAATACTGCGGCCATGCTAATGTGACCTGTGTTCACTGCCACTTTCCACATGCCCTTTCCTTTAATGTGCATTTCTCTCTTGTGCCAAGTCACATTTTAACCCCCTGGGGTTATGTACTGTTCAGAGCATCCTGTACATCTGTTAAACAGCTTCAGCTCTGAGTCAGTGCTACATTTACATAGGGAATTTCCTAACAGTCGCCACATTATTAAATATGAACAATATCTAATATTAAATAGTAATTTTAATATTTAATAGTAAAATGTTAAATACATCATGATTAAACAATGTGAATTCATTTTTAAATAATATTAGGCCTACGTATTTGATGAAATGATATTTGTACATTTATATGGCACATAATGAAACATCTAATCATTGAGAGAGCTGTGATCTGTTTGTGTAGGATGAAACTGGTGCTTATGTGATTGACCGAGACCCTACCTATTTTGGTCCCATACTGAACTATCTGCGACATGGGAAGCTGGTTTATAACAAGGAGTTGGCAGAAGAAGGTCTGTTAATTCACTTTCTTAACTGTTATCCGTCTATGCATTTTTAAAATGCATTGCCTTATTTTAATATTATACTATAATATACATTTAATAACACATCATAACCAGGGATGCATTGGTACAATATGATCATCTTCGTTTTTTTCTATTTGTTGGTACTGTTATTTTATTAGCATTTATATACTATTATAGTATGTATTAATATTTTGAATTATTATTATTTTTTTTTTTTTTTTCAGTTTAGTATTTATTTTCAGTTTTAGTTTTTAGTCATTTTAGTACTTTCAGTTAGTTGCCATGAGAAAATTTCACATTTTCGATTAATTTAATGGGTATAGTTTACTATTTATATTTAATTTTATTACGGTTTTATTTCAAATGATGAAAATGTTTGTAGTACTTTTATTTAACAGCATTATTTGATTTAATTGTACATTCTCATTTCCCCTATTTTTTACATTTAGATTTCCTTTGTCTTCATCTAGTGCTCACTTTAAAAACGCTGTTGAATATAATATTTAGCAAATCTCAAAATAAATGTTTTTATACTGTACATTCATTTAGGCATCACTACATTATAATTTGTTGAATTTACAGCAATTCATTTTAGTTTTTAGTGTTTTATTTTTAATTTATTTGGAATTTCAATATTGGAGCAAATCTAGTCGAAGCAACATATAACTGTAACCAAATCCAAGTTCAGTTTTTAAAAGTAAAGTGTGTCTGTGCCTTCAGGTGTCTTGGAGGAGGCAGAATTCTACAACATCACACCGCTGATTAAATTAATCAAAGAGAGGATTCTTGAGCGAGACTCCAAGGCCACACAGGTAATGAGCAGGGCCTTTATCATGCCTCCACGTAGCTTCGCTTTATAAAAAATAGCACTTTTTGTCATTAGTATCCATTTTTTCAGCTTCTTAACTTTCTCAGCACTGTATTTTTTTGTCCATCTCAGCTTCTACTGTACATTAATGACTGTATTTGCGTGCTTATGCAACAGCTGTCGGTTTCCCGCCCACTCTTGCTTTTCTTTCCGTACTTGCCTTTTGGCATCATCCTCTGCTTCCCACAACATTCCTTTTTTACACTTCACCAGTCTTCACCCTCTCTCTGCCTCTCATACAGCAGGTACCACCAAAACACGTGTACCGGGTGTTGCAGTGTCAGGAAGAGGAGCTGACCCAGATGGTGTCCACCATGTCGGACGGCTGGAAGTTTGAGCAGGTCAGCGTGCGCGCCTGCCGAAAACCCCGCCCCGGACTGCTCTGGACTGTGGGTTGGACTGACACTGAGTCGATTTCCCTTCCCCTGATCCTAATGCTCCCAGTGTCCAATTCTCCCCTCAGATTCAGAGTCCAGTAATGTAGCTAAAGTGTGAAATTAAACTTTTTGACATTTGCATTCAACTGGATTTTATATGGTCAGTTGCACCAAACCCTCTTTTTTTGTAAAATGACAAATTATATGATATTATTCCGGATTTGTCAGTATGTAGTTTTGCATATCCCTACTGATATTGTGCACATAAGAGAGGAGAAAAACTACATATTTTGAAGTAAAAAGGCTGATTTATCTTCCACCATATACCAATCAGATGTGTTTCTTAAAGGGACAGTTCACCCAAAAATGAAAATTGTCATTTTACTCGGCGTCATGCCATTCCAATCCTGTATGCATTTCTTTTTTCTGTGAAAGACAAAAGAACTTTTGTGGAACATTTGTAACCGAACAACATTGATGCCTATTTCCATTGCATGAACAAAATCAAAATCTTTTGTTCTACACAGAAGATATAAAGTCATTCAGGTTTGGAACGACATGGGCTTGAGTAAATGATGACAGAATGTTAATTTTTGGCTGAACTATCCATTTAAACTTTCAATGCAGTGCTCATGGTGTGAGACACTAAAAAACAGCATGAGACATGATGCAACATCCAAAAACATCCATCTGATTTTGCTGAGTTAGATGTGTTCCTAGGTCAACATATTTTCTTGACCCTGGAGCAACATTTTAATCCATAAATTTTAGTCTTGACCATATCCCTACACCTAAACCTAACCTTAACCATGAGTAATCCCTAAAATCTGAGGAAATGATAGATGAATGACGCTGATGTACAAGCACCAAACACTGATTGTAAGCCTAAACTTCACAAAAACTATAAACTGGCTCTTCAAATCTGATTGGTTAATCACAATGTTGTTCCAGGGTCAATAAAGATGTTGATCCAGGAACATGTCGCACTTGGTAAAATCAGGTTCTGCTCATATGTACATGGTGAGCGTGATTTCACCAAGTACAGCATGTTCCTGGATCAACATCCTTGTTGACCCTGGAACAACATTGTGATTAACCAATCAGATTTGAAGAGCCAGTTTATAGTTTTTGTGAAGTTTGAGATATAACTTTTCAGGAAATATCTGTTTTAGGCTTACGATCAGGGTTAGGTGCTTCTACACCCTGGTTAATCAGCTATCATTTCCCACTGATTTCAGGAATAAATTATGGGTAGGGTTAGGTTTAGGGGTAGGGATTGGGTTAAGTCTATATTTTTGGACAGTAATGTTGATCCGGGATCAACAAAAGATGTTGATCCAGGAACATGTCTTACTTGGCAAAATCACAGCGACCATTTTGCAATAACAACCGGCTAGATGCAGTTACTTGCCACATAAGCAAATAATTAGATACGAAATATTGAATTAAGTTTAAATATTCGAACGAAAAGCTTCTGTGAAGAAAGCAGTTGCTAGTAAGTGGCAAGGATACGGTGCCGTCATACCACTTATTGCACAACATTACACCACATAAATAATTAAGGCAATAAAATATATTGATCTAAGACTAAACCCTTTTAAAATCTTACCAGTTTGTTAGTTATCTTATAGGGATGTGCACGAGTACTCGATTAATCGATTACTCGAACGCATCAGCCACGATCGAGCATGAAAAGGATGATCGATTGGCTCTAAAAATGCTTTTTTTTTTTAAATTAAACTACTTTCATTCTTTCTGATTGGTTATGCTGGTATTTGGGCGGTAGTCTGATATTTGATTGGTTATGGCTGTGAGAAGTTGCGGTCTAGAGACAAGACTGGAGCACAGAGCGAATATGGCTTCAAAAGCGCGCAGCGATGTCTGGCAGCACTTTGAAAAACTTGACGAAAAAAACTGTCAAGTGTAAGATGTGCAGCGCCACACTCGTCTACAACTCCACAACGAGTTCGATGCGTTACCATCTTGCACATAAACACAAAAAAGCAGATGATGCCGATGCCACTACCAGCAGTCAGACGAGCATAAGAGATTTCACCATCAGACAGAAATGCGACACAGGCAGGGCAGAGAAGATGACACAGCTAGCAGAAATGACAGCAGAAGACTTGCTGCCTATTAGTTTTGTTGAAGGTTTTAAACGTTTAATGAATTACGTTGAGCCCCACTATACTGTCCCATCGCGCAAAACGGTCACTGCAAGGATTGATGCTCTATACGAAAAATGCGCTTGTTCACTAAAAGACAGTCTGTCGAAGCCAGTGCGGGTGGCTATAACGACTCGTGGACCTCGCTAACCACTGAATCGTATATGACGCTAACCTGTCATTACATAAATTAATGGAAAATTCACAGCGCAGTATTAGAGACGCGAGGTTTCGAGGAAAGACACACAGCTGTGAACATTGCCAACTACCTGAAAGACCGCCGGTCTAATTGTAAATAGACTCCGCACTCGGCTTTCATCTGAGCACGTAGGCCGACTGATCTTTTTGGATAAAAATATGTAGTCCTTATGTTAAGTTTTATTAGCCATGCATGGTAAAATATTCAGGCTGTTTTTGTTTTAAGTTTTAAGCAGCATAGTTAAATTATGCCGGCTTTATTTTATTTACCTTTACCGACTGATCATTTTGAAAGAAATGTTATGTTACCTAATCTTTAAGTTTTATAGCTGTGGTAAAAATATTCAGGCTATTTTTATTTTAAGTTTACGCAGCCAAATTATGCTGGCTTCTAATTTTCGTTAGGCTATGGGCTACTTAACAGTCGTTTGGTGAAGTTGTATTAAAGTATTAAACTTTATTTTTGCGAACCTTTTCCAAAAAAACTTTTTTGATCCACAGCTGTTGTGATGCTGCTGAAGTAAAATATTGTTTTGTTAAAAATAACAGTTGAATAAAATAACTGAAAAGCAGAGTAACGAGTGTTTTATTTGTTTTCTAAAACATAGAAAAAGGTAGGTTATCTTTTTAAAAACTGATCCAAAATATTTATACAAATAAGACACACATATTGATGGGGATAATACTGTAAAATAACTTTGTTTTTATTTTGCGGGGCTTCAGTTGCCGTTGTTTTAAAGTGCCCTGTATATACAATGCATCATGTAGAAAAAGCGCTTCAGCTTCACCTCACGCTGTTATTTCTTTTAAATGTTTACTGTATTAACCACTATTGATGGTGATTTTTAATAATCTGTGTTAATTTAATTATTTTCTGAATCCTGTCATAGTTTTATCAACAACGTTTTTAACAGGGCTTTAATTAAAATATTTTAATTGTTGCTATGATGCACACGCCCCGCCCCTTGCTTAAGCTCCACCCCCGATTAATCGAGTACTCGTTTCTCAAACCTGTGGATTACAGTGTGCAAAACAATCTTTGCAAAATGGCAGAAGCTTCGTTTGTATGAAACGAGAGAGTGAGTCCGCAATACCAGGATGACATAATTAAATATTTTGGACGCATAATATTGAATTGAGTTTCAGGATTTTATTAGCTAACCAAACACAAAGCTTCCACCAAGAAATGATGTTCCCAGCAAGCGAATAGCGATGACTGCAGTTACCTGGATGAGCCTGTTTTATTAGCCTTAATAACGCAACTGACCACACTATCAGCACTATCAACACACTAAACTTCTCTCTGAGAAGTTGTCTACTAATTATTTTGCTTTAAAGCACAGCCATAAAAAACATTGGAGCTAAATCTAACTCAAAAGAAAATAGGTAAAACTCATCAATAGACTAGTCAGTTGGTGGAAGACTAACTAAAGGTTGACCAACCTGACCTATCTCTAATGAAAGCAATGAAGATGTTTTTGGTACAGCTGACCATCTTGATGTTTTCCTTTATTTCCTCACCCCTTTCCTCTCATAATGTATGTGTCATAATGAAAGACCTCTCTCTCTCTTTCTTGGCTGTTCTTTCCTTTTCAAGATGGTGAACATTGGCTCATCTTACAGCTACGGAACAGAGGACCAGGCTGAATTTCTCTGTGTGGTGTCAAAAGAGTTGCATACCTCGGGTGGAGGTTTGGGGACAGAGCAGAGCCACAAGACTAAGGTTGGAGCACCTACAGACAAATAAACTCATTTTCTGCTCTCTGTGCCACCTCACAAACTGTAAAGCACAGTGACTCATTCCTCAAAAACATGCATACAACCTACAAAATCTGCATCTCTTCACCTCATTCCACATCAATAGCCTTGATATCCATTCGCACACCGACTCTTCACATATTCATAAATCTTTTTCATTTTTTTTTTTGCTATGCCATCATCTGTTGTGCTGCGATCCCTCCGGTTTCTGTTCACCCTGTTGTCCACTCATAACACAACTAGACCTCGGACACACAGGAGGAAGATGGAGCGAGGGAGGAAGAGGAGGAGGAGGATGAGGAGGAGGAAGTGGGAGAGAGAAATGCCACCCCCAATGAGTGGATTAGAGATTAGCAGAAACTTGTGTCAAAGGAATTGGTGAGGAAATCCCGTCATGTTGGTTGTATTAGTGATAGATGTGCAAAATTTTAGTAGTCGGAGGGTTTCAGTAAATTGCATTTCAGTGCACCAAATTAAACGATCACAAAGAAACAACAATAGAACTATATTAAACTGGAAAAAAAGCCCTCTTATGTAAGTTTGTAGTTTTACTTGCCTTTTTTTGAGAACAGTGCACTGAAATGAAATACCCTTCACCTCCTAGCTACTCCCAAGCATGATTTTCCCTTGTAAGTAACTATTCATAAGAGTGCAGACAAACTATTGTGCACCTTGAATAAATTTAGCTTTAAAATGGGATTTTTAGCAAAGGTCATCAGACCAGAAATGATGACCGAATGACTCAACCGAATGACTCCTTAATTTTTAGCACAGCGTTTGTTCCATAAATTGCCATTGAGTCACTGCCATCTCCACCCATATCCACATCTTCAGCAAAAATTATCTTTGTATTACATGGAATATACAAGGAGGCATATTTCACACTGTACACTATTCATATCAGAAATTATTAGTAATTATTTCTGTAGACATACACTGCCGTTCAAAAGATTGGGGTCTTTTTTTTGTTTGTTTTTGAAGTTGTTTTTCAAGTCTCTTAATCAAGAATACAGCAAAAACAGCCCTTTTTTTCAAATATTATTACAATTTAAAATAGCTGCTTTAAACGGATTATGAAATTGAGAATCAAGATTTTTTACAAATATAAGAGATTACTCTTCAATGAAAACATAATGCAAGTTTGTATACTGAAAAGTAAGCAAGCAAAAATAATTACTACACTGAAACAGACTGTTGCAATTGCTGCACTGTTTTGATTTCCTGACTCTGGATCTGATTTGGGCTCAAATATTTACGGCTCTATCACAGCCCTTGCCATCTCGAGTTTCAAAACACACAACATGCTGTAAAAGTGGGCATGGATATGGTGTGACGAAGTTAGCCAATCACAGCCTTTGGCTTTTACTTCTGTTTCAGCAAGGTGTTTTTCACAGAGTAAAAATGAGGATTTTTACAAATATTAGACCTTTTTGGCTCAAAAAAAACTTTGTAAACTTTATGAACTAACCTTTATTTCATGAACCTTTAGTAAATTTTAAAATGTAATTTATTCCTGTGTTGTGAAGCAGTTTTCAGCAGCCATTACTCCAGTCTTCAGTGTCACATGATCCTTCAGAAATCTTTCTAATTTGCCGTTTTGGTGCTCAAACGTTTCTTATTATTTCTATTGAAAACAGCTGTGCTGCTAAATATTTTTGTGGATACTGTGATAGTTTTTTCAGGAGATACAGAACAGCATTTAGTTGAAATCTTTTGTAACACTATAAATGTCTTTGTCACTTTTGGTCAATTTGATGCATAATTTCTGAATATAAGATCATTCTTTTTTTTTTTTTTAAAGATCTTATTGACCACAAACACTTGAATGGTAGTGTATTTCTGCGTCTATAATGCCTTTTCCAACTCTCTTGCAGCTGTTCCAGATCCATGGGTCCCGGATGTAGGATACAAAGAATTTTATTTTTCTAGATACCCATTTTATCATGTGCTCATGATGCTGTTTTTATAGCCATACTTTTTTAGATTTGTTGACTTGAACAACGGGTATTAGCGGGAGATAAGAACTTCACATCCAGCAGCAAAAAATGTCATTGTTTTAAATTGAAATGTTCCTGAAAACAAAAGTCACTTAAGGTATTAAAAGAAAGACACAGTTACTTACAGTTACTATCTTAGTACATGGCCTGTTACCAAAGAGTGCAACCTAGTTATGGGATAAAACTTCAGTAAATATAATGCATTTAAACAAAAACTAAAGAATTTAGTCTGGTTTAGTCAGGAAATACATTGTCATCAATGATGGAAAGACAGTAATCATTTATGTAGTATTTAGGGTTTAGGTTTTGCACATTTACTGTTGTAGAAAAAGGGCGGCTCTGCTACATGAACAAGTCATGTCCTGTTCCATTTAGCATCAGCTTAGGGTAAAGTGCCAGCAGTGTCACCCTGGCAGACCACCAGCACTGCACTTTAGCCCCATTTACAGTCTGCGGCAGTTCATTTTGATAGTCGTTGGCGCCAACTAGAAGGTCAGGGTGTCATAGAGGTCACTGGGATATTGTGGTTCTGGTTGTGTTTGTATACCGTATATGGATTTTTAATAGGTTCTAGGCTCAGTTTACTTAAAATGAAGTTCAGATAATGTGCTGGAATATGATACTGTGTCACTTGCTAATGTGTTTTGTGTGAAGGCTAGATTTCTTTCAAAGGAACAAAGCCTGGCAATCAAAATCGTTCAAATCAACATGCCTCAATTCAACAAATGATCAAGCACCTTTTGCTCCCTTAGCATTCTTTGGGATTTTTATGTGCTGTGGGCTGGTTTGCATGCCTAAGCTTGTTTATTATTAAATATGCTTAAAAATTTTGCACAAATTTGTGAAGATACAGTGCCCCAAAAACATGTTTGGACACTTAAGCCACAGTTAAACATGGATGAATGTGATTGCATTATATAGCAAACCAAGTGGCTGATGGCTCAAGCACACTTTATAAGCAAAACATTTCAGAAAAGGAAGTTTATTAGAATTTTGTAGCTACTTTAATAGGACACCTATGTTAACCATGAGGAACTAGTTTCATATATCATATATCAGGGCACCAGACAAAAAAAAAAAATCATCAATTAAGGAGCCATTGATGTTGTACTGTAATACAGCAATAAGCCCCAAGAAGCCGAGTTTTACTGTGAATTTAGAACAGCTAAGGGGCGTTATTAGGTACGACACGGACCAGAGTGCCTAAAACCCTCTTAGCTGTTATAAATTCTCTGTAAACCACGGCCTCACGGGGCTTCTTGCTTTTATAAAACGGTTATTCCATATACGTAACAAGGTTTCACAAAATAAAACAAAGTAAATAAAATGTAATGATATTAATAAAAATATTCTTTCGCCAAACAATGTAGTTCCTCAGAAACTGTTGTGGTTGCAACAAAGTGGTTGCCGAGTAACATGCAGGAACAGAGAGGTGTATGTTTGTAGAGTAATTTACAACAGCTTAGAACATGGCTCAACCAATCAAAAAATCAATGATCGGAACTATCCGTTTTATAATCTTATGAAATAGCCTACCTTTTGATGTTCATTCATGTTTCGTACTATAGTAGTAAAGATAAAGATATGATGGGTTCACATGCTGCTTGACCTGAGGCACTAAAGCGATTGCTCGTGCCGCATTAAAGAGCGTTTGAATTTTGTTATGAATTAGGCAGAATTTTAAAGCTGATATTTATTAAAATGTAACAGAACTAGTGCTGTCAATCGATGAAAAAATTTAATTGCAAATTTAAAATTCTAGGATTTACCTGTAAATGTGTTGAAAAAGAAATGCATGAAACTAGTTTAAGGGAACAGAACCTTTCACACTTCCCCCAGGTATGAGACATAATCCTTATTATTCTTTTATCATTATTATTTTGTTTTTATTCAGCCATTATCAGCCTTTATACTGGCAATAAAACGTTTACCAAGCCATATCCCTTCAATCCCAGTATACATTTTCCCAACTATTATCAAAAGTATTTCTAAGTAAATACAACAAAACATTTCTTGCGACCTTACGTGAAGTATTATGACAAAATGCATTATGAAGAAGAATTGGACCTGTTCTGCAGGTGCATTAGAGCTAACATTAGCATCATGCTACATAAGACAATTTATGAGATTAATAGTACACTTTTACTCAGAACTCACTTCAAACCACCATCGAATGTTTGTAATAACTTCCTTTTACGATCATATGTGGAATTTGGTCGTTTACTGTTGTTAAAATGTTATTTATAGCCTTTTATATCGCTGTACAAATTAGCATAGATGTACACATTCACCTCAAGAAAATCACATACAAATATCCTATCGTAATCGTGTGTTTATTATCTTATATAATCTATAGTGGCTGTTGTCATGTTTATTTCTGCTGCTCTGCTGAAACTCACGTTGTTTGTGATGTTACCGCCTCTCTGTTCTTAAGTTGCCAGGGATACATTCCAAGTATAATACACATTAGTAAAAAGATCTATTTTCATTTTTATTTGTCTATATACACTTTGGGCGGCCGCGGTACATTATAAAAGTAGCCCAAAAAACCGCAACCCACAGCTCTGTAATTCTTTCCTGCGACTGTATTTTCAAAATAGCCCACTTGTGCCGTTGCCCTGGCAACACTGATTTGCTGTACCCTCATCACACAATGATAGATAACCTTCCGCGCTGCGATGACGGGAAGAAGTTGGGGTCAAACCTTATCAAACGATTAATTTGCACTAAAAAAATATTAACGCGTTACATTTTTTGGATTAATCGCACGTGTTAAAGTTGACACCCCTAAACAGAACACAAAGCTTATTGCGATTACTGGACGGCAAGTACACTACAAATAATATGAAGTTCACGCATCAACATAACACGGCATATAGACTAAAGATCTTGAGAAGCCATAGTATCGATTATAAACGATAATTGTCAATGATATTGCCAATATCCACATAGCTGACAGCTTTACCTGTTGTAGTTTGTTCAAGTTAGCAGGTGTGCCGTCAGCGCCGGTGTTCAGCAGAGATGAGGATGGTTTTTCCACTAAAACTTTGATGCGCATCATCTCAGTTTAACAACATAAAAGATGTCATCGCAAAACAATCAGGAAAAAAGGCATTACATGCAAATTTTTAAAGGGGTCATATGACGCGATTTCATGTTTTCCTTTGTCTTTGGAGTAGTGCTGTCAAACAATTAATCGCCTCCAAAATAAAAGATTTTGTTTACATGCATATATGTGTGTGTACTGTGTACATTTATTATGTGTATATATATAAATACACACACATGCATGTATATATTTAAGAAAAATGTTATGTTTATATTTTAAATATATTTATATATAATATAAATGATATCAATAAATATATACGTGTACATGTGTGTGTATTTATATATACACATAATAAATATACACAGTACACACACATATTGTGTAAACAAAAACTTTCATTTTGGATGCGATTAATCGCGATTAATCGTTTGACAGTACTACTTTGGAGTATTACAAGCTGTTCATGCACATATAAGATCCTTAAAGTCCCAAAGATCAAAGTCTCAAACCCAAAGAGATATTCTTTCTAAAATTTAAGACTCATCCACGCCCTCCTAAAATGCCTCATTCAAACAAGCCCACACGTATCTACTTCACTGTGTGGGAAGATTTGCATAACACTGCACAAATGTTTATGCGAAGAAGCCGTAACTGTTGTTCTCGCTGTAGTATTGTTGCAATCGCCGCCATGAAAGCAGATATTCCAAATATGGTAAGGGGCATAACATTTCCGTCACAAACTTAAGGTACTCGGCCAATCACAACACACTGGATAGTTGGCCAATCAGTGCTTTTCAGAACGATGAACTTTGTAAAAATCGATAGTTTCAGAAAGGCAGGGCAGAGAGGAGCAACAATAATATAAAGTTTGTGGAAAATAATGTGTTTTTTGAACCTTAAACTGCGTAAAAACACATTGCATTACACCAAATACACCAAATAATTTTCTTTTAAGCAACGTCATATGACCCCTTTAAATCATAGCATGTAAAGTCGCCAGTGGCGATCTCAGCAAAAATTTCACTCACAAATTAATATTTTTGGTCGCAGTCTGGAGCTCTGTATATACAGTATATATGCTAAAAATAGCATTGAGACCAGTCAATTAAAAATAAAGAAATGCTTTGTTCTGAGAAAAGGCCATGCTTCATTTGTTTGCAGATGCCACTTGGTTTGATATTTCCCATTTAATGCAGTAAAATTCATTTTTAAATGTGACTTAAGTGTTTAGAAACTATATTTGGATGGGTAAAAGGATTTTTTGTCATCATGTTTGATGACAGCATTATCATTGTCTTTTTGTAAACATTTAATCTGTTTGTAATCGCAACAAGACCTCTTATTATAACTACATTTATACAGAGGAAAGAGGTATTTGCAAACACAATTTAGTAGCTAGTGTTCGTTACTGGGTCAATCAATTCTTATTCTGTCCCCATTAGCTACTGCTATGTTCCAGAACTGTGAGCATAATTGTTTCTAGACACAGAATAGTGACAGAGAAGATATCAAACTCTAAATGTGTAGACTGATGTGGAAGCAGCAAATGTTTTAAAACACATATCTTACTAGTGTGTCAGTGCTGTACATTATAGTAATATCTTTAAATTTGTTCTGGTGTGTTGAACAAATCTTATCACTGCATTGAATTTAAGAAGTATGTTTTAGTTTTAAACTGTATCTTGTTTGTGTTAATAGCATCCTTTTATATGGCCTTTTTTATAATCATACTGTGCCATTCATCTGTATTTATTTTAGTCCAATAAATGTCAAGATTATGTTACTTGTCAGGGCACAGGTAATGTTATGGTTTATATTGAATTTTATTCTGTAGACACACAATGTTAATTTAATTTTTTATGCCTTTGTTACATGTATTTTACATTTTCCAGTCAAAAAATGTCAGTGTCATCAAAATGAAGTCTTTTTCTTTTCGCCCCGCTTTCTTTTGTTTTTGAAAAATGTTATATTTATGTGCATTGTTTATACCATACTTCCACTCTGAGCTCTCACATTATATTTATTTATTAAATATGGGATGTGTATTGGCTTATTAATTTATTTATTTTTCTTGGTGTTAAAATGAATTGAATTTTATTTATTTCATTTTTTTTATTTATACATGTATTTTAGATGTATAATTATGTACTTTAATTCATACATATTGCATAATTCATAAGTTTTGATTAGCATTGAAAGCACATCTGCCTGTTGAAACAAACCCCTCAAGTTAAGAAAATAATTATTAATGGCTTTGTGAACTTAAAGGGTTTTGTTGCAACGGGGCACAGACCCCTAGTAGTGTATGTATGCCAAAGAAAATTAGATTAATTTTTGTTTCTTCAGCTGAGAGAATATCTTTTAGCACAGAAAACAATCATGAATTAGATGTCCAAGCAGCATTGTTGTGTAAATAGTTATCAAAATGATTTCAATAAAGTTTAGAGTTTCTTTTTCAAAATTCATGTTTTCATGTTTATTATAATATTTACATGAAAATTAAATATCTAATGTACGAAACATACTGTTACAGTCACATGCTCCATGAACAATCACTGAATAACGTCAGATGTACTGCAGTTTGTTGCAGTGTTTAACATCGCTGCATGGTTAAACGTATTAATGCAATTGCATTTAAAGTTTAGCTTATTGCTGTGTCAGATTAGATTAAGAAGGAGAAATAGAAGTTTACAACACTTAATAACAACTAATAATGTTAGATAACTCTATAATAATAAATCCAAATATACAGTATTTACATTTTGCAGTGATTTACACTGAAATCCAGTTCTGTTAGCAAAAAAGGGTTTGGTCCAGATGCACATGTGGCAGTGTGTTAGTTTAATGTTCAGCGTTGGATTTACAGGTATGTGCTAAAACTGTCACCGGTGGCCAGGTGGAGATACTCTGGCTGCTCTGTGCAATTCATTTCCACTTCCGCGCTGAGCTTCCTGGGACGTGCTGAAAGGGTCTTTCTCTTCCACAAGCTGGAGGGCCGCTTCTCTAGACACGTCTTTATCATTTGAGACAGGTCCTGCTGCAGATTCTGGAAGTTTTCCCTGCCAGGAGGAGAGTTCACAATAATGAAATCTAAGTAATGAATTCACAGTCGAGTTATGAGGATTGATATAGATCATAAAATGTTAAACTCACGCTGTTGGAGGTGTAGGCAGATTGTAATTCTGCCCTGTAACTCCGGTCAACCAGTATGTTGTTTCTTTTCCTTTACCCTGTAGTGTATATAAGGACCAATGCTGTTATTGTAAAACAAACTATTTCATTTAATATTTAAAAACTAAAAATATAAAAAGCTAATTCAAACTATTAATAAATATCATAATAGTGTAAATAACACTGATGAGAACAATCATTAAAACATTTTTACAAAAGTGAGAGACAATAATCACACCTTTAAGTAAGTTTCTCCTCTCTTTTCATACTCAAACTTGCAGTCTGTGCGTTGGAGAATGTTGATAGTCGACTGACTCACATGAATTCGTAGTGCTGGGGTGAAAAGATCAATGTAGAATAAAATACAGAATAGCAGTAGAGGGATTTCCCACAATGCTTTGGTTAGGGAAAGATGGAGAATAGATTTACAGTACCACTCAAAAGTCCAGTAACATTTAAAAAAAAAAAAAAAAAAAAGTAACATTTTACAGTTTTTCTCAATCTTTCTCAAGTTTTCTTTCAAATTTTTGGAAAGTTTCCACAAATTCATTGGAACATTTCTGCCCCTTTGTACCCCTACTTGCCGTTGCAATGAAATGTGGATCACAGTCTTGCCAATCAATCAAGTTTAGAAACATATAGTTTGCCCAGCACAATCATTACCATTTTTTAATGAGGATGAACATCACAACCCTAAAGAGCAGCAGCAGCTGCTGCAGTGCTGTATAAATACATATATATTTGTACATTACATTTGTGTTACGTGTAAACTATGAACATTCACAGTTGCTTGTTGTGGAAGAGCAATAGGAAGATATGAAAGAATGTGTGGTGCTGTTGTTAGGGGAAGACAACAGAGTGTGTAAAAATGAATAAGCAATGGTGAAATTTCAGTTTACATGTAACACATTTCTACAAAAATAAATGTACTGTATAAATAAAAATCTTCATTTCCTTTTTGTCCTAATACATTTTTACCTACTGTTGAAATATGTATCTAAAATGCTCAGTAAAATGCATATATACAAAATGAAATCTGTATATAACAAATATTTCCACGGTGAAAAAAACATCCAAACATTTTGACCAGTGTGGCTCGCACAATTACAAAAAAACGTTTTTCATTTTGGTGGCACTGGCCAAGTCACTGACACAATAACTAGGTTTTGAAGCATGAATTAAATGTTTTGGGTGAGTTACTACCTTTTGCAGACATGCAATAGGGTTCTGATGTTTCAGCACACAGTTTTGACAATTGCACATACAGTTTAGAGATTGTTTCAAAAAATGTGCAATTGAGAAAAACTATAATGCAATTTGAAGTAAGATTTTCATGTGACGGCAAAGCTGAATTTTCAACAGCCATTACTCCAGTCCTCAGTGTCATGTGATCCTTCAGAAATCATTCTAATATGCTGATTTGATGTTTATCTCTTATTATCAGTGTTGAAAACAGTTGTGCTGCTTAATCTATTTGTGAAAATCAGGATTCTTTGATGAATAGAAAGTAATTTCAAAATAACTGCAGCACTACTCACGTAGACCTGTGGACTCCATACGAGATGCTGTGTTGACAGTGTCGCCAAACAGGCAGTATCTGGGCATTTTAATTCCGACTACACCAGCAGCACAGGGCCCTGTGCACATTAGACAGACATATTACACACTATGGGTTTTTAATCAAAAAGTATATATATGTTTGAAGCGAGACTGTTCTGGGTCACTGATGACTTCTTCATTGAGATCTTCAACATTCTATTTTTTCTTACACTAACCCTTATATTTAAACACATTTTTTGCTGCTGTGCCGTTAAGAAATGCCCTCTGCAAAACTTTAGTTTATAAGAACTCAGTGTTGAGGGGAGTACAATGAATGAGTGGCCGTTACCTGAATGCACACCGATGCGGATCCACATGGGTATCCCAGGCAGATGCTGTAACTGAAATGTGCCCATGAAGGACAGGATGTCCAGTGCCATGCAGCAGATATCCTTTGCATGCCTGTTCCCATTGCGTCGAGGAAGACCAGACACCACCATGTATGCGTCACCAATCGTCTCCACCTGAAACAGATACACAAACGTCACTTTGGAATTACTGGATTTCTAGCACTATAGTCAACAAAACCCACTGTTCATTTGTCTGAAATACCTTATAGACATCATGATTGTCAAGGATGCTGTCGAAGTTTTTGTAGATGTCATTGAGCATGTCCACTACTTCCATGGGTGTGCTGAAGTGGCACAATGTGGTGAAACCCACAATGTCACTGAAGTAAATGGTAACCTCGTCAAAGAGCTCAGGTTCCACTTTCCCTGTTTCCTTTAGAGAGCGCACAACCGGCCTGCAACAAATCCAAAACATTGAGAGTTAATGATTTGATTAATTAGCTGGCAGTATTAACATTAAAGTCTATACAAGACTGTCTAGATAACAATAAAACACTAAAAAATGCATTTAGGCATCAAAAAACGATAATGTACACTGTGAAAGATTTATAATTATTTACAGTTTTGCTAAATATTAGGCTATATTTAACTAAATTGAACAGTAGATGACAGCAATGCTAATCTAAATGTAAAAATATGGAAAGCGAGCATGTACATTTTTTAAAAATCCCCAATACTGGCCAATAACAATGTGTTACTGATATATTGCGCATCTCTAATAAGATTCTGCAGTGTTTGTTGTGTTCAGACCCTGGCAGAAGCATGAAGTTCAGGCAGTCCGCTCTGTCTCTCTCAGCCTTGTACAGAGCTGTGCGTTCCTCAACCAGCCGCTCCAGGTTACGGGAATACATCTGCAGCCGGCGGATCAGGTTCTCCATGTAGCTCTCATGTTCCTGGTTGTCCAGACTATTCAAAATCAAATCAGGAAATCATTTATTAGAGACAGAATTATTATTTAATGGGAGTTTTAGATGGTCCTCATACATTCTAATGGTCTAATGTGCTTATTTCATGTTCTATGTGGTTACAATATCTTTAAGATTTTTCACTGGTTGAACAAAAGCATATAAAGGTGACCTGACAATCTTCCATAGAGTGTTTTCTATCTTTTTGAAGTCTGGTCTTCTGTCTGGGTCTTCATCCCAACAATTTCTGATCAGCATGCACACCTGGAGAAACAGATTATTGAGTACAGAACAATATTTCTATAACATTAATAATCTTAATGTTAATCTCAACATTTACTAATACATTTTTAAGATCAAACATTCTGTGAAGTCAATGCTCTGTGAAATATCATGAACATATTTATTAACTAACAAACAAAGGTTAATAAATGCTGTAAAAAATATACTGCTCATTGTTACTGTTAGTTGATGCATTAATAATGTTAACAAATAAGACCTTATTGTAAAGTGTTACCCATGTTACTGTTTTTCCAACCATTTTTTAAACACAGTAACCCATCAACTAATTCAACTAACTAATTTATTGGTCCTGCGGTGGGAGAAAATTCATTTCTAAAAGCACAAACACTCCAAGCTTTTAAATAAAATAAGATCATAAAAGCTGAATGCTTATGGCACATTTCCAACTGCAGGCTATTATGTGTCAACTGCCTGTATGTTTTGGCTGCTTTTCATAACTATTTGGCTGCCATTACAGTCAAACATATGCATAGATACACACATACATACCTCTTGTTCTCTTTCACTAGTGCTCTCAAAGTTTAGGTCAGGTCTGAAGAAAGAGGAGGTCATACTAGGGAATTGCACTCTGGCCAGTTTCTCTGGTAAAATAAATAAATAAACAAATAAATAATAATAAAAAGTGGATCAGTTAAAGGAATTGTTCACCTAAACCAAAAACAATTTCCAAATCTGTCTGAATTTCTTCTGTTAAACATACACTACCAGTCAAAAGGGTGAGTAAATGAATGACATAATCAACTTAAATATTAAACAAAACACAGTGCTCGCGAAACATGGCAAAAGTTTCTCTTGCTTCATTCAGTATCCTATCAGGGCGACCTGAATGTAACAGCATTCAGAAGGAGCCCATCTAATTCCCTTCAGAAGATATAAAGTTGGAGGAAATGAGAGGCTCTGAAGACTCTTTTGTTGAGCTGGAAATATTGGCTGAAAATATTTCCACGTTCCTCCACCACAATGGCAAAGCCATTGTTGATTCAGGTGGCTCCTCAACACCCTCTACCCAAATAGGGGGAAATATGGCCATTTTTCTCTGCTGTGGCAGAACTATTTTTGGTTCAGTTTGAGGAACCTGAACAGCAAACTCCACCTGATGAAGTGAAAAACAGTAGCTGAACCACTGATGGTTCAGGAAGCACATCAACATCTTACTCCACCTGCTGAGGAGAACATACTGCCATCTCTGTCCACTGTGGACAAACCATTGACAATTCAGGAGGCATCTGATAAGGTGGAGAAAGAGTGTCTACCAGAAAGACGAAGGAGTAGAAGGACAAAGCGGGAGAGAAAGACAGACCCTTCAACTATAAAATGTCCAGATGCAAGTCCACCACCAGAAAAGGCAAAACTTGCTTGGATGGACATCAGTACTGCACACAATACCAAGGTTGAAGATGAAATTCCTGAAAAGCATAAGTGAGGGAGTGAAATGATCGTAGAGCTGGATCTGAGAAAAGAAAAAGAGGAGAGAAAGACTGAATATGCAACTCCACCACCTGCAAAAGCAAAGCTTGCTTGGATGGAGTCGGACAGTGCAAAAATTACGCATATGAATAAAAGAGAAAATGAAAAGACAAAGCCCAAAATTCAAGCAAGCAAAATAGAGGATACAAAGACAGAGCAGGCAGCAAATATCATTTCACCGCCAGCAAAGGGAAAAATTAGGGACATACAGGAACCTGAATGCAGCAGCAAAATCAGCCGACAGCAGGGATTTCTTTTTATTTATAAAATGGCAGAGAAAGAAAAACTGAAAATCAAAAAGGAAGAGAAATATAAAGGCAGTTACTGAACAAAAATATGTCAATGATCCATCTATGAAACACCTGCTCATCAACAAATTATGTTTTATTAACAAAGTTCGGGAGGAGCACGTTCAGATAATTAACCTAATTAACACGAGAGGAGCACAATCAGTACCTCACTTACCTCTGTTCATTGACAGTTTTCCAGAATCCCTCCACCTCCCCTTCTCCACACTTACAACTATTCCTGTCCTAACCTGTAGGGGGGTACTCTGGGTTCAGGCCAAAAATTCTGAGCTCGGAGCCCTCCCCTCAGACGAGGAGCGTCTCGCTGCAGCCCACAAGATCCAGGGGGCGTGGTTGGATCCAGATCCAACTCCTCCCACCTTACATATACCTAAACCTACCAATCTCCACCCCCTGATCCCTAAACCCACCCCATCTCCACCCCTAAACCTACATCTCCACCCCCTGGATGTGGATCCAACCACGCCCCCTGGATCTTTGGACTGCAGCGAGCCCTACTTGCCTCAGACAGCACGCCAAATACGCATAAACTTTATTCTATTTATTATATGTAAGTGTGAAGTCATATAGAACCTTGAGGACGGTCAGTTTGACAGGTGGTGGAAGACAAGAAAGATCAGACTCTCCAGTAAAAAAAATCACAATATAAATCAAGATCCTTGTACAAATGTTGTTCATGTCTTAATATGTCCTGCTGCTGTCTTACATTGAAAAAAAAAAAAAACATTAACATTTAGGTAACTGAAGCAAATAAAAAATAAAACCTTTTATTTTCTGATTTAAATATTTAATCTGTAGACAAAAATAAAATCTCCATCTAATTGTAGGTCTGTGGGGCGTATGTAATTGCACATGATGATATTTTAACTCATAATTATATTTCATGCACGTTTGTATAATTTGCACCATATTTTTAATAAAACAACAATTTTAATCTTTATAATGAAACTATAAAACATTTTGGCAACTTTAAAGCTTCATTCCCTATTCATTGTAATTGCATGGATAAGAGCTACCAGCATATTATTCCAAAAAAACAAACAAAAAAAAACTTTTTTTGTGAGTAAATGATTGAGTTCAGAATTTAATTTTTTTGGCTTAACTATGGTTTCAAAATTAAACATCGCATGTAGCATAAACAAATGCACGCATGATGGGATATCACCAGTAGGTGTCACAGTTGAATGCGGCTTTCTCTCACCAGTACGATCAGAGCAGGCGCTTGTATAGAATGTGCACTTTCTCATCATGATCTCCTGGGAAATGATAGCAAAACTGTACACGTCTCCTTTCTGAGAGGTCCCCTCCTTCCTCAAGTGTTCAGGGGCCGTCCACAGATCTGAGACAAGCAGAAACACAAAAGGAAATGGTTAACCAAATAACTATTCCTAATAATGTAGGAATAACTGAGATTCTTTTCCATGATAAAAATAAACCACCCTTTCACCTTTACTGGGACGTAGAATTGTATTGAAGCCAAAGTCTGCAATCTTCACTACCATACGGTTGTCAACCACGCAGTTAGTCGATTTAAGACGCCCGTGGACTGCAATGTTGCTTGCATGGAGATAAGACATGCCCTGCAGGAGGGCAAAGAGTTCATGCAAGAAACTAGGTTAGTACAGTACAAATACATAACTATTAATAGATAGCCTATCTTAAACCATCTATCCAGGCACAGCTATATGCAAATACATTTTAAATGTAATGAAATAGTTCACCCAAAAATGAAAATTTAATACACAATCAACACGAATAAAGTCCATCAATTAATGTGCATTTTATGAAGCATAACCTGCATGTCTGTAAAAACATTAAAATAATCATAAAGGCATTTTAACTTTAAACCATTTATAATCCATAATGATGCTTCCTTCAGTGAAAAAGTCCATCACCTGTCCATTCACATCAATACCCACCGACATGTTTAGATGATCGTGCTTGATCTGTGCATATTTCTCTCCTGATTCAGATTAGATGATTTTTCACTGGAGAGATATTATGGATAGAGTAATTGTGGATTATTGTGATTATGTTTTTATCAGCTGTTTGAACTTTAATTCTGAAGGCACCCATTCACATGTCTGATGAAGAAACAAACTCGTCTACATCTTGGACGGCCTGAGGGTGAGTAAATTTTCAGCAAATTTTCATTTTTGGTGAACTATTCCTTTAAGCAATTTCTCTAGGCACAGCTATATGCAATCAATCAATCAATAAATCATTATAAATCAAATTATAAACACCTGTATCATTCCATTACCTTTGCAATGTCATACATGACAGAGATCTTAAACTGCCAGTCCATGAAGGTCTCTTCTGGGTATGAAATCTTATCATTGAGCGCATACTAAAAGAATAAATAAAAACATATTATAGTGTTTGTCTACTAAATCAGACTTTAAGATACCTTTAATGTAATTGTAATACTCACTCTAAGGGATCCTCTCTCTCCATATTCAAACACGCCAAAATACTCATTGTCACATTTGACTGTCCCATAAAATTTGGTCAGGTTGTAATAATCAATTTTCAATAGCTGAAATGGAAGTGGCATAATGATATTGGTTGTGAACAACAGAAAGTTACTTAAAAGTTTTTCTTTATCTTAAAATGATTCAATGTCAGTGTTTTGTTGTTCAGTGAAGAGAATGAAGTCCCATTACCGCGTTGAGCTCTATCCTCTGTCTTTCAGTGAAGCTTTCATCTGTAAGCCTTAATTCCTTAAGGATAACAATCTATAAAGAAACAAACCTTATTACAAAAACTCAGAGTAATGGAATAATCAGGGATGCAAACAAAAAAAGGTGACAAAGTCACGCAACACCCTCCGCATTTTTTAAACAATTATACAATATTTAAAAGCCTCATTATTTTTAACTTTACAGTTGTTCAGTAAAATTCACTTTAAAATTCACTTTTCATTCATGGAGATGATGAAAACGTGCCAAAAAAAAACTTGTGGAAAACAAAGACTTTTGAGATGACAACTACACGAAATTACCATTATATCCAGTAGATGGCAGCAGAGGATCACTCAATAGCTCAGTTGCCATTTCCACTCCCTAGTTTTCAGGTCTTGATTTTGAATTTATTATAAAATGATGACTATAACACATTTTAGGACTGTACTGTACTGTACTGAAGCAGCAAGTACAATTAAATAATAATGCATTAAATATTTTGAAGTATTTTTAGATTTAATTTAAAACTACATATCTTTCTTGCCTTAAAAAGGATACATCAAAAAGAGTGTTTTAACTGTAGAAGCTACTAAATATATTCATGTTGCTGTTGTAGTTTTGTTACTCTGAACTTATTCTGCATCACCTAATGCACAGGTCTATTTTTGACATCGGTTTGTCAGATTGATCGTTCCGCCCCGGCAGTTATCACTGTCAATCATAGCAATGACTGACGGAACAATTTAGCGGATTCACTTGCGTAATCTTTTACACTCGTGTTTGTCACTCTTGAAACAGTATATGTGGACATTCAGTACTTTTAGACAAACAAAACTTTTCTTCAAATTGTCAATGAATTACGTAGAGATTCTAGAGAAACAGAGCAAAGCTCTTATAGCGCAACTGACCGAGCTTACGCGAAAACTCCTGATAAATCAATGACTAACTACACAAACAATCTCTTATTTATACCGTGTGTATGCGGTTTTTTCTCTCTCTCTGGTTATATTAGGTAGATCTGCAAGTGTGTAGAACTGTAAATTTACGAAAACAAAAAAGAGTTCAGAGGGGATTCTTCTGATTAACCTACAGAAAACACCTCTGACTGGCCATTGCTTTCAACAGAGATGCCTGTGATTGGCTAAAATACTCAACGCTGCAAAAACACGCAAATAAACTTGTGGTTTTGTAATTCGACATCAGAGCATGTACACAAAAACACACAGGAGCGTTTAAAAGTGGTTGACTACAAGTGGGTACAGACATGAATTGGTACTAATGGTAGGCTACTGTAAAAAGACCCCCACCCCACCAAAAACACTTTTTCATTGGATCTACACAAATGTCATAGATGACCTATTTTGATCTCAAAAAGGTGAGGAGTTTGCATCTATGAATCATTTTAGATAAAAGCGAGAATTTATACAGTACCTTTTTATCATAACGTGCACGGCGTAGGATGTAGCTACTATTTTGTGTGGAGTCTTCCTCAATCTAATGACAAGAGATAATTAAATATGTAACATTTTAAAAACATTTAGTTTTTAATAACATTTTAGTATAAAAGTAAATAAACTTTGATGCCAGTGCATTACCTTCAGACTGATCATATTCCACTCATTCGACTCTAAAGGCATAATGAGCTCGGAGGAAATATGAGACCATCTTTTTTGCATGTGACGGTAATGTCTATTTTGCCTTTAAAATGCATACAAATATATAAAACAATAAATATATTGCTACATACAATTTCATAGAATAAAAGTGTTTTTTTTAAACAAAAGTATCGCTCTAACCAGTAAAAGATGAAGGCAAGCGTGCCCATGATCCCCACAACAGCAGTACACAATACTATGACAATGATGTTGAATTGCAAGTCTAAATAAATAAATAATGTTTTTATATAAACACACAGTACATTTATTTCATAATATACAATAAAACTTGATGCTTTTGAAAAATGATGGAATCCTCTGTACCTGTGGGATCTGGCCGGTCTTCAGGCAGACGGAGATGAGGCCAAATGAAGGAAGGATTGCTGTCCTTTAGCTGTGTGTGGTTGGTGGATGTGTTGAACTCATAAAGAATTTTGTACTAAAGTTCAAAAGAAGTCGGTTTTAATGAATAATCACTCCACAGTTCCACAGATAGAATGATATGTCTGAAATCTCTGGCATACCTCATTGTTGCTGTTAGTGTAGATCAAAGAAAATGTGAGATCCCTGTCACCATATTCATCCAGCTGATAATCTCCAGCTATACCTGTGGTATGGGTTTTTCAGATTTGTATTATCCTGTGGATCTACCAAAGCAAGTCCAATATTATGAGAAATGACTGAAGCTTTTTACCTTTGAAAGACACATTTCTGAAGTAGTTCATACTGACAGACTCCATATCCTGAATTTCTGAGGACGGCATCTTCCACATGGTCCTCATCACCTGTTTGAACAGCAGCACTGCATCATGATACGCTGCAATATAATCATTCATCTGCGCACAGAACAGTGAGAAGATGAGAATGAATGCTTCTTAATCCATAACAGGTAAACATCAGTATGTGAATGTGAAAAATGAGCAAACTAACACGCAAGAAGACCACATTTAAAATTGTCCTACAAACTCTGCCTCTATCATTTATAGATGCCTTTTATATTATTTGACATTATATAAATTTTAAAAGTCTATCATAAAAATATAAATTATTTCATTTTAAAACTATCTAAACAAAGATCAAAAAAAAAAAAAATGTCAATAATTATTGTGTGAAAAACGGTTATGACTGTTTTACAGTTGTGTCAAATACGTGTGAAAATACACAATCATTGTAAAGTTTACAGTTCACAAGGTTTTTTAATCATTTTTAAAGTCTCTTATACTCACCAAGGCTCCATTTATTCAATCAAAAATACTGTAAAACAGTAATAGTACTACAATTTAAAATAACTGCTTTCTATTTTTAATATATTTAAAAAATATGTTTAAAAATGTTTCATTAATTCCTGTGATAATTCCATTACTCGAGTCTCATATGATCCTTTAGAGATCATTCTAATATGCTGATATGATGCTCCAAAAACATTTCTTGTTGAGAGCAATTGTAATTCTTAATCTTTTTGTGGAATCTATGATACACTTTTTTCAGGATTCTTTGAATTGAACTTTCAAAAGAGCAGCATTTATTTGAAATAGAAATCTTTTTAACATTGTAAATGTCTTTATTATCACTTTTGATAATACTTTTGAACAATAGTGTATTATAAATGTACTGTATTTACTGATTGATATTTAAATGTGTGTATTTACCATACACTACATGGACAAAAGTATTAGCACACACTTCTTAATTATTGAATTCAGGTGTTTCAATCAGACCCATTGCCACAGGTATTTAAAATCAAGCACAGAGCCATGCAGTCTGCATTTCCAAACATTTGTGAAAAAATGGGATGTTCAGAAGAGTTCAGTGAACTTTTCATCCCTGCTAGATATTCCACAGTCAACTGTAAGTGGTATTATTGGAAAGTTGAACCATTTAGGAAAAGCAGCAAGAAGCAGAAGATCATGAAGTCACAGAGCAAGGCCACCGAGTGCTTGGTTCTGAGTCCATAGCTGAACCAAAATTCCTCTGGCATTAACAGAAACTGTGGAGATGGAGCTTCATGGGTTTCTATGGCTGTATGCAAGCCTCACATCACCAACAATGCCAGGTGTCAGATGGAGTGATGTAAAATACACTGCCACTGGACTCAAAATCATGTGGAAAGCCTTCCCAGAAGAGTGGAAGATGTTATAGCCGCAACAGGGGACCAACTCCATATCTATGTATTTAGAATGCAATGTGGGTGTAATGGCCAGGCCAATACTTTTGTCCATATAGTGTATGTAAACTAGAAATAAATATAACAAGGAAAATGTAATTTCTGGGACAGAATGAATGGTGATTGAGATTCTGTTTGAGATTTCAGAATATGTTTTGACCTGTCAGGACATAAATAGGGCATAAATAAAAACTTTACCCACCGTGTTGTTACCAGAAGTGTCAATGGTGTATTGTCTTGTGTTGGGCATTGTTAGCACCAGGACATTTTTCATAGCTTCATTAGATGTCTCATTATAATATCTGTCGCTGTGAGAGAAAGTGTAGACTTTGTAGACTTTTTAAATTAGGCTTTTTGAGATCAGCATAGTTATATTACTCAGTTAGCTGGTTATCCATGCACATTTAGTCATGAACAGTAGATATGAAATACATTACTAGCTCTCTAGATTAAAGAAAGCAAGAGTTGACTGACTTGTAAAGGTCAATCAGAAGAAAAGCGATCCGATGATCAGAGTTCATAGTGCCGTTCTTCAGATCCATGATGTCATCAGGTGTTCCACATAAAATGACCACTTTAAAACAGAAATCGAGTAACAAAAATAAATAAATAAATAATAACAATATTGCACTGAAACTTATCAGACTTTTGGAAGATTTTTGACCAGAGACACGCATGAAGGCATACATTAACATAAGTAAAACATTTACAAATTAAGGTTATTTTTCCTTAGTATTCAAATAAAATAAGGTCTCACAGTTACTCTCCCGGCCATTACTTCCCAGAGCTGTACTGAGGTCATCCTCTTTTCGCAGAATCACAATTTTGTCTAAACTAGGAGAAAAGTTGCCTGAAGCCACCTCAAGAGCATTTATGTACCTACAGACACAGACCCAAAATCATACAGAGAACCATATGGGAATATCTCTTATAATGTACAATCACTACATACTCACCAGAAACAGTCCTCTGTGTTATTCTGCTTCTTGTATATATACGCTGTTTTCCATTTAGGCTTGATATTATCTGTGACATTCCAAAAGTGAATGAAGAAGCTGGAGATTTTTCTTGCTGGAGGCAGAAGTCGAGTCAGATCTCTCTTGAAGTCACAGGACAATCCAAAGCTTCCGGCTGAGATGATGGGCATGTTGAGGTTCAGACCAATCTCCAGACTACAAATGTGGTCACACACATATCACATGCATGCAAATTGACCAAAGTTTTTGCTTTATGATCGTTTTCTAATCTTACACTAGCTTTTAGTCATTAAATAGCATATATTTTATTTTTAGTTTAGTTGGTCAAAAGTACTTGCTTTGTAAGTAAACATAAACATAGACAGACTATCCACTACTTTAAATGGTTTGAGTTAGCAACTTAAGCCATAACTCATATCATAACACTTAAATGGATGTTATTTAAAATGTATTATCATTTAAACTATATAAATTCAACTCCTTGAACTTTTATTTAATTTATATTATCTATATTATATTATATTATTTATATTATAAGTCCAAATTAAAAAATATATATATACTTTTAAGATTAAAAATACCAACAAATGCACATTTAATACACTTCTTTTTCACAAGAAGTGATAACTGATTTGAAATGGATTTCTAAGCATTTAGGCAAACCTAAGGATCTTCTGAGGATCAAGAGCAAGTTCTGTAAAAGCAAAATCGAACATACTCAACCATCTGGAAAGTGGCGTAAGTGCAGGTTGGTCCCAGCAGAGTACATCCCTCCTCGCCTGCATTCTAGAAAGAAATCACAACCGTCAGTGGGAAGACACTTCATATATAGTGTAATTTCTATAAAGTATGTCTAAGGAATTAAGAAGACCAGAACTGACCGCAAGATCGTTTAAAATTTCAACCCCCTCACAGGCGCTACTGGCGCAGCCTTTTTTCAAGTAGTAAATGGTTTTAAACCCTCTGAATTTTACCTCTAATTGGGGATTCTCCTCTAGAAAAAAGGTGGGAAAAGAAACAAATTAGATTCAAACTATATCAATTTAGAACTGACATGATTATTTCAAACTAAACTACATTTCATATGTATTCATAGTTGTCATAAAATCTTATGTTTCTTTTGTTTAACATAATTAGGCTATGACTTTGCAAGACTGTAATTTATGGCAAGCCGTTTTAGTTTAAAATATATTCCCAGTATTACTTGTCGTAATTGCATTTTTATGACTAGTAACAAGTCAATTAAAGAGCTCTACGATTAAATTCTTACTTGTAACAATTATAGTTAGAGAGCTCTCTAATTCAATTATTACTATATGAATTCCAATTACAGAGCTCTCTAATTCAATTATTACTAGTAAAAATTCCTTCCTTAGAGAGATCCATCAATGAATTTTTACTAGTCATATGTCTCCATTGACTTCAATTCATTTTTAATTACAGAGCTCTACAACTGAATTTTTACTTGTAAGAATTACAATTAGAGAGCTTTACAATTGAATTCTTACTAGTAACTATTCCAATTAGAGAGCTCTCTAATTAAATTTTTACTAGTAACCATTCTGATTAGAGAGCTCTATAATTTAATTATTACAAGTATGAATTCCAGTTACAGAGCTCTCTAACCGAATTGTTACTAGTAAGAATGCAATTGCAGAGCTCTCTAATTCCATTAGGGAACTCTATAATTCAACTGTTACTATTGAACTAGAGAGCTCTCTAATGATAATTTTTACTAGTAAGAGCTGAATTGTAGAGCTCTCTAATTCAGTTCTTACTAGTAAGAATGCAATTGCACAGCTCTTTAATTAAATTAGATAGCTCTAATTGTAACTAGTAAAAAAAAAAATTATTTTCTAAATGGCATTGTTACTTGTAGGATTTTAATTATAGAGCTCTCTAAGTGAATTGTTACTAGTAAAAATGTAAGTACAACAAGTAACGCTGGGAACATTTTAAGCTAAAAAGGCTTGCTGTAGTAATTTAAATAGACTCTCTTCATATTCTGTTAAGTTAGGATCATACTTTACCGTCTTTAGAGATCTCAGAATCATTTCCAACAGCTCTCAGCACCGCCGGCTTTACAAAATTGATACTCCAGGGCGACACATCGTCATCCAATAAAATAACATTCATCAGAAGTGGTCCATTAAAGCAAGACTCTTTCATGAAGTGACTTTGCTTTAGGAGTGTCCATGATAAACATGCAAATAACCAGATACAGTAATCCATATTCAAATGTTAAGTAGACAAAAAGACAAAAAATAAAGTCTCTCTGCCTATGAGGTCAGCAAAATGTTTACTTTGAATTGATTTTCATTGCAACGTGTTTGTAGTAGTCTAGCTATTTTTTGAGTTAAATCCAGAAGACTTCATCTTTTATATTCCAAAAATGGAAAATGTAGAGGAAAAGTAAAAAGACTTTTATCCAAGCTAGTCTTTTGTCCAAGACAAGCACACTTTCACACTGATCACTGTGCTCTCACCTGAGGGTGTTAATGAACAACAAAGTCAGTAGTCGTGTCTCAAAACCTAGTGTGCTGCCTACATAGACAGCATTTATGGGCACATTTCCAGCCAGACAGCTTTTTTTTTTTTTTTTAGCTGTCTACTATATAGCTAGTTCACTATGCTAACTCACACAGTAACTGTCAGTAAGAGTGAAAGTTTAAGCCTCATTAATACTCTCATAGAGAAGCTTTTATATACATATATGAATCTGTGTGTAAGTAATCAAATTTCTGTCAAAGCAACTGAAGCAGAAGCTCTTAGGGTCTATTGAACACTATTGTGCAGAGGACGGTGAGAAGGAGTGAAGGACAAAGGTTGAGTCATAAAACCATAGTCCTGTGATAAATGGATGCATCATAAAAGCAATCAGAATGAAGCACCTTGTCGTGTTTGTTTTCCCAGCTGAGAGCAGGAAAATAGCCTACATCAATTACTCTCTGATGCATGTTATAATTTGTTGTGCTCAGGTTTATTATTTGCATGTCTACATTTTTATTTTATTTTATATATTGACTATATTATATACAATATATTATTTAAATGTAATTTTAAGGTTTCATTTATACCCGAGATTGTGTATTTGTTGGTGTTTTAGAATATACAGTGGGTACGGAAAGTATTCAGACCTCCTTAAATTTTTCACTCTTTGTTATATTGCAGCCATTTGCTAAAATCATTTAAGTTCATTTTTTTTCCTCATTAATGTACACACAGCACCCCATATTGACAGAAAACACAGAATTGTTGACATTTTTGCAGATTTATTAAAAAGAAAACTGAAATATCACATGGTCCTAAGTATTCAGACCCTTTGCTCAGTATTTAGTAGAAGCACCCTTTTGATCTAATACAGCCATGAGTCTTTTTGGGAACGATGCAAAAAGTTTTTCACACCTGGATTTGGGGATCCTCTGCCATTCCTCCTTGCAGATCCTCTCCAGTTCTGTCAGGTTGGATGGTAAACGTTGGTGGACAGCCATTTTTTGGTCTCTCCAGAGATGCTCAATTGGGTTTAAGTCAGGGCTCTGGCTGGGCCATTCAAGAACAGTCACGGAGTTGTTGTGAAGCCACTCCTTCGTTATTTTAGCTGTGTGCTTAGGGTCATTGTCTTGTTGGAAGGTAAACCTTCGGCCCAGTCTGAGGTCCTGAGCTCTCTGGCAAAGGTTTTCGTCCAGGATTTCCCTGTACTTGGCCGCATTCATCTTTCCCTCGATTGCAACCAGTCGTCCTGTCCCTGCAGCTGAAAAACACCCCCACAGCATGATGCTGCCACCACCATGCTTCACTGTTGGGACTGTATTGGACAGGTGATGAGCAGTGCCTGGTTTTCTCCACACATACCGCTTAGAATTAAGGCCAAAAAGTTCTATCTTGGTCTCATCAGACCAGAGAATCTTATTCAGGTGTTTTGTGAATCTTATTCATGTGTCTTGCACTGAGGAGAGGCTTCCGTTGGGCCACTCTGCCATAAAGCCCCGACTGGTGGAGGGCTGCAGTGATGGTTGACTTTCTACAACTTTCTCCCATCTCCCGACTGCATCTCTGGAGCTCAGCCACAGTGATCTTTGGGTTCTTCTTTACCTCTCTCACCAAGGCTCTTTTCCCCCGATAGCTCAGTTTGGCCGGACGGCCAGCTCTAGGAAGGGTTCTGGTCGTCCCAAACGTCTTTCATTTAAGGATTATGGAGGCCACTGTGCTCTTAGGAACCTTAAGTGCAGCAGAAATTTTTTTTGTAACCTTGGCCAGATCTGTGCCTTACCACAATTCTGTCTCTGAGCTCTTCAGGCAGTTCCTTTGACCTCATGATTCTCATTTGCTCTGACATGCACTGTGAGCTGTAAGGTCTTATATAGACAGGTGTGTGGCTTTCCTAATCAAGTCCAATCAGTATAATCAAACACAGCTGGACTCAAATAGAAGGTGTAGAACCATCTCAAGGATGATCAGAAGAAATGGACAGCACCTGAGTTAAATATATCAGTGGGTCTGAATACTTAGGACCATGTGATGTTTCAGTTTTTCTTTTTTAATAAATCTGCAAAAATGTCAACAATTCTGTGTTTTTCTGTCAATATGGGGTGCTGTGTGTGCATTAATGAGGAAAAAAAATGAACTTAAATGATTTTAGCAAATGGCTGCAATATAACAAAGAGTGAAAAATTTAAGGGGGTCTGAATATTTTCCGTACCCACTGTAAAAAAAAAGTTGAGCCAACTTAAAATTTTGAGGCAACCAGCTTCAGCAGATTTTTGAGTTTTCTCAACTTGACGTTTTAAGTTTATACAACAAAAATTTGAGAATCCCCCACAAAAATAAGTAGAGCAAACTCAAAAATCTGCTGAAGCTGGTAAAACAATTTTTTTAAAGTTTGCTCAACATTTTTTTTTTACAGTGTACTTAAGGACAGCTAAAAACGCTGTATAAAAACAAATAAATAAAAATAAAAAAGCACACTTCATTATAATCTTGATCTTTTTCTTGTTAAATTTACTTGAATGTGTCACACTCATTATTTTGTGCTTATACAAGTTCCTTTCCAACACATTTATGTACTTGGTGCTTCCCCTCAATAATGATTATCATATCAAACAATAGTTTTGGCAGTTCATATATTTATGGTTCCATTTCATTTACGACTTCTGAGGAAACTCTGTGAAGTAAATCTTATTGTAATCTGGGCCATCAGACGTCAGCAGACATCATAAGTCATAGCCTATCAATCAATCAATCAATCTATCTATCTATCTATCTTTTTTTAACTGTCCGTTCTCTTCTAGCTAACATGCACATAAATAAATGTGTGATTTTATAAGGTGATAAAGAAAAGTAGCTTTGTGTCTTTGTAGAATTGCCCCATAACTAGTTGCTGGTTTATGAGCTGAGGGTGCAATATAAAATGTATTATAAAAGTGTGTAAATAAAAATGTATTATCCTTTTGTAGTTTTTTGTATTGCTTTCAATCAGTTTTTATGATGTACTGCTCCCTCTAATGGTCATTTGTACACATGTGGCTCACTAAACACCCCTCCCCTCTCTTCCTTTCCGCCAATAGAAGCCACTACAGCACATCTTAACTCATTGCTTTGACACTGGATAATACTGTATGATATGTGTATTTATTTTCCCATGTTATGTATATTTAATATATATTTATATTTGTTGTTATACATATAATAATTAAAATTAATTCAATATATCATATTTTAATATTCATTTTAATTCCTGATTACGCATTTACTTTGGCAGTCTCCATGTTTTCAGTTGCATTTTATCTTTATAAGCACAGCTTCATTTACATAACCTGTAAGGTATTTAAAAATGTAAACATTTTTAAAAATCTGAAAGTAGAATAAAGTCATAACTTACATTTTGTTTTAATGGATAAGAAATATTAAGGAAAAACACTGCATCATGTTCTTTCAGTTTTATTAGAATTATCATAAGAAGCATTGTTCTTGACAAAATGAACTACTGTGATTTTGGGATTTGTAACTTTCTTACAGAAAACTATTATCAGTCCTATCAATCACAATTAAAGAAATGGAAGTTTTCATTGATGTGCATTAATTTATTTTAGGAAATCGGTTTTACATAAATGACTTGGACATACACATCACAATGAACTGTACATAAAGTGAAAATAAATACATAATTAATTACATATAAATGACAAAATTTCAAACAAGGGAAACACTGCTGCTTTTTGTTTCACAGTTATGTTATGTTCTGCCAATGCTATATTAAAGCTCAGCTGACTTGCATCTCAAAACATTTTCCAAACAGACTTCTCACCGACTTCCTGTTGCTTATTTGCCAGACCGGAGAAAACAACAGTTGCATAACCCTAATTGCTATTCCATCCCTATCCTACTTACACATAACACCATTTTACGCCAACATGAGCACCTCAAGTTAAACCCCTGCCTTTATCTCTCCCTCTCTGCCTTTATTCTTCTGTTGGGCTCTGAATGTGTGAGCTAGGAGCTGATAACTTGCCCAGACCAGGTCTCATGCTTTCTTCCGGAAGACAGGTTGGTGATGACCACCTCAACGGCTTGGAACTTTAGGTTCTTGGGAGGAACAGGACACACTTTGTAGGTCACCTCATCCCCCTCCATCGGCACATATTCACCCTCAATACTAAAAAGAAAGAGTATAATATAATATAACTTAATAAATAGCGTAATAAAAATTCTCTATATAATATTTTTTATAACATTTTAAAAAACATTGTTATATTTTCACACTTACTCTGAGATGTGAACAAATATGTCTTCTCCTCCATGGGAGGGGCGAATGAATCCATGACCTTGTGACCTTGAGAAGTTCTTGCAAATGCCCTTGAAGACAGGTCCAGATTTGGCTCTTACGGATCTGACAAAATACCAGAGGAAAGAGGCTCTAGATCAACTTATAACACTTTGTTTTGGTAATAAGAAGCACAAAACGTCTCTTTAAGTTTCATTGAAATGAACACAACAATACATCGAATTAACCAGTCATTTTTCCCAATGCATCTATTCTCTAGGCCATTTTACAACACAATAACAATTATTTTCATTTTATTTATTCATACATTTCAGCATCCATTAGCTAGTCAATATGCAGAACTCCCTCCAAAATCTAACATTTTTAAATATTGTTTTACTTCTGCTTTTGACAATAAATAATCATTACAATAATAAAAATGCATTATACGTTCTCTGTTTTATATATATATATATATATATATATATATATAAAATCAGTATAATAATAATCATGTCATAATTTTGTCTTTTTATGACACAATTTTCTTTTTATGTTTCATTATTTATTCATTTTATTTTATATATTCGCTCTAAGATGTCTTAAATTGCTATGTGTTTTTCACTCTCTTTGGCACTTATCGGTATCTCCAATACTGAAGAATAAAGCAGAAAAGTGTCAATATCTGTAAAAAAAAAAACTGCATCGGCTACTTTAAAGTCAGACAAAATAATATTAAAAAAAGTCCAAAATCTTGCATCACATTTACACAAAGTACATGGAATGCTTTTGGTACTCACGCTGAATAGGTACGTGTGCGTTTGGTTGGCAGTGGACTAAGAGGTTCCCCTGTTTGGGGCGGTTTCCTCTCAAAGACATTACTGCCCTCTCTCAGGAAAGGCAATGAAAGTGAGACAGGTTTATGTGGACAGTGCGGCTTTCGATCAGATGTAGACGTGCTGTCTGAATCAGCCATTGGTGTGAAGTTCACTGGAGATGAGATGAGGCCTCTGTGGTTTGAAAAAATGGTTTTGAAACACACAAACAAGCAAAAATATTTGCATTATATTTGATATGAAACGTTAAACAGTTGCTTTGAAATATCCATCCTGCCTGACTTAATCTGCTTTTACTGAAGAGACGTTTTTATGTGTTGTGTTGATCTCTCTGCACTCAAATCTGGATGCAGCAGCTGCATCAGGACCACATCGGATCTTCTTATTAGGGGCGACTGTTTTCCTCCTTCATATTGTTTCCCTTTCATTGTTTTCCAATGCGCCAAGGGTTTCTTCCCTGTAGTCTAAGAAAGCCTTATCGACAGTGACTCTGATTAAACTGTGAGTACGTGTGTTTTGTTATCATATTATCAACCGGCGCTCCACAATGAGGGTTGTTGACAAACGTAGTCCACAGTATGCGACACCATAACAGTAAAGGCGTATTCAATCAACGGTAATATATACGGACAGGAAAATATAATAGGACAACGATGGAATTCTTACCGTACTGTACGTTATAGTGGATACCAATCTGTCGGTTGATATCTCTTGCGCTGCGGATACAAATATTTCTACATAGCTACATTAGAATCCAGTATTAAATGCCTGAGTACTATCATTCGTGGTCCACACATTCAATTCAAGGGACCCCTACGTAGCATACAATAAATGAGGTTACGGGAGGAGAGGGAGGGACACACCATCAAAATTGAACGCGAGAGACGCGACGCGACAAAACAAAAACGCTCCAATTATAATCAACGACACTACAGAATCCTGACGTCAGTCTTCAGTCGACCAATCAGAGCGCCCACAATAAAACAGGCGAGATCAAGGTTTTGACGCGACGCGGTGTAGATGTGGTGCTTGTTATTCATGTTTTAAATACTGTAATCGAGGAATTAACAATTTTACCGCATATAAGATTTTAACTGCATATAATAAATACGTAATTACATATTTTGTGCCTCAGGGGTTTTCTCAAACTGGGGTTAGGGGACCACCACGCGTCCCCAAGGGAGAGTGTGTAAAAATATGCAAAAATAGATAAACAATAAATAAACTAAATAAAAATTATTTAAATCATTCAAACAGTTCAGTACTATAGGGAGTACAAAACAGTCTACTCAACGTAATTCAAGCTTTTTACACACTTCTAAAAAAATAATTTAAAAAAATCAAAAAAAAAAAAAAAAAAATCACAGTATACATTTAATCTTTACACACACACAAAAAAGGACAAAATTATTTTAAATGATTTTTATTTTATAATCCACTGTGACCAATCATCATTCATTTCCTCAAGAACGAAAAAAAAAAAATAATGAAAATAATGGAGTTATAATTAAGAGGATGTGTTTGTGGGGTATTGCAAGCAGCACGAAACCCATTATTCCTTTCACAGAGCTGAAAACACATCAAAGACGGTATTCTTTACATTTACTGCACTGGCTAGAATTCATTTAACAGTAAAAGTTCATCTGAGGAGGATGAATGTGTTGAATCAGACAAAGCTAGTCATTTACTGCTTGGTATCTTGAAAGCAGCTGCTATAGTCTGCTGATCAGAGTGATTGACATCACTGCTTTGACATGGGTATGGCTCTGTTTGAAAGGGGAAAAAAATACAACCCTACAAAAAAGGGCACTCAAATATACAGGAAAAGTGCTCAAGAGATTGGAGGTCTGATTACTGATCCATTACTCAATAACTCGTCCAAAACACTTAAGATAATGCACATTGGAGATTCTTTGCACGTTTATAAATAAGCATTCAGTTTAAAACGTTTATAAACTTGACCTGTGGTGCACTCAGTACCAGACACATTTGACAGTGGTGGTGTGATGACAAGATCTGCCAGGGTTTCGAAGAATAGGCATTGACAAGTCACTCTGACTCACAGTAAGAATAGCTACATGAACAATAACCGGTCAAGTTTCAAGCTTGTGTGGAGGAGAACAATAATTATGAATGTTTGATCATTTCTGCTAACAGAATCATGTAAAGTAAAAGATAATCCATTAATAAAGCTGATTACAGGACAGAAAATTCACAAGCAGCTCTCATTACAGTTCAGTGTAATATTACAAACAGCAGAAATTAATAATCAACAGTTGCCTGAACACAGATATTTGGATGATTTTATGAATTAAACTCTGGTTTCTCCCACTAACAAGCATGCACCTAGCTTTTTTTTGTAAGCTAACTTTTTTAAATGAACCATTCTGTAATACACACCGACCAAGCTTGTAATTTATAAGCATTACAGTTACCAAACTTAATAACTTTTATCTGCACTGCAATGTATTATATAGCTTTGAACAGTATTGACATGACTTGTCTATGCAACACAGTTTTAAAATGTATTTTATGTATTGTGTAGAATTCAGATCATAATTACATGAGTATTTAAACCTTTCATACACATACCATATTCTCCTGTTTGAAGCATAACCCATTCCCTTCCCAAATATGTATATTTATAGCCAATCACGCTTATTTCTGCAGCTCCTTCATTCTGTTGAGGGCGGAGCCAGCCTTGAACCATTCAATCTGGGTTTCGTTGAAGGTGTGGTTCAACTCGATGGTTTCCGAGCTCCCATCAATGTGCTTGATAACGGCCTTTAGGGGCTAACGGAACAATAAAATAAAATCATAATGGAAATTACCGGAAATATAAGGAAAGGTAGTTACCAAGCAAACATATTTTTCATCATTCTTAAAGTAAGTGTTCTATTATTACTTTAATTTTTTAAGTAATTCAGTTTGTTTACTGTAATGTCATGTGACCACTAACCAACATAAACTCATGACCATGAGAAAAATAAATGTCTAAGGCCTCTAAATTTTCAATGATAACTCAAAAACCTCAAGTACACTGTCAATCAGACAACAGGGGGCATATACTTTTTTAGCAAGTAAAAAGGCCTGTTTGAATAATTCTGAAAAATGCCACATTTAGATAATAGTACAAGTATTTATTGCTGTGAAATCAGGCTTTTGAGAAGACATAAAACTCACTGTTTAATTATCATCTTACTAAGCCATTTTACTAAGAAATTCAGAGTGACAACTGATATTTTTATGCATCTTATGCAAGTAGTATGTTATATTGATAACTGATATACACTACAAGCCATCAGAATTTCATCTTACTTTTTGGTCATATAAATATCAGCAACTGCACCAAATTGCATATTTTTGCTCAGGTTGGACCTCTAAATAACAATCAACCTTTTAAAGACTTTGTATAAAGGTTCAATAAGCTATTCCTTAATTTAAAAAAAAAAAGATCATTTGGATTTTTTTTCTGAATTTTATTTAAATATCTCAGACTTTACAGAGTTAAATTAAACATTTTAGGTCAAAAGGGGTTTGGCTGATTAAAAAAAAAAAAAAAAAAGTTTGGGAATCCCTGGCTAACACAAACCAGGAAAGAGGTATTTCAACTAGAATCATGAATAAACAGAATCATTCTTACCTTTCCAGGGGCAAAGCTCTTAAGCCCTACAATGGAGAGTTTATCATCTGGGCGGATTTTGTCATAATCAGCAGGGTTGTTGAAGGTGAGGGGCAGCAGGCCCTGTTTCTTCAAATTAGTTTCTGTTGACAGACCAGACAGAAGAATTCAAATCAATTGCTAAATGAAGCTTAGCTTTAAGGGGGAGGAATATTTCACACTCACCATGGATTCTAGCAAAGCTCTTCACAATAATGGCCCTCCCTCCTAAATGTCTGGGCTCCAGAGCAGCGTGCTCTCTGCTGGAACCCTCACCATAGTTCTCATCTCCCACAACTACCCATGAAACATTGTTCTTCTGCAAGTGGGATATTACAGGACTTTCAGAAACCGTTAAGAATATAAATGCTTTCAGTAGGCAGAACACATCATGATAAGGTTCTTACTTTGTAATGGCGGGCAACATCAGGAACACCACCAAACTCTCCAGTCAGAAGGTTGCGAATTTTATTGACGGCATCGTTCTCAATATTAACCGCACCAATGAGCAGGTTATTGGAAATGTTATCAAGGTGGCCACGGAACTTCAGCCAAGGACCGGCAGCACTGATGTGGTCGGTGGTGCACTTTCCTTTCACCTGACAAATAGAGTTGCATTATTCAGAGTTATATTGAAATCCTACATTTCAAACATCTATGACTAAAACCTACTTTGATGAGCACTTGGAGGTCCTCAAGGTCGTTTCCACTCCATTTGTCGAAGGGCTCTAGCAGCTGCAGTCGGTTGCTCTGAGGGTTGACCTCTACTTTTAGGCCAGACCCCTCAGGTGGAGGGTGCTGGTAGGTGTCCTGACCTGGGTCAAAGTCACGGGCAGGAAGCTCATCTCCTGTGGGCGGCAGCAGTTTAAACTTCTCTCCGTTGGGGGCTGTGAGGAAGTCAGTTTCAGGGTTGAACTTCAGTGTGCCTGCGATGGCAAGGGCTGTGACGATCTACAAGGCAAAAAATTATATGAAAAAGGGAGAGAATAAATCAATTTGCAAGATTGCAAAAAGGAAAGGGTCAGAGTGCGTCACATTTAAAAACAGGTGAAAGTACCTCTGGAGAAGTGACAAAAGCATGAGTGGCAGGGTTAGCGTCATTTCTGGCTGTAAAGTTTCTGTTGAATGATGTAACAATGGTGTTCTTTTCTCCCTTCTTAACATCACGTCTGCAAGAAAGATTTTATTGGTTTATGATATGGCTTTATTACATAACTTTAGTACACAGTTCTCTGAATTACTTGACCCTGATTGGTCAATCATGGAACTGAGGTCAAATATTTTTGTATAAAACTATGTGGCTTAGGTAAGGGCAAAAATTCTCCAGAAACGGTTTTACATGTCCATTTAAAACCCTAGGATTTCTCCCTAGAATGAAATGGGGCGTAACTGTAACTGTCACTGTCTGTGTTATGTTCTGATTCGCCTATTTTTCAGTGGTCTTTTGCATTCACGAGATTTACATAAGGAGGAAACAATGGTGTTGGAGGCTCACGGTATGTCATTTCCATGTACAGAACTCTTATTATTCAACTATGCCAAGGTAAATACAGTTTTCCATTCTATGGCACCTTTGAATAAATACTGTTCTTTTGAATTTTCTAATATTTAATGAAATTAAAGCATAACATATTGTCTATGATTAAACATAATAAGAAATGTTTTTCAAGCACCATATCAGCATATTAGAATGATTTCTGAAGGATCAGGTGACACTGAAGACTGGAGTAATGATGCTGAAAAATTCAGCTTTGCCGCCACATAAAAAAGGGTTATTTTAAGTTATAATAATACTTCACAATTTAACTTTTTATTGTATTTTGATAAAATAAATGCAGTCTTGGTAAGCATAAAGTACTTTTCAATGAAAATCTGTAATGTCGAATTAAGACCTTACAAAAACCATCTACAATGACAAATACTTTACCTGTCCCACTGACCAATGCAGGGTCCACAGGCATTAGCCAGGACAACCCCACCAACATCCCTCAACACTTTAGCCTGCAGGTAAAGAAACACATTCAATTATTCAATGCAGAACAATCCAGTCATTTGGACCTAAACACTGAACACAATCTTGAATAATAAAACTCCAGGGCTCTTCAACTCAAGACTCACATAGCCATCTCGCTCGATTGTGGCACGAATCTGCTCGGACCCAGGGGTGACTGTGAACTGAGCTTTGCATTTGAGTCCTTTGTCAAGTGCTTGTTTGGCCAAGGAGGCAGCTCTGCCCATATCCTCATAACTGGAGTTGGTGCAGCTTCCAATCAGACCTGTAATGTTCAGGTAGAGAGAATGTGTTTATGAAAGGGGGGCGTTTTATTGAATAATGACCATAAAAAGTCTATATATGACCATTCAAATGAAGTAGACGCTAAATCACTGACCAACTTTAATCTCCAGGGGCCAGCCATTCTTCTCAGCAACAGAGCCGATGTCTGAAACAGGGTGAGCCAGGTCAGGAGTAAATGGGCCATTGATGTGAGGCTTCAGCTGCAAGGGAGTGTATTAATAATTAATACTTTTTTTGTAACTTTAAGATACATTCAGCCCACTTACCCAAATTGACCTGCTCTTACCTCACTTAAATTAATCTCAATTATCTGGTCGTAATGACAACCCGAGTCAGGTACCAGCAGATCTTCGTTCTCATTTGATAAAGCAGCAATTTCTGTGAGGGATAAATTAAATGAGGGGCTAACCTTTTTTAGTATGAGCTAAAAATTATCCAATAATGGTAGTCTATCTCTGCCACTTACCTCCACGACCTGTCTTCTCTAAATATGTCTTCATACGGTGGTTGTAAGGGAATACAGAAGTGGTAGCTCCAATTTCAGCACCCATATTACAGATGGTGGCCATTCCTGATTAGAAACCAAAAGAATTTTCAGTTTTTACAATGATTGTCTCGACTGCATGAAAAGTGCATCTCCATATGCCACTCACAAAACATTTTAGCCTTGACTTTCCACATGCTGACAATTAATAGCGCCTAAAATTGGAGGCAAACTGGTAAGTTGTTCACTTGAGCGATGATTGCTATGTTTGCATTATCTAAGACACGTGATCTGAGAGAAGTGGCAATGCCAAGAGACATTAAGCAGATTAAATAACTAAACCTGTCAACTTTTTCCAAGTCCTGTTGGGTGAAACGTTTTGACTGAAACTGACATCCCTGACAACAGTGTAGCATAAAAACAACAGCAATTTGAAAGTTAATTATACACTATATACAGCCACACTACAACTATAAACAGTCCAACTGGACTTTGCACATGTGTTTCACAGATTTACAAGCTATTTTAATACCGTTTGTATTCCACTTAGCTGTTTTTCCTCACTAAATTTTAGGAAGCAAATTAACATATGTACTGTCAGCTAACTACCATCCTCTGAGGAATCTAATTCCATCTGGACAATAATGTCTGAAAACTTCTCATTCATTTTGACCTTCTTTGAATACCATAACTAAAGCTAAATTTATCATTGCATGCCCTGGTGCACTGTAATTATGTATTTAGACCTTTCATTATGGATGTAGACGTTTAGTCTACAGTTGGTAGTTCAAGTACTGCTAGCATTGACTAACATAAAGAAGGAAAGTTCAATTCAAAATATTCATTGTAGTACCAATTACAGGTGGGATCCTTAACTAACTTAATTAAACCACAATTTGTTTACATCAATGAGTTTCATCATAACGCTGATATGAAGGATGATGTATTAAATGATATGATGACATTAGAAAATTAAACCAGTCTAAATATTCCTTGAGCAAGTTTTCACCTGTGCAGGAGATAGAGTCCACACCAGGGCCGTGGTACTCCACAATGGCACCAGTGCCACCCTTCACAGTCAAAATACCAGCCACTTTAAGGATGACATCCTTTGGTGAGGTCCAGCCAGATAATGCGCCTGTCAATTTCACACCAATGACCTGGAAAAGAAGATATAACCTGTAAATGCTTCCATTTGCCTAACTTTAGATAGAAAGTGTTTTTTTTTTTTTTTAAATAAATACACAAATATACTCATAAAAAAGAAAGTGGCAACTCACGTTTGGACACTTCAGCTCCCAGGGGATTCCTGCCATGACATCAACAGCATCAGCTCCACCAACTCCAATGCAGATGGAGCCCAGACCACCACCATTAGGGGTGTGAGAGTCTGTACCAATCAACATGACTCCAGGGTAAGCGTAGTTCTCCAAGATAATCTGAAAAAGGATTTTTAATATCCATATTGTTTGCCTGTAACAAATACAAACTGCATACTGTGATCAGCTAAGAACAAAAAAGGAAAATAATTTTTTCCCCCCAATGTAATATGACTGACCGAATTTTTAATAATTTAAATGATATAAAACTATTTTATTACTATTGCATTAATACTAGTGCACCATAATATAATATAATATAATATAATATAATATAATATACAGTAGTCACTGACCAAGCACCCAAAACAAAACTCAAACTGGTTGACAAATAGTCACAAGTTTTATCTCCAGTACCTGATGGATGATCCCAGAGCCAGGTTTCCAAAAGCCAACACCATATTTAGCCCCAGCGCTAGCCAGGAAGTTGTAAACCTCTTGATTCATTTCCTGGTTCACAGCAGAGAAAATTAATTAAATAATGCATCAGTGAAGAATGAAAGTGACTTACTGTACAAATTTGAGCCTAATGACACATATCCAGAACAATCACATGCGCATTGTACCCTTTCAACATCACTATATAGCATTGTTCACCTTTGCCCTCTGTAGATCCTGGGCTCCTCCGATCTGGGCCTCGATAAGATGGTCACAGTGGATGGTGGACGGCACTGCCACTTTTGGGAGTCCACTGCTGATGAACTGCAGCATGGCCATCTGTGCTGTTGCATCCTGCATAGCAACTCGATCGGGTCGCAGACGCAAGTATGTGCGTCCTCGAACAATTTCCTGTCCAACCGGGTCATCCAGATGGCCATAGACAATCTTTTCTGACAGAGTGAGTGGCCGGTTGAGTCTGGAGGATACGATTTCACATGTAAACACTTGGAAAAACTCACAAGACTTTTTAAAAAACTAACCAAGCGCCGAAAAAAAAAAAGTTAAGAGTATATTTTGTCCCCAAGAATAAAACAAATAGCAACTGAGTACCCCTACAAAAGATAAGGAGGACAGAAGCAAATAATATTGAGTGTAAAATACTGTAATGCTATCTGACCTTTTGCTCACAATGTCAATATTTGAGCGAAGCTTGTCATAGTTGACGGAGGTGTTTGGCTCAAAGCGGCTCATGGTCACCTTGGCCTTTGCGTTGAGAGCTGCCGCCACATGAAAGCGTCGGGCACCCTGACCCAGAGCGAGCTGAAATAAACAAACAGGGAATCATAACATAACTGGAACACCAACTGACAAATCAAACAGTAAACAACTACTACAAACAGGGTTCCAATACCTTTGACCCAATTTACATTATTTTTCTTTCTTTTTTTTTAAACATAGACATTGCTCTCTCAATGAGAAAATTGCATTGGATTAAATACTTTTGAGCATTAAATAGATTATTATATAATATAGATTATTAAATATAATAATCTATATTTTCTAGAAAGCAGTTTATGACTTCTGGGGAGTTTTTTTTTTTTTTTTGGTTCCATGTCTTCAGGTCTGGAAATGAGTTGTAAAATCCCCTAATATTTTCAGTTTCCATGTGACAGTGATACATTTCAGTTGATATACACAGCAATTAAACATACATGTAGTCAACCCTGACCAAAATATTGTCATTCCTGTGATGCCTTATAACAGGGGTGCCCAAACTCTGTCCTGGTGGGCCGGTGTTCTGCAGAGTTTAGCTCCAACTTGCCACAACACACCTGCCTGGAAGTTTCTAGTATGCCTAGTAAGAGCTTGATTAGCTTCAGGTGTGTTTTAATTAGGGTTAGAGCTAAACTCTGCAGGACACAGGCCCTCCAGGACCGAGTTTGGACACCCCTGCCTTATAATAAAACCATGACAGCATCAAGGTTAAGTATTTTTTTCAACCTCATGTGTTGTGGACACGAAAATGCTCCTGAATTGTTCGTACTGCCTACATATGTTTTATAAGCTCATACATACATACATATATATATATAAAAATAATGACATCAATATGGATTCCAAGTGTAATTCATAATGTAAAATCGCAGCTGCTCACTTTACTCAAAATGATCAAACCTCAGGTGTGAGGCTACAATAATTCTGAAATGCATATAATAATGCTATATAGCTAAAATAATAACATTTGTCTTGTATATCGCGTCGTAAGCAGCGGTGTTGTTAATCTACATCGCCAGCGCGGTTATCCTCTCTGCGCCGTTTTAACCTTGTGTTCACCTTGCGACTAAAACCAAACACCCAGACAAGAAAAATCCACAATAGGTGAATCCATAAAATTGCTCTAAGTATTTCTGGTTTCGTGCTTTGGCTGTCCTGTATTAAACAGATGGAAATAAAGATTAAACGCCATCCGCGAGGCGCAGCGGCGCAAACGCGTCTGCTATGACATCCTTGGCCACAATGACCTGTGAACACTTCGTGTGCAGACTCAGCACGAAAACAATCGGTGCACCTCAATCTGTCAAGCACAGCTATGAAAGGCATTAATTAACGAATTAGCAAATGCAAACCATGCGTGTAGGCAATATAAAGCGTAGGTTTTCATGTACCTGAAGCCGGGCGACGGTTAAGCAGTAGGTTGCCATTTTGTTCACTGACAAAGATGTGACGCTGGAAGATGACGTGCGGGTATAAGAACTCATTGTCTTGGAAGGATGTCGAAATATTTGGATCTAATTGTGTCTAGTTTTGAAAGACCAGCAATTTAAGATGTTCATATTTTTTTTCCCTCAGCATTTTTTTAACACAAAATATGTCAACAGACAGGGAGAATAACAGTAGTGGTCAGTTCTAGTAATATATTATCCAGGTGTTTATTTCTTGCTTTTAGGACCCTGTCTAAAATTATACGAACATTTCTAAATTTCTATTTGTGTGCCAGCCTTTTTGTTTATTTAACATAACCATAAAAGTAATACAATCGAAGGCAACATCGTCTTTATACAATATACATTTATTTAAAATTATTAAAAATATAACGTTAAACATAGATCAATAATATTTAAGAAGCCTAACACTCCGTTTGTTCACATTAGATAGCCTAACTACGTTAGTTAACATGAACTAATAATAAAAATCACTTCTAAAGCATTTGTTAATCTTCGTTAACACATTTGGTCTAATATATACTTGCCTTTGAGGGTTTTTTTTTATCGTTTATCTATCCTAAAAAATGTTATACTAGGCACATTTGTCACTTATGGTCATGTTGTACTGCGTCCAGTAGGTGGCAGTAAAATGCTGCGCAGCCTTCAATCCAAAACATCAGAAGAAGGAAGTTCGGAGGTCATAGCATTGTTTTATAGTTCAAAATGTGACCCAGTCGCACGAAACCAGTCATAAGGGTACATTTTTTTTTTTAAATTGAGATTTATATATCATCTGGAAGCTGAATAAATAAGCTTTCCATTGACGTGTGGTTTGTTAGGATAGCACAATATTTGGCCGAGAGCAAAGTCCCTCTAGCCTTTGGCTGACATACAACTAACGTTAGGCTTTTTGAAAATCTGGAATCTGAGGGTGCAAAAAAAATCAAAATATTGAGAAAATTTCTTTAAAGTTGTCCAAATGAAGTTCTTAGCAATGCATATTAGCCTACTAATTAAAAATTAAGTTTTGATATATTTATGGTAGGAAATTTACAAAATGACTTTACTTTATGTACTAACGTAATGATTTTTGGCATAAAAGAGAAATCGATCACTTTGACCCATACAATGTATTTTTGGCTATTGCTACAAATATACCCGTGCGACTTATGACTGGTTTTGTGGTCCAGGGTCACAAATAAGTGAAATAAAGAATATCAACAAAATACAAAATTCACATGTATGTAAAATTAACAATGTTGTCATTTTTTGTGAATATAAAACTTTGCCAGAAAATGAAAAGAATATAGTTTTGTTTTTCAGCAAAAAAGTTTTAAAAATAAAGTAAATTGTCATAAGGTTATAAAAGTTTTTTGTTATGAGTTTTTTCACCATTTTAAGTTGCAAAAAGTACATTTATCACAAACAGTATGAATGTGTTTCTACAAGGCTAATAGTTTTATTTAGGCCTATGTGGTAACATCTATGAAAATTACGTTGTCTTTGACTGCTCCCTTTGCCAATTATGTTACAAACGTCTTCTTTATGACATGCATGACTTTATGACTGGATTGTTTGTTTGGAATTTGCCCAGTGTCTCACTAACTGACTGCATTCATTCTTTCATGATTGCAAAACATCACCCAGATTAGATTTTTTTTTGCAGGAAACAGGCTGGAGTTGTAATTTGAAGGCAGTGTTGACATAATCTATTTTTACCTTCTGCTGTTTTGTTTTAAGGGGCCAAGCACTGAAGGTGCTGTAGCTTCTAGTGTATCTGTTGGTATTCCCCACTGGCAGTCAATGGCAGCCCTATAAACCATATAGGCTGCATGAAAATGAATAAAATGGTACACTGATGCAGGTGGTCCAAATTGTCCAATTATTACCGAAATTGGAACAGATGATCACTGGACAGAGCACAGAAATGACTGAACAGAATTTTGATATTGATCATTAAAAGTTATGATGATGCAAGCTTAACAATATTGTCCAAAATTTGGATCAGAGGCTGTGTATCAGAAGATTTATGTCTGCATATTCCAATTGATTCATGCAGAATCTGTGGATTTTTCCAGGACTGGATGAACCGCTTTAAAATATCTTTTAAACACCTGGACACATGCACAGAATTTGGTAGGGTTCATTGAGAACAAGTTTGAAGTTTTTTGTTTTGTTTTGTTTTGTTTTGTTTTATTCAAAAACACTTTGAGAACATTGTCCAGAATTAGTTTTCTCTGTGTTATTACATTCCATCATTTATGCTGATTTGAATGATTTATCATTTATTATTTTCAAAATGTTTGGAAAAAATATTTTTGCCACTCCTGCAAAATTGAACAGAATTTTGATACTTTTTTTGTTGTTGTTCAAGTTATGATGATGTGAATTTAACCACGTTGACCCAAAATTAGAAGTTATGGCTCAGCAGTACTTTGATTTATCTAAACAAAACTGATGCTAAGTCTGTATCGCTCAGTAGCAAGGATATTTTTCAGTCCTTGTATTGCCGTTTACATGGATGGTTTTTATTAAGTTTCTGAACAACTGTCTGTTTCATTGTTACACAGAGGGATGGCTGCCCCAAGATCGTGAACCTCGGCAGCTCAAAGACTGACCTTTTCTATGAGAGAAAAAAAATATGGCTTCAAGAAGAGGTGAAGAAACAGAGGGATTTCTTTTTTTCTTTTTTTTTTTTGCAAGAGTTTTCCACTTTGTTATCAGACTTTATACAATAAAAGGTGTTCCCTCTTTGGTGTTCATGTCTTGTTTTTTGGACCTTAAAAATACAAACATTTCTAAAAAATATTTTTTAAACCATGTGATCTATTTATCTTATGGGATGTATTTATATCTTTATACCATAAAAGCTATACAGTAGCAGGCAACAGTAGGCTTATATGTTATCTTAATATAACATACAAACAACAATTATATACAAGCATTACAATATATAAACATTTATATGAAAAAGTTAAAAATATATAACTCCAAACATAGAGTCGTAATATATTAAATAACACTTTACAGTAAGGTTCCATTTGATAACATTAGTTAACACACTGAAAAAAATGATACTAATTTTTTTTTTTAAGGTAAGTGGTTGCAAACAATTTATTTTAATTTTTTCTCCTTTTTTTAAATTTTGGAAGTTAGTCAACTAAATTTGTTTATTTCAATGTAGCTAAAATTAATTGACTGTAAACACTTACCTTAAAAAATTAGTAAATTATATGAATCTTTTTTTTTTTTTTCAGTGCATTAACTCTGAAAATACTTCTAAAACATTTATTAATCTTAGTTCATTTTAATTTCAACATTGACAGATACATTTTTGAAATAAAACGTTGTATCCATTAATATTACTTACTGGACATTAACAATGAACAACTGTGAATGTAGGAAATGCATTGCTCATTGTAATATTATGTTAACGAATGGAACCTTACTGTAAAATGTAACCTTACTGTGCAAGCTATACAAAAAGTTTATTGAGAATGTAATTTTTGGCATTGTTTAGATCAGTTTTCTCCATGAAACACGTGTCTGATATCTTTAGAAGTACACATCTGGACCAACATACATAATTGCCTTTAAAAAAATAGCCTACTCTTCCCTAAAAATGTAATACATGACATCTTGTCACAATGATCATGTTGTACTGCGTCCAGTAGGTGACAGTAAGACGCTGCGGAGCCTTCAATTCAAAACATCAGAAGAAGGAAGTTCGAAGGTCGTCGCTGCGTCGCTGCATCGCCGCTAGTGTCTGGCTAGCAGTCTGCGTTCGTTCATTTATAATGGCCAAACATCACCCAGATTTAATTTTTTGCAGGAAACAGGCTGGAGTTGGTAAGGTTTCTGTTTATTAGATCTAGATTTAGAGTTTAATACCTAAATTAAATACTTATTTAATATATTTGTTTAGCGAACACATTTGTAGCTAACAATGCAGTGAGGATGTTTGCTAGCGCTAAAATCAGACGAGTGAATAGTAAAATTAAAAATAAAATGGGAGGAGATTAATTTATTGCTTTATGGTAACAGTTAACAGCTTAACCAAATATTTATTTAGAGAAAAAGCTGGTATTGTAGCGACAGATAAGTAAACGTGCTTGGTCGTTTGTTTACAGCGCCTCAGTAGTTGGATAGCAGTATTGTCATCGTGTTTTTTAACCTTTTGCTGTTTTGTTCATTTGCAATGTTTCAGTTTGATACGTTGAGTCTAATTTGATCTTTCCTTTCGTTGCAGCCATTGGAAGACTATGTGAAAAATGTAAGTTTTTGACTATTGGTTTGAAGGTTGGCCTCTTTTTGTTGATGTGTTTTTATTACTAAGAAATCTCATGTTTTCAGTTATCCCATCCCAGTTCTGTTTGATAAGAATGGTTCTTCTTCATTGTTCCACTCTTCAACTCAAATGTCTGTTTCTTTTCTTTTTAAGGTGATGGCAAATGTGTTATCTGTGACTCTTATGTCAGGCCTTGTACACTAGTTCGTATTTGTGATGAATGCAACTATGGGTCTTACCAGGGCGCTGTGTCATTTGTGGAGGTCCTGGAGTATCTGATGCCTACTACTGCAAAGAGTGCACCATCCAGGAGAAAGACGTGAGTAAATCTGCCCTGCTTAAGTATCATTTGACTGACTGATGCTAAGCCCGTGTTGCCCAGTATTAGAACCATATTTTCCTTTTTCACTGCTTGGGTTGCTGTTTAATCTCATGTTGAATAAAATGTCAAATGTAGTTGTGTTTTTACATGCATGCTTTCTATTACATTAAGTTTCTGAAGAACTGTCTGTTTCATTGTTACACAGAGGGATGGCTGCCCCAAGATTGTGAACCTCGGCAGCTCGAAGACTGACCTTTTCTATGAGAGAAAGAAATATGGCTTCAAGAAGAGGTGAAGAAACAGAGGGATTTTCTTTGCCACAGTAGTTTTTCCATGCAAGACTTTTCCATTTTGTTATCAGACATGTTGTTACAATAAATTTTTTAATGTTGTGATGTCGATTATTCTGTTCTGTTTGATTTGAAACTTATAATTCTGCATACTTATAATCTTCAGACTTCTAGTATTACCTGGTTATTGACAACCTTTACATTTTTCATGATTAGATGCTTGCAAGAAGGAATATTTAAGCTCTTTTAGGTGATATGTGAATATAATGTTCACTTTTTCATAAAAGCATGAAACTTGTAAAGTTTGCGGTCCTAAACATTTTCAGAAATGAAGCCATTGCAAAAAAAAACACCTTGTGGTTGCTATGGTGACCATTTTACTTTCCACCATAACCAAATTATGTATTTTGTGTCATATCTCCTGAACCAAACATGGTAACACAGAAAAGGTGATGTCGAGGATTACAATGATACCATATACAACAACATAAACTGTTCAGGTGAAGAGTTAATGGTGAAATCAGCAATGAGCATCACAGTATCACAGCATTTACCAAAGTCCATATTACGGTTATTTTTTTTTTTCTTTGATAATTAACTAATATGTTATTCAATAATACATGAAAAGATTGTTTTTAAGAATACTATCGTATATTTCAGAGAAAATTCTCAAGCGAGTGTATTTTTCCTTGACTCTCAGGCAGAGTCAGGTAAGCGGTAGAGTGTTTCAAATACATTCTTGTTCCCTCTCAAGAAAGCTCTAACATCACACGCAGACAGCAACGCAATAGTTAATTCAGTGACTTTATGAGAAGGACTACAATGAAATCTCAGAAGATGCAGAATGAAAATTCAAACTTAATTTACAATCACTCTCAGGGGCCAGAGTTGTCTATTATGTTGTCCACAAGGGGGAAGCCAGAGTCCTGCATGCAGGTGAATTGCTAATATTTGATGTAACGGGTGGAATAATATTTATGTGTAGGATGTGGTGACAAGCACGGTCGGGTTGCGGGTCCAATAACCAAGACTATTTTGACTCGGTCCAGTACACGCTGAGCAGTGTAGCCAATTATTGCCACTGATCGACAGCTGTAGTGATTATATTAAAGTGAGTGCTCTTTGCTTGCTTTCTGTATTTAATCTATTCACAATTTGAATAAAGTTTTAATAAATGAGTTTTGTCTACCTCACATAGGAGATTTAATGCAGGTGCGGTTCGGGTCCCAGTTTTTATGTCAAATGGATCGGGTATGGGATTAAATTAGTGTTGCTGTCAGATAACGTGTCAGGTGTTCTGTTAATTACTGCAATTGAGGGAAGATCATTTCACCAGCCGGGAAAGGTGAACGCTTACTTACAGATCTCAGGCTTCTGGAGGGGATGTAGATGTAAGAGTGAGGAGGAAGTAGGAGGGTGCTGAGCCTGTGGCTGTTCTGTACGCAAACATCAATGTTTTGAACTTGATGTGAGCCGCAACCGTTAGCCAGTGCAGGGAGATAAAAAGAGGAGTAAAGTGGGCCCTTTTGGGCTCATGGAAGACCAGTCGTGCCGCTGCATTCTGAAACATTTGTCAAGGTTTGCTGGCGCATGATGGAAGTCCAGCTAGAAGAGCATTACAATAGTCCAGCATAGAAATGACAAGGGCCTGGGCAAGAATTTGTGCAGCAAGCTCTGTTTGGAAGGGCCTGATCCTCCTGATGTTGTGCAATGCAAACCTGCATGATTGAGCTGTCTTTATGGTCCTTGAAGCTCAGCTGGTCACCAAAGAATGATTTTTGATGAACCAAGCATGATGATGAATTCATGCTGTAGAGTCGGAGTGGCAGGGAAAACGAGAAGCAGTCTTTGCCAGGTTGAGCTGCAGGAGATGTTCCTTCATCCATGCCGAGATGTTTGCCAGGCAGCCTGAGATCCATGCAGCTATATTGGATTGTCTGGTTAAAATGAATGATAGAGCTGTGTGTCATCAGCATAGCAATCGTAGGAGAAACCATGTGCTTGCATAATGGGTCCTAGGGATGTAGATAAGATTCAAACCAGTGGAGTGCAGATCCTGTGAAGGTAGACAGGAGAATCTGGTGATTCACAGTGTTAAAGGTGGCAGATAGATCCAGCAGAATAAGTTCTGATGATTTGGAATCAGCTTTCGCAATCTGCAGGGCTATAGTGACCGACAGCAAAGCAGTTGAATGGCTGCTTCTGAAACCTGATTGGTTAATGTTCAGTTGGTCATTCTGTGAAATAAATAATGTAACTGTGTCTATAAAGGTGTGAACCAAATGGTCCATTCTATTAGAATAACAGAGGAACAGCATTCCTCGGGAACATCTTGTAGATTGCAGGAACTCCAGTGGGAAGGTCCTAACAGTATCTGTAACAGTAACTTTGGGAGAAGCTAGGATTCATACAAGGGTTAAGATTGTTTGAAGGAAGACATGCTAACATTGCTGTTGAAGAACTGCTCCACTACCATGTTCAATAAATTCTTCTCCCCACAAAAAGTTAGGTCAATCCTTCATTTTTTGTATTAGAGAAATCTAGTACATCGGTGAGCCACACAAAAGATTGCTCAGCAAAAATACAGTAAATATGATGATACATGAGGAAACCTTTTAGGTTAGGGGTAGTATGCACTGGCCTGTCTAGACAGATATCGTCTTGACAAGAAGTTAAAGTGGATCATAAAGTGTCACTACAGAGGAAATATGGAAGGGTGAACGGGAGCGTAGGTTAATGTAACTGGTAGAGGAATTGGTGGCACACAGCCAGTAAAATGTAGGTTAAATGTACTAAAGAAATGATCAGAGATGTCTAGAAGTTTTACCAAATGTTGTCTGTGATACAATTGCATGTGTAAATTAAGTCAAGCTGGTTGCTTGGTTTGTTAGTGCTTGTAGTGGTAAGCCATTTGAGATCGAATGAAGCTAGGAGTGGAAGTGGAAGTCTGCAGTGTAAGGCTTCTCCAGATGGATTTCGAAGTCACCAAAGACTACAAGTGGACTGCCATCCACAAAGAATGAGATCAACAGCCCATACAGCTCCTCTATAAAGGTGCCCAGTTGACCTGGAAGGTGATAAATCATTACAATATGGAGTTTAACAGGAGCTGTTACCATAATAGCATGAAACTCAAAATAATTTTTATTGCATAGGGAAGAGTGGGTTGAGTATTTCCAATTATTAGAAATGAGAAGACCAGTACCCTTCCAACCTCACAGCGCGGGGCCCGGTGCGACCGCACCAACACCGCCCAAAGGACGGCCCTTGCTCAAGTCCCTGTCCTTTTTCAAAATTATTAAAAAGTGCCCCTCTCAGACAAATAGCAATGATATTGTAGTCAATAAAACAAAATGCATTTCAATTATAATTAACGTGACAATGTGTACAAAATGGTAACTAATGGTAACGAATTAAAAATCCATATATTATACATTCATCAATGCCCGTTTATCATGTAGAATACACCGACCAATCATGATCTGGCTCAAGTTCAAATTTCATTGGACAATAATGTGAAGTGGAGCAGTCATTTTCCGTTCTTATTCATAAATCGGTTGAAAATTACATGGGACAGACGAGCTTATTTGTGGAGCGATCTGGATCTGCGGTTTGTCTCATTTTATAAATCAAATTACATCGCTGAGAAAATGGATGCTAAATGACTACAAAAGCACTGCACAAAACCGTGCAGCGGCTAAAGTCGCAATAATGGTAATCAGTATTCAATTCACTTACATTTATGTATGATGCACCGTTCACTATTGCATGAAACTATCATAGTTAATGAAGCCCAAGTGCCACCTATAGGCCTATTATATGAAGTGACGTGAAAGTGACTTTATCATGTTACCATTTTTAATAATTATGCAGCATTATGAAAGTGTCTTATGCTCATCAAGCCTGTATTTTTTTTTAATCAAAAATACAGAAAAAAACTGTAATATTGTGAAATACTATTACAATTTAAAAGAATGTTTATCTATTTTAATATACTTTAAAACATAATTTATTTATGTTATGCAAAGCTGAATTTTAAGCATAATTACTCCAGTCTTCAGTGCATGATCCTTCAGAAATCATTCTAATATGCTGATTTATTATCAATATTGGAAACAGCTGTGCTGCTTTAATATACAGGTGCTGGTCATATAATTAGAATATCACCAAAAAGTTGATTTATTTCACTAATTCCATTCAAAAAGTTAAACTTCACAGACTGATTTATTTCAAATGATTATTTCTTTTAATTTTGATGATTATAACTGACAACTAAGGAAAATCCCAAATTCAGTATCTCAGAAAATTTGAATATTACTTAAGACCAATACAAAGAAAGGATTTTTAGAAATCTTGGCCAACTGAAAAGTATGAACATGAAAAGTATGAGCATGTACAGCACTCAATACTTAGTTGGGGCTCCTTTTGCCTGAATTACTGCAGCAATGCGGCGTGGCATGGAGTCGATCAGTCTGTGGCACTGCTCAGGTGTTATGAGAGCCCAGGTTGCTCTGATAGTGGCCTTCAGCTCTTCTGCATTGTTGTGTCTGGCATATCGCATCTTCCTCTTCACAATACCCTAGATTTTCTGGTATACGGCTGCGTTGACCTTGGACCTCAGAAAACACAGTGGACCAACACCAGCAGATGACATGGCACCCCAAACCATCACTGACTGTGGAAACTTTACACTGGACCTCAAGCAACGTGGATTGTGTTGCGACAGCTGAAACCCATGTCTTGCATACGTCTGTGCGTAGTGGTTCTTGAAGCACTGACTCCAGCTGCAGTCCACTCTTTGTGAATCTCCCCCACATTTTTGAATGGGTTTTGTTTCACAATCCTCTACAGGGTGCGGTTATCCCTATTGCTTGTACACTTTTTTCTACCACATATTTTTCTTCCCTTCGCCTCTCTATTAATGTGCTTGGACACAGAGCTCTGTGAACAGCCAGCCTCTTTTGCAATGACCTTTTGTGTCTTGCCCTCCTTGTGCAACGAGTCTTCTCCATGATTGTGTAGCCTACAGAACTAGACTGAGAGACCATTTAAAGGCCTTTGCAGGTGTTTTGAGTTAATTAGCTGATTAGAGTGTGGCACCAGGTGTCTTCAATATTGAACCTTTTCACAATATTCTAATTTTCTGAGATACTGAATTTGGGATTTTCCTTAGTTGTCAGTTATAATCATCAAAATTAAAAGAAATAAACATTTGAAATATATCAGTCTGTGTGTAATGAATGAATATAATATACAAGTTTCACTTTTTGAATGGAATTAGTGAAATAAATCAACTTTTTGATGATATTCTAATTATATGACCAGCACCTGTATATATATATATATATATATTTATTTTCGGAACCCGTGATTCCTTTTTGGGGTTCATTGATAGATAAAAAAATGTAAAAGAACAGCATTTATTCAAAATAAAGATGTTTTCTAGCAATATCAATCTTTACTATCACTCTTTCTATCAATTTAGCAAATCTTTGCTGAATGAAATCTAATATCTTAAAAAAAAAAAAAAAAAATACTGACCTCAAGCTTTCCAACGTATAGGCTATTGTTACAAAAGTTATATTTTAAATAAATGCTGTGCTTTTTTTTTTTTTTTTTATTAATCAAAGAATCCTGAAAAAAGTATGACAGGTTTTCAACATTGATAATAAATCAGAATTGCATAAAATGTATTTTAAAGTATATTAAATATGATCAAATAAATGCAGGCTTGATGACCATAAGTGACTTCTCACGAAAAAAATAAAATAATAATGTATCCAAACTTTTGACCTATATATATATATATATATATAATTTTTTTTTTACATTGCCCCTATTTTACATTTGAGCCCCTGCCCCTGAGGAACTCTCTCACATCCCTGATATGCGGTATTTAATTCAACGTAACTCTTGTGGCTTCTCTCAGGGACCACGTCACAGGAAGGAAAGACGTTCCAAATATAAGTTTTACTAGTACAACCACAATCTTTTTATTGCCTTTCTTTAAACACATTATTATATTGGGCAAAATCCAATATCGAGTTATCAAATTCCTATCTACCAGCATAAACCAGCTCCAACATGTTTATTATTGAATAAAACTTATTTTTAGCTTGCATTTGCCCTGATTTACATTTAAATGTGTGCCGTGGCCCATTTAGGTAAAGGAATTTGCGATATGTGATTTGAGATTGTATAGGCTTGCTAGGCATATGCTGATCAAAACCTTTTGGAAGTTGTAATTCAATAAACGTTAGGTAATCTTGATTGAAATCTGATCGCTTCTGAAGAAAACCTACATAGAGTGAAAACCACCACGAATGGCAGCATTCTTTTTCAGACTGGAGTCTGTTCAGCTCAGTATGTTTGCATATCACACCGCCGCCTTTAGCCCTGCCCTCTTTGTGTTATGCAACTTTTTTTTTTGGCATCTGTCTGTGTTATACAACGTTCCTCTCTCATCTGAAATTTGAGATTCAGTTAGTCATTCTCTGAGGCATCAAAGCATTTTGTGATCAAATGCACTGCTGTATTGTTATAAATGACATGTAGGCAAGACACATTTTTGAATTCTTCAATATGTACAAGAAACATCCAACAAGGCGCAGAGACAACATATACAAGTCAAAAAAAATGTTCACATGACTTACAAAGAGAATTAATTCCACCCAAAAGAACAATGACAATTACAAAAACATTCAAACAAAGATTTGTTACTGCGAAACAGCTGGCATCTCATATATGCAACTGAGTTTTCTTCTAGTTCAGCAGAAGAAATGCTTCTTGTCAGGAACAGTCACTATTCCTTTCAGAACAGCCATCAAACGCCATTCCAATTTATTGTCTTGTTCATGAAAGGAAGCTCAAGGAGAAAGGACAAACCATAGGTGCACTTTTTTAAAAAGTGCCTACAGACCACAAATATGCAAAGTTAAAGCACCTGATTTAAGTGGAGTTGTTCTGTACTAGCTAAAGAAAACATGTTTTTCAGCTTTCAATCTAAATTCGCTTTGGTCATGATTTCATTACATATCAGATTCCCTTTCCACAAAACACCTGAAAAAGGACAAATGTGGTCAAATGTGATTATTGCAAAATTCAGCTTAACTTCCACTTCACAACAATGAACAGAGAACACAAGATATTGACTATTTGTGAAACTTGACCCTTTATCTTCTGTCTTTGATGATATATGTTGCACAAAACGTGGCAAGTAGTGGCTGATGCCCTTTCAAGAGGTTTGAGTTCGGTTAGGCTGATATGTAACACAATAGGCGCCTTTTATAAACAGGTGCTCTGCTGAAGACACTTACGGATTCATATTGACTCTGAGCTATAAATGGTGTGGTTCACACTGCAAAGCCATTTTTGTAAAATATTTGAAGTTTTCTGAAAAAATATACATCATATGATACATATGAAAAAACTATAACAAGCACTTCTTTTGTTTTTCTAAGTTTGAAGCAGATAGAAGATCCGTCACATGTACAGTGTTATTTCTGTACACAAACTGACCTCCATGAGTCCCAGAAAGGGCAAATGACCATGGCGAAGTAAACAAGGTTTGATTTTAGAAGATCTACTGAAAATCTAAATTAGGTCTAAATATTTTTTAGGTTTTGCAGATATACAGAGCACATAATATCAGTACAGTTTCTACTGAATTCAAGCACTTGCTGACAGTAAAACAAAACATCTACGTATTTTGCAGCACAAAACATGATACATTTACAATTCCTGCTTACAGTTTTGTTTTCCGTTTTAACAGTTATATGTAATGACACATTTTTAATGTGATACATTCTCTCCATATTTCAATAATGGCATTTTATTTATTACTTTTGCAGGCAAAATGCACCACTTGGTACCCTGTACCAAATTTGCCAAAGGAATTCTTAGAATTAATGTAATTTTTCAGAGAAGTCAAAGATAAACATACTGAAGATATATAAGAAAGCGCATGGAAGTCAATGCCAGTCATTCTTTATGAATAAAGACCAGTGACTTCCAATGCACATTATTTCCTAAAACTACTTTGATGTTATCAAACTTGTCATAAAACGAGCAAGTGAGAGAAGACCTCTTTTACCCTGGTGTATTATAAAAAAAAAAAAACACTTAAAAAGCTCTATTGGGATACACATGGGTGTGCTTTTGAACTGAAGTAAGATTAAAATGAAGGGGATATGTTGATTATAGTCGTTGACAGTTTTTTTTAAGAACATGAATATCACTTAGCTCTACAGTTTGAATCAAATATTCATTTATCTCCTGTTTTCTCCTCTTCATTTCACACCATTATTAATTTATTGCCTTTCATAAATGCAAATAAATCAATAATTGTTTAGAGGTCTTCAGCCGGTGCACTTGAAAAAGAAGAGAAAAGGTTGTTAATCACCACATTATTTACAGTACTACTTGACCTATAAGAGTTGCTGTGGGGCTGTTTCGATTATGTGTTTATACGTGTACATGTTTGTCCCTTACAGTGCTCCGTATTTGGCTTCATAGCGTGCCACAACATTCTTGCAGCGCCCAAAGTCCTTGCGCAACTCTGCCACTTCCTGTCTCAAAGCAGAGTTCTCTCGCTCCAGAAAGGCTGCTCGTACTGTGATCTGATTCTCTTTTAGACGCCTGGCATCTCGTGAACGTTTGGCTGCAATGTTGTTCTTCTTCCTCCGTTGCCAGTATTTGTCATCCTGAAATATAGAGTGGACATAAAATCAAATGTTGGGGACAATTTTTTTTGAAAATGGCCCTGTGTTGTTATAAAATACAACTGTTAATATCTTTTTACGTAAAACACGTGTTCACGTGTTGACAAAAGATTTCAGAGCATCTTATTATGTCTTTATGTTTAGGGTGTAACTGTATAATTAAGTTTTGGGCTTCAGGCACAAATACTTGCTTGCCTTTGTTGATCAGTTAAAGGGATAGTTCACCAAAAATGAAAATTCTGTCATTAAGTACTCACCCTCATGTCGTTCCTTCATCTTTGGAACACAAGTTAAGATATTTTTGATGAAATCCGAGAGCTTTCTAAACCTGCATAGACAGCCACGTTCAAGGCCCAGAAAGGCAGTAAGGACATTGTTAAAACAGTCCATGATGTGACATTAGTGGTTCAACCTTAATCTTTACGAGAATACTTTTTGTGCACAAAGAAAACAAAAATAACGATTTTATTCAACAGTTTCTTCTCTTCCGTATCAGTTTTCGATGCGTGCTCATGAGAGTACCACAACATATGGGTGTGCATTCCTCTGCTTATAAACAAGGCACAGCACATCCAGGTTCTACGTCTGAATGCCGGCTAACTTTACAGTTGAACCACTGATGTCACATGGACTATTTTAACGATGTCCTTATGATCTTTCTGGGCCTTAAATGTGGTAGTTACACTGCTGTCAATGCAAGGTAAGAGAGCTCTCAGAATTCATCAAAAATATCTTGAATGAAGGTCTTACGGGTTTGGAACGACACAAGGGTGAGTAATTAATGACAAAATTTAAATTTTTAGGTAAACTTTATAGTATATATACTCACACAATATGAAAGTAATATTTAAGTCAGTTTTATTTTAGTGTCATTGAGATATCAATATAGTTTATATGAATATTTTAAATGTTTTTTTTTTTGTACATTTTCAGTTTACATTTTATTTTAATTAGTTTTAGTAATTTTTGTGAGTTTTGTCATTTTTAATCAAGCAAATATAATGCCTTAGCAAATAGCTGAAATAAAAAATATTTAGGAAAAGTTTATTTTCTCTCAAGTAACACAGTTTTCTTCTAATGGTTTTAGTTTTAGTTAATTATAATACCCCAGAGGAAGGTTCGACTGTGTTTACCTTCTGTTCCTCAGGCACAAACACTTTCTTTGCTTTCTTGATCATAGGCTGAGGCTTCAGCTCCTCCTCGGAGAAGCGATGTTTGCGAGGGTTGAACAGTTCACCTCCGGGTATGCTGGACAGCACAAGGTCTGTGGGATCCGGCTCATAGGGGACCTCTACCTCGATTTCATCTGGATTAATGGGCTCTGGCGTCGCAGGCTCCTCATCTGAAACGTGAATTAGTAAATTCCAGTAATGAATTTCATTAGTTTCAGACGTTTTTGCTATTCCAACTGAATATGTTTAAAGTAGTGCTGTCAAACGATTAATCGCGATTAATCACATCCAAAATAAAAGTTTTTGTTTACATAATATATGTGTGTGTACTGTGTATATTTATTATGTATCTATAAATACACACACATGCATGTATATATTTAAGAAAAACATCTTACGTTTATATATTAAATGTTTAATTATGATATAATTTATATGAATATAAATATATACATGTAAATATTTTCAAAACATATGCTGTATGTGTGTGTCTTTATATATACATAATAAATGTAAACAGTACATACACATATTATGTAAAAAAACCTTTTATTTTGGATGCGATTAATCGTGATTAATCGTTTAACAGCACTAGTTTAAATATAACTTAATTGTTGTTGAGTTTAAGTCAGATCTTCATGATAAACAGCTTGACTGTGTAATGGATTAAGTGTGTTGTGACAGAAAGTACACTATGTTCTGTTTTCTCTGCTGACCTGAATTGGTGTCTGTTGAGTTAGAGCTGGATGCCGTGATTGTGACCACTTCCTCCTCACACTGATCCAGTTCCATGACTGGCATAAGAGAGATTGCTGGGGCTGTCTTGCTTGTAGAGGTTGTGGATAGTTTTTCAGTTGTCAGCTGTAAATTTTCTTTTGCAAGACTCTTCTGCAGACCCTCATCCCCTGCGGCAGGAATGCCATTCTCCATGAGAAACTCCTCCAGATCCATGTATTCCAGGTGGAAGGTCTCGCCATCATAGGGAATGGTCTTTTCCCAGATGGCAGGTGTTAAGGCAGCCGATGGTCCCATTTCACTGACCCCTCCGGTGTCAGCATCCTCAAAGAGTTTCTCTTTATCATTTTCTGTAATAAAAAAAAAATAAAAATTTGTTTAAATCCCAAGTCTTAGAATCTACACGTTATTTGCATCAGACAAAAAGTAGATAAAGTGTAATAAGATTTTAAAGTTCTGTTACAGGGTAGAAGAAACTGCAGCTGTACCAGTTTCATCCAGAGATTGGAAGTTTGGTTCTTGCGAAGAGTTGTGTTTAAGGAACCGGATAAACAATATTCATTATTAAACGTGTATGTTGTTATTTCATGTTACAATTCAGTTTGTGACAGATTTTCAGCCTTAAAAAAACAACAATTTATGACCTTATGCGCCAGAGAAACAAGCGCGCAGACCGCGTCTTTTGCATCACGAGCGCAGCGCTGAAAAGGGGCGGAGCTACATAAGGTGTTTACAATGTGCATAATATACATTGAACAGGGCTAAAATAACAAATTGTTTTTGTGAATCGGTTCCACCGAATCACCGAAAAGGCCGGGCGCCAAAGAACGTTTCATTCATGAAGTTCCATCGAATTTTTCGAGAATGCAACCGTTGAGAAATTAGGTTTCACTAACCATGTTATAAATAACACGAATGAACATGTTCTGTATTTACATAACGAGAAAATCTTAACATACAGGATGCATTCGACAGTAATTCATCAGTACAGCGAGCACCGACCGCAAGCCTCTGCGCAGCCACAAGCACCGACTGGTGCAGAGGCACTTACCGTCATCCCCTTCGAGAAGATTCGGCGGCGGAATCTCCATGATTTTCTTTAAAACTACTGGAAAGGCAGGAGAAGGAGTATCAGAGCCTGCATCCATCGTGACGGAAATGGAGTCCACGTCCATTTTGACTGAAGCTTTTGTACCGCGCGTAAGAATAATAGCGTGACTTTAAAGACAACCTAAAATCCCTAATTTAATCAAAGAACAAGATATTAATGTCCTCAATGACTTATGCACTCAAAAAAAATTATCTAATTTGAGATCACCACGCCGGTTGACACCACTCTACTTTTGGGTTTGATCCGATTTTCCAGTTGGCTACAGAAGAGTGTTTTAACATACGAATAAACCACGCCTCATTGTAGAAAAAAACTACTTTATTTTTGGATGCGGATAGGTCGGCCGCGCTCTCCTCTAATGAATAATTAAATAGGCGAGACGACAAATGCGTGTCGGTGGGACGGATCGTCGACTCCTCATTGGTCGGTCAAAACGGTTACATATATTTTCACAAATGTGTTGGAAAAACTTGTCACGAGACCCATATGTATATATATACACACACACACACACACTGACACAGTTGGGTTTGAAATGTGGGGCATAGGCTACATACCATATAAAACTTTAAAACCACATGCCTTTTACACGTTTACTATTTTATTCCAAATAAAAACGCGTTCGTAGTACGACTGACATTAAAGGCCGTTTAATTTTTCAATAAAGACTTTTAATTAAACCTTAACCTTGTCGGCATTAATAACACAACGGTGTCAGGGAACAACAGAATAACATGCCACGTCATTGTACCTAATAAGCGCATACCTCGCGGGGGAACAGTATGTGTACCGTATCATATGTTTTGGCACATGGCCTCGCACGTGCAGTCATGGCACGCACAGTGTGCATATACAGACCAATCACGAAGCAGCAAAGGTAGCCTATAGCGAACATATCGCGTGTTTCACGTGCAGAATGAGGTTGCAGATATCTTGCCTTTGAAAAAAAAGAAGATATCTTGCCCTTGAGTTTACGACAGGTGATATGCAATTTATGTTAGTCGGTTATATTATTTTTAAATTATTATTATTTAGCCAAGATGACACATTACAAATCAGCGACTGCAGTGTAGGCCACATTTTTTTGTGTAGGCTATTATTTGCGTATTTCAATTACGGTTGCATACGTTTAACATCTATAAGTGGATCTGTGTCATTACATTTTCAATATCAGTCCCATTTTTCATGTTCTACTTAATATAAATGACAGAATCATATTCTTACTAAGATGTTTTATTCTTTCATAATTTCATAACTTGATTCTCTGAAATAAAAAAACTCTACACTTTTGCATCAGATTTAGCCAATTACTTGGTGCAACAATTTGGTGAAATTTTTTAACAAAGACAGTCCGCATGCTGTCAATGTAATGACACTGTAAAAAGGATAATTAAATTGGAATTTAGTAAATACATACAAAAGAACAGACGCCACTTAGGAAGAAAAATTTGGTTAATGCAAATGTTGCCATATAAATATATTAATATATGCAAATACAGATTATCTAGCCACTGTAACTAATATATCCAGAACTTTGTGTTAGTAAACTATTTCTCAATGCACAATATTTGCTGTTGACACTTAAGAGTCATGCAAAGAAAAAGTCCACATTATGTAAAATAATGCATTGCTTATTTGTGCAATAAAACTGGAAACTCAAAGTCAATTTACGTCTCATTTTTAACGTATGTACCACTTGATCTACTTAATGCACGACGTAGTATCGTATGTCACAAGTACAATCCTGCAGCATACAAATTATGTCAGCTGCAGACTGTATAGTGGGGATTCAGGTGAACTGGAGTGCTCCAATTTACCTGTATTGAGCCAATAGTGAAAATTCTTACCGTTGTCATCAATTGAAGGGACAGAGAAGGGATACTCAAGCAAGGATTTGAATATTTCCGGAATTTCTGAAGACATCTCAAAACCGTATCAGTCAACACCTTGGAAAAAACTGGATGCAGGAGACGCTTAATCAGAAATTACACTTCGTCAAAAGGTCTCTCACATAAAGAATAAGCTGGTACAACACTGACAATTCTTAATGTTTTTATTGCGGTCACAAGGTCTCTCCTATCCAAGTTACTTAACTAGTCCCACCTCAAATCCCCTTATTTCCATAGAGCTGAACATTTTGACCAATGGATATCGTTTCAATGTGCCTGTTGTTTAATATTCTACGAGGCGCGGTACTTTATTGGTCATTCTAGCTGTATGTATTCGCTCAGTCAGCCAATAAGAGTGAAGACAAGTTATCTAAGTCTAAAACATCTGCGTGTCGGTGTTACGAAAGTGAGGGCAAAAATTCAGTTGCGTTATCAGCGTCATCTGCTCTCCGGCGGCAGAGAGTCAGTCCTATTTGTCATGTTTAAAAAAAAACCCAACTATTACGTTTAAGATTTAGGAATAAACAACTTAAATTAATTTGAAATGAAAATGAAAGATCTTTAAGCCCCTACCCCACACTGCACAGACAAACACCAACAAACTAGTCTGTTGGAGTTTGTTGGATCAGTGTTATCCCTGTCGGCGTTGGTTGGAGTTTGTTTTGACCATACTATTAAACTGCTTTATTAACGTCTACACCTACCCCTTACAATAATGCAAAAATAAAATTTATAAAAATAGTAATACGCTGTATTGATGTGCGCATGCCCAGTAGAGCCATACGTATCCCCTCTAGCCTTAACCATACAATTATCCCCTCTATCCATAACCGTACTTGTATTCAGGTACCGACTATTTATGAATTGCATTCAAGTTTACTTGTTAGACAGGTTTTGGGGGAGGGAACTTCTCATTCTAGAGAGCATTTGATTGGACAATATTATATCAAGTGCAAAAGTGATCAATATGAGATAAACATTTTCAATGAGATCAATATGAGACAAACATTTTCAAACAAACTTTTAAGAGAATTTCTTAAAAAGAACGTCTTTGAAAATAATTAAATGAACATCAATAACGTCACACACATTTTCTAAAACAGTCTATTTATTGTTAAACACTTTCATGAGATTTGGTCCACTGTGATCAATATTTCACTTCCAACCAGGGAGAAAAAGGAGAAACAAAACAAAAGTAAAAATACAGTACAAAAAGAGGCATTGTTGTTTGTCCTTTTCATTTTCTCAAAACCCTGATTTTTCCTGGTTATCTAAGCAGGTGAAAAGTAAACCCATCTGAACAGAAACATCTCAACCAATATATTCCAACATTTGCTAAATCCCATATTCTTGTCTTTTTAGGCTGAACATGAATTACTATGAACATATTTCTGCTTTACACTTCATCTAGAAAGTGTGCAAAACAAAGGTCATTTAAAAATGGGCAATCTTTATAGGTTTCGAAGTCCAGAGAGCCCAGAACATTCCAGTTCTGTGATAAAATAACCTCAAATGTGGAATGAGGATGGTGAGTAAATGACCAATACTGCAACCTCTAGACAGTCAATGGCCAGCAGTACTAACCCTATGATATGGATATGAATGATTCCAAACTCCATCCCATGTTTGAACAACAGAGACTGTTAACTGAGCTTCTCGGCTCTCAGGTTGTTCTCTCCCTCAACGGTTATGCACACTACCTCAGCATGATCACGTTCCTCATATTTCAGATATAAAAACCAGTCTCCATTGCCAACCAGAGAACATTAACGATACGCTTCCCTCCCCTATTTCTTTAAACAAGTTGTCTAACGGTGTATATATATCATTATACCGAAAGAGTAGGATTATTTGTTAAGGTATTTATAATCGTGTATAAATGTATTGTATAAGGCGCTATGCAGACAAACATAAATATCCATGTATGCTTTGTGGCCCGTCCCAGTATAGCACTGTGAGGATCGAATCAAAACAATCAAGATTGTGGTGCAGAGGAAAGTTGCTAAGGCATGAAGTCTCTTCACTACAACCACTCTATAAACCTTAAAAGAGATCCCAGGTTTCAGAAAACTAACAATATCTAAAACACATCACAAAAGCATAACACTCTAAATGTTAATGGTGTCACTTGCTTTTCATTGTGTTTAGGCTGAAAGAAAACAGACAGATAGCTAGCCTAGGACCTCAATTCCTCTATTCTGGACAGTTCACTAAGCATACATAGACATAATTCACTGTTAAGTATTATATTCATACATGGATACATATAATTAAAGTGTTATACATAGCAATTAACATATACATATATCAATAGCATATAGGAAGATAGAAGTCATAATGGCAATCATTATCATCACTGTCATCATCATAATAATAGCAGTAGTAATAATATGATCCCTCGGTAAAGCGTACTAGGTCACTCCAGAACGTCCCTCTCAATCTCCACACAAGCTGGAATCTGTTACCAGGCCAAATCTGCTCCTTCACACTTCATCTAAACCCTGAAATTCAATGCAAAGTACAAACTTGATTCTATTTTCTATAACAAACCATCTCAGGGTGCTTCAATTACCATTCTATAGCATTTCTAGGATATTTGGGGCAGCAAATTCTCATGCAGACCTCACAAATCAGACACTTCTGGAATGACTCATAAAAAAAAAAAAAAATTCACTAACCATCTAATCAGCAATACATGTCATATAGCATAGCTCAATAACAAGAAGTTCTATGTAATCAATACAAGGTAAGGTTATACTTAAGCTTAACTGCTAAGTTATCAATAATCATTAGTAGTATGCCAATATAGTAGATATATGTGTGTGTGCATGTGTGTGTTTCCGTGTATATATTTATATATATATCATGTCCACTGAAAGTAAGGACAAGGCGTACTAAGGGTAGCACTGCATGTCTTGACAGTATATCAGGAATATAACTACACATAGGCAGGGCAAGTACAGCTCTTTTGCCTATATTCTTGCAATGCGTCTCCGTTCATGCTCTTAATATGAAATCAATAGACGGTACATATGGAGAACTAATGAGCTACTGGCCCGCGTTGAACTGTGGCGAACAAGAGTCTCCTAGTAGCATGTTTATGGGTGTTACAGATTATGCACTTCAAATCCCAATCTAATAGCTTGAATGAACAAACACAGAAGCATCTTCCAACCTCCAATCACTCGATCAAAGAAAGAAAAAACAAAAAACAATAATACAAAGTGTATTTTCAATCCAAATATTCAGAACACTCAAGACTGCAAACAGCCCTTGTGTGCACTCCATCTTCTTTATCAAGCACTGCCAAACTGTCACTCAGTGCAAATGAAAAGAATGAGGAAATCAGTGTCAGTGCAAGATCTGTGCCTGCCATTATGCAAGTTGGGGTGGTTTTTACTCAGTTAGTCCATTATTAATTCGCTTGGTTTATCAAATACATTCGACATCCGGACAAATCTCAAATTTCTTGTAAATGGCCACTTATGGCTGTACATTCAAACTCTTCTACCAATATGGCAGGAACACAGAGTTAAGCACCACTTCATACCTTCAATCTGATATCCGACACCACATACTTGACTGAAACATGAGTGGCCTTCATGACAGGTGCTTTGATTTAATACGGGGAGAACCAGTCTGTTTTGCTTTTGAGTTTAAAAAGCACTGTGGGAATAGATCTTCAACTCCTCAGAAATGTTTTTAGGGAACGTAAAAACAAACTGCCCTTACTTGAGTTAGCTGTAAAAGTACCAGTGTGCACTCACATGACACCCTATATGAGCCTGTGCCAAGTGTCATGTCAGCGAGTGGGCGATTGTGATAATGTGATAATGGGTGAAAAAGCAAGTGGGGGTGTGTATGTGGCAACAATCACTGTGTTAGTCCTATAGTCAGGCGCTCTGCCCTGAAGGGCATCAGAGCCTGGTACTTCCCAGAGTGGCACTGAAAGAGTGGGAAAGGGCCTTAGAAGCTGACATCTGAACAGGAAGACTCATCCAGACCGCCTGTAACCACACACTTTCGGGCCCAGGTCACAGATCCCCTCCACCACCAGACATCCGTCGCCCAACCTGTCAAAAAGTGCACAGATAAATCTGATAACGCAGTTCAAGAAACTAAGAGCTTTCCACTTTACAACACAAACAAACTTCTGCAACCACCCACCATTGACTCAGAATAGTCAGTTGGCATGGTGATCTGTTTTTCCTCTGGGGGTGGAGTCATTAAGTTGCCGTCTGCTCGTCGGTTCTGATTGGTCAGCGAAAGCCACATCTCGTACATCTGCTGCATGTCTCTCACTTATAGAGTACAGACAGATACACAGCTTGTATTAAAATGCATTAATGGATTAAGAAAACATCACTGAATCACACAGACAAATGAATAAAAAAATAAAGCTATAAATCATTCAGTTAAAGAAGTGGATTCTCACAGCTGTTGTTTTTCATATAGGTCCACACATCCCGCTCCTCCAAACTGTGTGCAAAAGAACAGTTCCCAATATAGTGGCACTTCTTCTGTTTCATGACATGAACACACATCTGCAAACACAAACGGATAGTCAAAAAAAACAACAACTGCGTAGATATATTATGTAACAATACTCAATTTACAATTTATGTGAAACACACATTAAATGGGAAACAATCATCTGTTTAAAATTCTGTAGTGAGTTAAACATCATTTAACCCTTTACAGTTTATTTTGACTCTTTCTGGTTCAAAGCCCTCGGAAAGATCTGTTTACTAAAAATGAACAAAAAGCGCTGTGTGGGGGGGCTAAAATGCTTCCATTTCCAGAACACCATTAACAATGTGGCCTTTTGGTGGTTCAGGATACACCCAAGATTATACATAAGTAATGTAAAATTAAGAGGGCTGGAAATGAAAATGTCCTGATTTAACAAAATAGATGTAGCCTATATAACAAACAGAGATTGTAAGAATAAATCTTTTAGTCTTTTCTGTTACCTATTCAAGCATAAATAAAAACGTAGACATTAAACATTACTTGTAGGTTGCCCGCCATCCAATAATCTCAAAAGGTTGTGTTCTTTTCGATAAAAAAAAAAAAAAGAAAAAGTCTCAGCTTTGTCAATTTTATCATGAAATTCTGACACACTTCACAGATGTGACAGATCACTCAGTTCATGTGGCAAGCAATTACCTGTTCCACTTTACTACTAGTTGAATATCAGAAGATATGCTTGATTAAAAAAATACAACTTTTTTAAATGTATTCGCTAGTAACTTGTGAGTTAGCTGGGAAAAAAAGAACTCTAGAGGGATCATTTAGCTGAATAAATACACTATTATATATAACATACCTTTGCCTGTTAGTTATGTCTTAATTATTTAATGTATGTTTGAAGAAATCTTGTGAAAACCGTTGACAGTAAGACATGTATGACAGCTGTTTAAATGTTTATATTTCAATACAAATTTGGAGAAACATGATATCATCATTATATAGTTAATAAAAACTGCCTTGTGTTTAATTTAAATGTTTGTATAGCTTTTATCCAAGAATTGATGATTATATCTACAAATAAACACTAATTGAACAGCAGTTCGGATAAGTTTTGAAGAAATGTTTTGGTGCTGTTATTCAATTTAACATTTAATAAAATAGTAATGAGAAGGTTCCCTGCATAGTTAACAGTATCAGTTGGTAGTGACTTTTTATCTTTAGAAAAACTGTCACGTACCTGAAATATTTACAAATCAAATCAATAACTTGTGAATATGAATCAATTTGTGAAATCCATACCAATAACAAATCCTAATAATTACAATAGTATTAAGATATTTCCTAGTAATGTGTATTCAACCTGTAATTTGTCTGAAAAGAATGATACGGACTTGCTATTGATGGAAACTTCAGAAAATAAATGTGCATAATTAACTTCCACTACCATAAATATTACATTGTATGATGTTTAACAGATCATAAACAGCACCGCAGCTCAGTGTCAACACTAAAAGCTGCTTGTCTGAAGAACCGTTTCTGTTTGCCATCACAGTAATTTAATCAAAAAAGGACTGACTTACATCATATTGTTGGGGGTAGGTACGGGAAAAAGGCAGCGGTCGCACTACCACCCACTTTTTCTTCTCAAATGATTTCACTAGCAACACCCTGCGCTCTTTTGTCCAACTGGAAAGAATAGACAAAGCAGAAAGAAGCATTATACCATAATTACACCCAATACCATTGTTATTGACCTCAGGCAAAGCTGCTGTCTACTGTGTCCAACAAAAGCAGTCATCTTACAACTGTTCCAGTAAACATTAAAGGTACGTTAATTTTTAATGAGCACATAATGTGCATCCTGGTGGTAAGATGATGCCTGCTTGAGTAAGGGAAGCTAACCTGTGCCTGGCTTTGGCAGTGCAGTACTTCAGGGACTTGTCGGGCTCATTGACCTGGCCCTCCCTCCAACACTGTCCACACACAAACTTCATCTTCAGATTCAAGCCACGCCCTCGACCACATCCTACAAATCCTCCTCCACCTCCTCCTGTGTTTCCGCCCCCGATGCCGTCTCCTCCTCCACTGACAACTCCTCCGGAGACCACAGCACTACTGCTGACAGCACTGCTGTTACTGCTGCTCCCGCTGGGCTGGTGAGGCCCGAGCATGGGCTGAAGATGGCGAGTGAAAAAAGAAAGACTTACTAGACTTAAAACAACTAAATTAACATAAAATAAAATCTGCTGCAGGAGCAATCAAATAAAAAGACAAGATTCCAGCAAAGATGAGCATTTGTGAGACACCACAGTGTTGTTGTTCAGACTCACCTTCTGTCTCTGTGCATTCTGTTCCAATCTGTGCCAGTGTCTCTTAGACTCTTGCACCATCTCCTCATGGGTAATACCTGAGCCAACACATAAGCACAAACAAAAACCATCAGTTGCTCTCTGTTAAACACAGTCATGAACCAGAGCGCGGGGCAAAAAAAGGCACAAATGACAGTAATATCCTACCTATTTTAATATCATTTAATATCTTAATATGAAACCGGTCTCTTCTGTTCAGAAAACCTGAATTTATTAGCTCAAAAATACAAAAAAAACTAACATATTACTTATCTAATATTTTAAAATCTAATTTATTCCCGTGATAGCAAAGCTGTATTTTAAGCATCCACATAACATTTCTTATTATTGTCCAAGTTGAAAACAGTTGTGCTGCTTAATATTTTTGAGAAAACTGATTTTTGATCAAAACAACAGCGTTTATTTGAAATATTATAAAAGTATTTACTATCACTTTAATTTAATATATTAAATCAAGTATTTATTTCATTTTAAAAAATCGTTTTTCAAATGAATTAAAAGGTTTCTTAAATGGACTGAACACATTCAAAACACAAAAAGCTTAAACATACACACGAGTTTATGGATTATAAATCAAAACAGCAGATTGAAGTGTGCATGCATACATACAAACATTATTATAGCATGTTTTATGTACCTGTGTCCTGCTGAAGCACCCAACACTTGAGTTCTATGACTGAATGTGCAAAGGAGCAACTGTCCTCTCGCTGGCAGCCATATCGCACCTCATGGCGGCACACGTCAAACTGGCAGAGTGGGTGAAGAGGGCGTACTTTACTGTAGCGCACGTTTGCGGAGCGAACCACGTGCACCAGGCACCTGTTAGACAGCATCATAAGACACAAACATATGAGAGGGGATATGATGCGATGGCTGTTTTAGTGCTCCAAAACCATGTTAGTGATCCAAGTCTCAATGCAGCAAGGGATAAAAAAATTAAAATAATTTAAAAAAAAGACTCACTTGTTATCATCAAAGGGATGTCTTGCAGTGAGGTTGGAACACACAGCGAGATTCTCCTTGCTTCTCTTGCTAATGATACGAGGCTTACTGTCAAAACATTCCTACAGGAAGCCAGAGGCCAGAATAATCACTTAGACAACATATCAAAGCAAGAATGTAACACATCTAGCTGTGAGACAGGCATTAAATATGAAGGTGCACATTACCTCACAGAGGAACATAAACATGCCCATATGGAGCTGAAGGAGACGGGTGACACTGAGGGCCCGTCGCTCGTTGGTGCCCAGAGGGTCAAACAGAAGCTCACGACTTAGAGCTCCCTTCCTCTCTTGTGTCCACACATCTATCTCCTCTTGGCAATAGGCAAAAGTGCAGTTTTCACCATACTGGCACTCCTGACGCTCTTGTACCTCTGGAAAGAGAGAATGATCAATGTAATCAATAATCAACTGTTTAATTTTATCATTTATGAAAATATGAATTAACATAATATTACATAAACATACATATAATCATTTTTAAACAGAAAGAAAAAAAGAATCTTTCTGTTTCCAGCAGGAGTAGATTCTAGAGGTTGATTCGATCCACAATTCACATGTTTTTGATTTCACAAACTCAGGATAATTCGATTTAATGTGGTTCACAACAAATTCAATTCCATTATAGATTTGATTCTATATTTTTTTTTAGTGCATTCATAAGATTATGTACAGTGGGTAAAAAATGTATTTGATTCCCTGCTGAATTTGTATATTTGCCCACTGACAAAGAAATTATCAGTCTATAATTTTAATGGTAGGTTTATTTGAACTGCGAGACAGAACAACAACAAAAAATCCAGAAAAATGCATTTCAAAAAAGTTATAAATTATTTGCTTTTTAATGAGTCAAATAAGTATTTGATCCCCTATCAATCAGCTACATTTCTGGCTCCAAGGTGTCTTTTATACAGGTAAGGAGCTGAGATTAGGAGCACTCTCTTAAAGGGTGTTACCTGTATAAAAGACACCTGTCCACAGAAGCAATCAATCAATCAATCAGATTCCAAACTCTCCACCATAGCCAAGACCAAAGAGCTGTCCAAGGATGTCAGGGACAAGATTGTTGACCTACAAAAGGCTGGAATGGGCTACAAGGCCATCGCCAAGCAGCTTGGTGAGAAGGTGACAACAGTTGGCGCGATTATTCACGAATGGAAGAAACCCAAAATAACTTTCAATCTCCCTCTGACTGGGGCTCCATGCAATCTCTCACCTCGTGGAGTATCAATGATCATGAGAACAGTGAGGAATCAGCCCAGAACTACATGGGAGGATCTTGTCAATGATCTCAAGGCAGCTGGGACCATAGTCACCAAGAAAACAACTGGTAACACACTACGACTGAAATCCTGCAGCGCCAGCAAGGTCCCCCTACGGTGGCCGGGAAGTGCAAAACAACATTACAAAGTGTGAAATACTTTTACGAAGCTCGAGACAAAATGTACATTTTGTAATACATTTTTACATATCATAAAACACAATTACATGGGAAAAACACTTTTACCAAGGACGAAACAAATTTACATTTTAGAAAACAAATTAACAAGACGCAAAACACTTTTACCAGTCCTGAAACAAATTTACAATGACAGATTCTTCACGGAAAGGGAATGTACCACACACCGGAAGTGACGCGGTGAAAGGTGGTGGTGTTGGTGAGCGCGGTAAATTCGTGTTGTGGTTGTGGAGTAAATGCCGTAAATAACGTTTATGGTGACCGAACATGGACTGCAGCCGAGGGATGTTTTGCCCGTTTTGTGGCAAACACATGAGCAGCTTAAGGCGGTTTTGCTGTACGTGTGGTCGGTGTTTGGAGTTTCTAAAGGACGCGAACCAGACGGAAACACAGGGGACGTCTCGACAGCCGGACAGTGTTAAGCTGCTCATGTGTTTGCCACAAAACGGTAGTGATGTGACGTTCGACACCGAGGCTTCGAAGCCTGTATCAAAAAAACGAAGCATCTGGCAGTGAAGCACTGTACCGGAGCTTGATTCATTTTGCCAAAACCACGTGATCTGTGACGTCCGAAGATTCGTTTTCGCACACAACCACGTGACTGCGCCGTATTCGGTTTCAAATAACACAAACCACTTGCGCAGTTTGAAGTGTCACTCACTACTTTGATAAGAATGAATCAATATAGGAATAAATATATGCATGTGTAGTTTTGTGCATGTTCATTTTGTATTAATTCCCGCTTCACAATCACTTCAGCTGACCATTCTGATAATCTTCTTTTTTGATCATTTATGCATATCATATATTCTTGCCTATTTTTTCCACAAATTTATTCACTCATTTATTCATATATTGTGTAAAACAATGACTGACATGTAAAAGATTAATTTATATAGCCTTAATACTTTCTTTGTTTTATTTTCATAGCACAAACTGATTTATTATCTGAAACAATCCAAAAACGGCTGGGTCGTCTGGGACGCAAAGGCAGCTATTTCCACCTTTTGACCACAAGATGTCGTTAGTGTGCATCGTTTTGAAAAGCTTCGAGTAATGAACCTTTTTACGATACAGTTGAGGGGAAGCCTTGGTGCTTCGCAAAGCTTCATTTTTACATCACTACAAAACGGGCAAAACATCCCTCGGCTGCAGTCCATGTTCGGTCACCATAAACTTTATTTACGGCATTTACTCCACAACCACAACACGAATTTACCGCGCTCACCAACAACACCACCTTTCACCGCCTCACTTCCGGTGTGTGGTACATTCCCTTTCCGTGAAGAATCTGTCATTGTAAATGTGTTTCGGGACTGGTAAAAGTGTTTTGCGTCTTGTTAATTTGTTTTCTAAAATGTAAATTTGTTTCGTCCTTGGTAAAAGTGTTTTTCCCATGTAATTGTGTTTTATGATATGTAAAAATGTTTTCCAAAATGTAAATTTGTCTCGAGCTTCGTAAAAGTGTTTCACACTTTGTAATGTTGTTTTGCACTTCCCGGCCACCGTAGTCCCCCTGCTCAAGAAAGCACATGTACAGGCCCGTCTGAAGTTTGTCAATGATTCAGAAGAGAACTGGGTGAAAGTGCTGTGGTCAGATGAGACCAAAATCGAGCTCTTTGGTATCAACTCAACTCGCCGTGTTTGGAGGAGGAGGAATGCTGCCTATGACCCCAAGAACACCATCCCCACCGTCAAACACGGAGGTGGAAACATTATGCTTTGGGGGTGTTTTTCTGCTAAGGGGACAGGACAACTGCACTGCATCAAAGGGACGATGGACGGGGCCATGTACCGTCAGGGCCAGGTCATTGAAAATGGGTCGTGGATAGGTATTCCAGCATGACAATGACCCAAAACACATGGCCAAGGCAACAAAGGAGTGGCTCAAGAAGAAGCACATTAAGGTCCTGGAGTGGCCTAGCCAGTCTCCAGACCTTAATCCCATAGAAAATCTGTGGAGGGAGCTGAAGGTTCTGCCAAACGTCAGCCTCGAAATCTTAATGACTTGGAGAGATCTGCACAGAGTGGGACAAAATCCCTCCTGAGATGTGTGCAAACCTGGTGGCCAACTACAAGAAACGTCTGACCTCTTTGATTACCAACAAGGGTTTTGCCACCAAGTCAGTCATGTTTTGCGAAGGGGTCAAATACTTATTTGACTCATTAAAATGTAAGCCAATTTATAACTTTTTTGAAATGTGTTTTTCTGGGGGTTTTTTGTTGTTATTCTGTCTCTCACTGTTCAAATAAACCTGCCATTAAAATTATAGACTGATCATTTCTTCTAAAGTGTGAGAACTGAACAAACCTAGGAAACATTTCTTTTCATGAGATTTCTGGTACTGAATATGACAATTTTTAAATTCCCTATTATTTACCAGGTTTTTCCCTATATCCTAAGACCCCTCAATGTCTTCTGCTCTCCCATATAAACAATCATACCACTAAAACAGCTGTATTTTTTTTCTTACAGAAAATAGCTATAAGATTTTAATAATATGAAATCATTTAATTTTTTAGTAGTAGTGGCCACACAATGAACTGGTAGCTTTCATCAGTGGGTTGTGAGCATTTGATTCAAGACCACAGTGCTATTGTGAGAGAGCCGCCATTTGCTCATGTGACTGCAAGTAACAGGCCTGAGGAAAGATCATACAAAAAGTGCTCAGAAAGCGTGTCAATGAGTCACTGATGGAACGGAAAGCGAGCACAATCCAGTGAAAGGGAATAAAAGTGTACAGCATGTGTCTGTGCGAGAGAGCTGTCAGGACATGAATTATGCCACAATCATGTGTATGTAATTTAATGTTGAAAAAAAAAAAATTGAATATATAACACTTTACTGAATCACAATTCATTTGATTTTTAACATTTTAAAATGATTATTGGCCGAAACAATGCAAGATACAAAAATTCATGTTTCAAGATCGATGCATATGCATCAGCAGGATTTGTAATAAATGCTCCGAGAAAACAAGTGAATCGTAAGATCACTAGCCGACTTTAACACTGGCCACTCCCATTATAGAATAACGTACATCCCAAACATCTACTCAGAACATAATTTCCACAATTCTTCAATAAACACTGAGCCATACCTTTGCAGAGAACAAAGGCCCCAAGGAAGTTATTGCGAGCAGGACGGGGTCGCACCCTCTTCCAGGTGGGGTCATCTGAGGATTTGAGGCGACAGAGCAGCACATCTCTCTTACAGCGATGCGCTGCATCAGGTTGATAATGATAGTCCATGACCCGTGGCCCTTATACAGAAAAAAATTCACTTCTTTCAGACAGGTACAATATGTTTAGGAATATTTCTGATATGCATCTTATTTTTCATATCACACAGTTAAGAGGTACAATACCTATGCGACTGTAGCAAGCATTGCAGGCCTGTCTGAACTCATGTGTGGCAGCCAGAGGGTTTCGTGACAGCAGAGAAAGGTTGGTACCAACTGGTCCATTCTGCTGGAAGGAAGAAAAATTCTCTTAGTAGGTGATAGATAGCAAACCATTTTTTTCAAACATTTAAAGTTACATACAAAGAAGAGATATTGAGTAAGACTATGAGCTAAAATTGAGCAGTTTACAAGTACAGAACAGTTTAAACTCACTGCATTAGAGGCATTATGATTCCGCAAACTGGGGATGAAACTGTGACAGATTCGTCCACCTAAGATTCACAAAAAAAGGAAAATGAATGGGATAAAAATACTTATCAAAAAGTTATCAATACTGAACTATTATCATGTCAAGATTTATTTTACATATTTAAATACAGGTATGAAGTCAGTAAGGTTTTATTTTTTTTCAAAGTAGTCTCTCATGCTCACCTAGGCTGCATTTATTTGATCAAAATACACTAAAACAGTAATATTGTAAAACATTACTACAATGTAAAAATTGTTTTCTATATGAATATTTTCAAATAAAATTTCCTCCTACAATGGCAACCGCTGATGTGTTTAGTATACGTTACGCCATTCTTCAGTGTCACATGACCGTTCAGAAATCATTCTATTAATTTCTAATTCTTATCAATGTTGAATACAGATGTGGTGCTTATTTTTGTGGAAACTTAATTTATTCTTGTAGCATTTTAAATGCCATCAATTTAATGCATACTTGCTAAATAAGGGTGCTTTCACACTTGGTTCACTTGCCTGGTCCGAAATAGAGTTCAATTGCTCCCCCCCTAATATATACACGTCATTAATAGCGGTTCACTTCTGCGATTTGGTACATTTGCGTTCACATCAGCAGAGAACCGTACCACAGACCATCCTTTTTAAGCAGACTCTGGTACAGTTCGTGGGTGCGCACCCGAGTTCGGAAGACAGCGAAACGAACCGAACTCTGACGTCAATTGAACCCGGGTGCGCACCAAAAGTGCTAGTGTGAAAGCACCCTAAATGTACTAATTTCTTTCCAAACGTTTGAATGGTAGTGTGTAGGGCTGTATATTGTAGTGTGATAGTGTGATATTGTGTAGCTTGTCAGTGAACTACGGCTCGTGTATGAAATGCTGCTCCATTTGAAAAGAGGTGATGGAGATTTATTAATAATCACAGAACCGGCTTTACTGACGAGATGCGCAAGACAATCGCATGCAATATATTGTGCAGCCCTAGTAGTGTGCATCACATTTCAAGCTAAAACACTCACCAGGAAGTGTGTACTCAGAAAGGGAATCCAGTCCTCCTGTGATAAGTGATCCAGACCCCCCCTTCCCAGCAGCGTCTCCAGCTCCAGAGCTAAAGGAGCCGAGGGAGTCCATCGTCTGGGAAGAGGCTTCGCTTTGACCTAGAAGTGAGGAGGACTCCAGTGGGGGGAGCGGACTGACAGCAGAGTTGAAATATTGAGTCGTGAGCTGAGTGGAGGATGTTGGGAGACCTGGAGAGTATGGAGGCCTCAAACCCACAGCAGTGTTTGGTAGGTTAGTCGGAATGGCCCCTTGAACTGGGTTCTGATGGATAGAGAAGAAAATCAGTACTTTTACATTGATCAACCAGTATTGAGCAACTATGTCCCACTGTCCCTCCCTAAAGCTCTCTATTTCACTCACCACGCTGACCTCAGCTCCTTTGGGAATACTTTCCAGTAAGGTGTCCAGACATGAGGTGTCCTCATTCATCACACATTCACCCATATGTTCAGATACAGGCACAGAGTACGGCACCCGCCCCGATGGCTCCTGGCTTGGGCTTTCTGGCATATCTTGGGGCACAACTGGGCTCAGTGAGGGCATCTGTGGGTCATCACTTACTGGGATTGGTGTAGCCAGAGGAGCAGGGATGCACTGGGCACTTGTTATATCTGTGGGATAAAAATGAGAACAGTGAACCACCTAATTCATTTTTGCATAATGAATATCCATAAATGTACTCATTTTAATTAGATTTTGAAATACTGGTATATGTACAGATGCATCTCAATAAATTAGAATGTCGTGGAAAAGTTCATTTATTTCAGTAATTCAACTCAAATTGTGAAACTCGTGTATTAAATAAATTCAATGCACACAGACTGAAGTAGTTTAAGTCTTTGGTTCTTTTAATTGTGATGATTTTGGCTCACATTTAACAAAAACCCACCAATTCACTATCTCAACAAATTAGAATATGGTGACATGCCAGTCAGCTAATCAACTCAAAACACCTGCAAAGGTTTCCTGAGCCTTCAAAATGGTCTCTCAGTTTGGTTCACTAGGCTACACAATCATCGGGAAGACTGCTGATCTGACAGTTGTCCAGAAGACAATCATTGACACCCTTCACAAGGAGGGTAAGCCACAAACATTCATTGCCAAAGAAGCTGGCTGTACACAGAGTGCTGTATCCGAGCATGTTAACAGAAAGTTGAGTGGAAGGAAAAAGTGTGGAGAAAAAGATGCACAACCAACCGAGAGAACCACAGCCTTATGAGGATTGTCAAGCAAAATAGATTCAAGAATTTGGGTGAACTTCACAAGGAATGGACTGAGGCTGGGGTCAAGGCATCAAGAGCCACCACACACAGACGTGTCAAGGAATTTGGCTACAGTTGTCGTATTCCTCTTGTTAAGCCACTCCTGAACCAGAGACAACGTCAGAGCCGTCTTACCTGGGCTACGGAGAAGAACTGGACTGTTGCCCAGTGGTCCAAAGTCCTCTTTTCAGATGAGAGCAAGTTTTGTATTTCATTTGGAAACCAAGGTCCTAGAGTCTGGAGGAAGGGTGGAGAAGCTCATAGCTCAAGTTGCTTGAAGTCCAGTGTTAAGTTTCCACAGTCTGTGATGATTTGGGGTGCAATGTCATCTGCTGGTGTTGGTCCATTGTGTTTTTTGTAAACCAAAGTCACTGCACCCGTTTACCAAGAAATTTTGGAGCACTTCATGCTTCCTTCTGCTGACCAGCTTTTTAAAGATGCTGATTTCATTTTCCAGCAGGATTTGGCACCTGCCCACACTGCCAAAAGCACCAAAAGTTGGTTAAATGACCATGGTGTTGGTGTGCTTGACTGGCCAGCAAACTCACCAGACCTGAATCCCATAGAGAATCTATGGGATATTGTCAAGAGGAAAATGAGAAACAACAGACCAAAAATGCAGATGAGCTGAAGGCCACTGTCAAAGAAACCTGGGCTTCCATACCACCTCAGCAGTGCCGCAAACTGATCACCTCCATGCCACGCCGAACTGAGGCAGTAATTAAAGCAAAAGGAGTCCCTACCAAGTATTGAGTACATATACAGTAAATGAACATACTTTCCACAAGGCCAACAATTCACTAAAAATGTTTTTTTTATTGGTCTTATGAAGTATTCTAATTTGTTGAATTGGTGGGTTTTTGTTAAATGTGAGCCAAAATCATCTCAATTAAAAGAACCAAAGACTTAAACTACTTCAGTCTGTGTGCATTGAATTTATTTAATACACAAGTTTCACAATTTGAGTTGAATTACTGAAACAAATGAACTTTTCCACGACATTCTAATTTATTGAGATGCACCTGTATATTTATGTAACGTACCTGATCCAATATCAGTCAAAGACTCAAGACCATTTGAGGAGGTCTGAAAAGAAAAACAAGGTGGTGTTAAATGTAATCCAAACCATGCCATTCTCAATTTACAAAACAGTTTTTATTTTTTAGAACAACTTAACGGCCAACATAGGGAAGGTCTAGTTTTGTAAAACTTACCTCCCCTGTAGGAGAATTAGTTTCTCCATTGCTGTCGGTCGCAGATGTTGTAGAATCGAGCTGGAATAAAAAGGTGTGACATGTTGGAATGAGTACAACTATATGAACTGCAAATGATCAATATTTTAACCTAACAATCTAAAAAACAAACCTGAGGGCTGACGTACGCTTTGCGGATTTTCAAACCAAGTTTGTTAGCTAGATCCTGAGCAAGCTCACTAACTTGCCGGTCCTGTGTAAAATAAAGCAAGCAAACAACCAATTTTTTTTGTTAGTTAAGCATTACATGAACTAGCAAGACTAGTCATACAAATCTCTAAATGAATATAATATACACTACCATATACACTACTAAAGTTTGGGGTCAACAAGATTTTTTAAATGTTTTGACAGGTCTCTTATGCTCAGTAAGGCTGCAATTATGTGATCAAAAATACAGTAAAAACAGTAATATTGTAACATTATTACAATTAAAAAAAGACTGTGTTGTATTTGTATTTATTTTAAAATGCAATTTATTCCTGTGATGGTAAAGCTGAATTTCCAACAGCCATTACTCCACTTTTCTGTGTCACATGATGATCCTTCAGAAATTATTCTAATATGCTGATGAAGAAACACGTTTTATCATCAATGATGAAAACTGTTGTGCTGCTTAATATTTTTGTGGAAATCAAGATACATTTTTTTTTAGGATTCTCTTAATATAAAGTTCAATAAAACAGTATTTATTTGAAAATGAAATCTTTTGTAAAATTATAAATGTATATACTGTCACTTTTGATTAATTTAATGCATCTTTTCTCAATAAAAGCATTAATTAAAAACAATCTTTCTGACTTTAAACTTTCGAATGGTGTAAATAAAACAAATTACAGATTAATGTACTATTTATTCTGCATATAAAAACATACGTGAGGGGCAGTTAACAGGCATCCGGTGCCACACTCATAAGCCTCTCTGAGTCTGCCCAGCTCCCTCAGACAAAGTGCCTTCCTGTAGAGTGCCCTGCGACTGCCCTCCGACACACACAGTGCGCTATCACAGTCCTGCACACCCCGCTCGTACTCCCCCTAAACATAAAATACAAAAGAAAGTGGATTTGCAGAAATTGTCTTTGCAACACTATTGAATTACTACATAATTTGCACACACTAAATTCCATTAAATCCTCTGCTGACAGATTTAAATGTCAATCAATTGTCCAATAAAAATCTAACTTACCAGACTATAATGTGCAGCTGCCCGGTTCACATAAAGGCTCTCTAACAGCTCAGGGGGAATGACCAGTGCTTCAGACTGAGCATAGCGAGCTACATTCACACCCTCGCTGTAATGGACTGCTGCCTGTCTCCACTCTCCATCGCGATACACTGCGTTACCTTCATCCAGCAAATTACATACTAGCTGAGTCAGGAATGCCTGAGAAAAGAAAGTAAGAGAGCTTCTATTTGAATTGAGCTTATGAAATACAATAAATACATATCTTGGTGGGGCCATTTTTCTTCAGAGATATTGCATATAAATCATACCTCATAACCTTCAGGTTCAGGGAAAGGCAAAGATGACCTGGCAAAAAGAAAAATACATTTAGCAAATTTTCAACACAGAGTAGAGGGGAAGCAGTTAATATTATAACTGCATTATGGAGATGCAGCACATAAGTCAACACACTTACTGAATGAATCCCAAAGCTTTCTGAATTTCTTCTTTACGCTTCTGTCGTTCTAGATCCATAGCTGTAACATATCACAACCAATAAGCAACATTTTATCACATTTAAATAAACCCTAACGTATGGAGTAAAAAATAAATAAATACACTTTGTAGGGACAAAACATACTATTACTGCAAGTGGTTTTATAAAAGATAAAAGCACAAAAAGTTACGTAAAAACATTTCGGTTATAAGGGTTTAATATTCTAGCTAACATCAAAACTGATATACTGGTGTAGAAAATGTAGTTGCAGTAATTAATCAGGAAAATATTAATGATTACAATTTTTCTAGACATAACTGAGCACAATAAAGTAATTTAACACATAATTATATGCACAAAAAGTAGAAATTACAGATATACCATCTTTAAGGCCTAAAATTCGAGATAAGCAACTCATCCCCGGACTCGCCTAGGAAAAAGACCCACTAATGCAACTCTCTCCGGACTTCAGAAATCAAAAACAAATACCAGCGATCCTTTAGTCGTACTTGAAACGCTCTTCAACATAATTTAGAATATATAACATATTTTACCGACTCAACGTTGAAAGGTAATGTCAGTGGAACACACTAATGAGAAAGTTAACTTGCACGGGCTTCGGGTTAGCATTAGCTTTAATGCTAGCTAGCGCTCGGCTAGCCCACTAATGCTGTCAACTTCAGGTTTGTTTACACCAATTAATATCAATGATGGGTTTTATATGCCGACACGAAACAGTTCCAACAAACATCCAAAACATTTTCCTGGAGTCTAATATTTTATAATTAAATTCTCACGGATCGTTTCTACACAGTATCGTAAAAAAATATCTTTAAAATTCTCCTGGTAGCCAATTAGCAAGCTACATTTCGCGAACTGCTGCAGCGAGGACGCGTTTAAAGATTTTTTTACCTTAACAATAACTTGCATAAAACACCAAAGGATAAAGTAAACACCAGAGCGGGTTGATTATTAAAATGTTATATACAAATTGGTCTACATTGCAAAAGTCAGCTATGTAGCAAGCTAAAACAGAACCTCATTAGAAGGACATTCGACCCACCTAAGACTTTAGATCTTCTCTTCCACCAGGAACTGTTTGTTAAAGCAATAAATCCCTTTAACTATCAGGCAAAAGATTTGGGTGTTTTATTCCTTCAAAATCATACTTTTAATTCATTCGCCTGCCCCAAATCAACGGACAGAACATGTGCCACTTGAGTCGTTCCCCAAGTTGCGCCCAAGTTTAACTAAACCGTCCAGGCTTGTGAGGTCCTAAAGGCAAAGAGATGGAGCCTTTTTTGTTCAAAGTGGAGCATTCAGCCACTAGGGGCATGGGTGATTTTCTTTACAAAAACTTGGCAGCTCTTTCATTAAACAAAGACCACAAATCTCGCGTTTATCTGAAAAAAAAAGAAGGAAAAATAAGTTTGTCTGCCTGTTAATTTCATTCAGGTACAAATGTCAGTCGATTGTTTATATAGATATTATAGCATCATTATATATTTATATCATGTTTGCCTAGTTTGTAGGAAAGCATACATCAAATACATAAATATTTTTTGACTACATTTGTAAAATTAGCCTACAGTTAACAGTTGCTGAGACTATCACGTCAACAGAATGAAATAAATCCATAGTGATTTTCATAGCTCTCTATCAAAGCTAATATTTAGTTATTGTGCAAGTATTTGTAATATATATTTTCCCAACATGTTTAGTGATTTAAAACGATTACATCTCCAAAATTATTCATCTTGTGTAGTAAAAATGAAAGAGGCCACGGTGGTCAACTGTTATAATATTATTCACACAATGAAGCTCATTCAGCATGTCAGTAAGAATTAAAAATTATTTTGACATAGCCTAATAAAAGTAGAAGTGGGCAAAGCAACAGCACTTTATGCCTCTAAATGTGCATTTCTATATACTTTACAAGATATCCGAAAAATACCACAGGATTCCTCCTCCTCCTCCTCCTCCTCCTCCTCCTCTTCTTCTTCTTCTTATTTGCAATTTTAGAGAGTGTCAGAGGGCTGTCCTGACATGGATATGGCTAGATTTTATCCTTATGGTTAACTAGGAAGGTTTCTCAAGAAAGACAAAGCATAATATAATTAATCATAACAGTGGTACAATCTGTGCATTTTCTCTCGAAAATTCACCGCCGATGCTTAGAAATGTCTCATAATTAAATGTAGGGTATTATTTGGAAAGGTGCTTTTAATTTATAATATAGAACTTCCGGCGTTGCTAGGCTCCCCCGGAATTAGCCGTTTGTTTACACATTTCGTTGGCTTTCAGGAGCATCGTAGAAGCAGTCGTGAGGAGAAACTAAAGCAGCACTGTAAGTTTTTTTTTTTACATTGTACATGCATTTATTTAAAAAAAATAATAATAAATCTGTTGTGCTCGATCGATATATTGAAGAATATGTATTTATAACTAGCTGCTTGCCTGTTACTTAACGTTACTAGACTCTCGAAGATAATGGTAGTTACCTTACTATTAGTATTCTATCTTGTTTTATCTTATCTTATTATCATATTATCACCTTATTTAATTGCCATTTTGAAATCAAGAATAATTGCCTTTGGCTTTCTTAACTGGATAACTGCAATTAGCCTGATGTGGACACTGTCTGTCATTATATGTTGGCTACAGCGTTTACCGCTAAAATGACCATGTATTGAAATATTTTATGTTGATGCAGGTTGGAAAGCCTGACTATTTACTCCAAAATGCCATTGTTTGGCAACATTTTCAGTCCCAAAAAAACACCACCTCGAAAGTCTGCATCCCTTTCCAATCTACATACAGTAAGTACAATTTTCTGTTAGTAAGATGCATTTTAAATCAAATAATATGTATTTAGAAGCCAAATCATAATTTATTGTTTTTATCAGCTGGATCGGTCAACACGGGAGATTGAATTAGGTCTGGAATATGGATCTCCGGTGATGAATATTGGTGGCCAGAGCTTGAAATTTGAAGATGGCCAGTGGATTTCAGGTATGGCCTCCTGCTATAAAAAGACCAATTAAATTTAATGAGAGTTAGCCTGTTTAATGAATGTAATGAATGTCTTTCTCAATCACAGAGTCAGGAGGTAATGTATCAGGAAAAGAGGTACAGCGACTGAAGAAAAGGAATCTCCAGTTAGAAGAGGAGAATAATCTCCTCAGGCTAAAGATTGAGGTTCTTCTTGATATGGTGAGTGTTGAATGTATATAATGCTCAAAGCCACAATAGCTTGAAAAAGATGCAGGCTAAATCTATATACAATTATAAATTACACTGCGCAAACTGCAAAGTGATTGAACTTTTTTCCTTTAAGCTTTCAGAGTCAACAGCAGAAACACATCTAATACAGAAGGAACTTGAAGATGTGAGGAGTAATTCTCGGAGAAAGAAATGATCACAGGAAATAAAGGGGATTCAGTCTTTTTTATGTGTATATACAGTATAGGGATTTTACAATGAAATTGGTGGAACTATTGCAAGACAATATTTAAATATCACTTATTACGCAATTGATTTACAAAAAACAACAACAACTTTATATCACTTTGTATATTTCCTTTTTTTTTTTTTTATTGCCAATTATGTTTAAAAAAAAAAAAGGCTGATTTTTTTTTTTTTTTCCAGTTTTAATTAATAATTTCAGGTAATCTAATTTTGGCATTTTCTGTTTATTTTGCCTTAAACTGCAACTGTGTTGCATGGAAAAAACCTTCAAAACTATATATATATATAAATAAATAAAAAAACTGCTGAATTCAACAAAATGTTTTCAGATTACATAAAATCAGCTGAAGCTCACTTATAATGTGTTTAGAATACAATAACTTGTCTTATAGCCAGTTAGACCAAATCCTTATTCCTCTGGCCCCAGTAAGTGCTCTTACATGACAGTCCCAAAAGTCTTTCTGCATGTGTAGATCTGAATGTGCATTCAAATAACAGAAAACAATTACATTCTTTCTTTGGTTCAACAGTAAGATTAGCCAAGAGCTGTAAAGGTTTAAACATGTACATGCTGATTTAAGAGGATTTTCATATGGAGTGTGAGGCACGTATTACATGCCTAAGGTTGAAAACTGTAGATCTGGCATTTGAATGATAAAAAATCCGACATTTTGAATTATAATAATTGTTGTACCAAATTTATGGCAAAGTGTTTCTACTATGTAATTTGACTTTTCACAAGTGGACCTGTCAAACCATTTCATGTGATATTTTGCTGTTAAACTCCAGATTTCCAAAACAATAAAAGAACACTTGCTATTGTATCACATTTGGTTTTCAATACAGATCCAAACTACTTACATCAGTGTAATGACTGTGTTGTTGTTTTTCGAATGAAAGTGCATTGTGCAAGTTACTGTACTGACAAAACAAGTAAACAACCAAACAATAATTCTGTAATACCACTTGTACTGTCCGGGAATTTCACCTCATTACCTATAAATAAGAGACTTTGTGAGCAGATTAATTACAGATTGTTAGCAGGGAGTACAAGGAAGGAGGTGCACCAGCAGGTTTATTTAGGTTTATTTATATTAGGTTTTTTTATGCTTAAAAAAATAATTCAAATGTACAGTGCAATGGGGCTTGCTTGATGTCAAGACTTAGTGCCTTGTGTATCTAGATTATATACATTATGTCTACTAAGAAGGCCAGGTAGATGATACAGCTACTTGAAGAAATTTTCTGCCATTTCAAAAGCCAGGTAAGACAATTACTTGTGTTTCAAGTATCTTAAAACAATCAAATAATTGTTCTCAATATGATATTTATGTTTATTTATCTATGAAGATTTTAAATCTTCCAGGTAAAAGAGCATCTGGATTTCACTTGTTCTTATGACAACTCATCCTAGTGGTTTCATTAATTGTGATATACAAATGTTGAATTTACAGTCACAAAACTGTCCAGGTGCAAAACATTTGCATGACTAAATATTTCCAAATGAATTCTAGAGACTATAATCTGATTTTAAATCAGATTATATTACAGTAATGCACAAAAGTAGAGTAAAAGTATCCACAACCTGAATGTATTCCCTCATCATCGTACAAATAATGCATGCTGTTAAATTAATCACATTTCCATACATTTTATGATGCAACATACATGCCAGAAAAAAAATGTGAGGTTTTAACCAGGGACTTGGCATTTGAGAGCAGTGAAGACTCAATCAACAATAATACAAGTCCCTGGTTAAAAAAAAAAAAACTTAAAAGAAACTTCATGATCTAAGTTTCTGATATTTACTCAGTACGATACATTATATATGTCAGTCAGTGTCAGTCAAGTAATGAGTAGGTTGGCCTATGACTGTACTTCCTGGAGGTGAAGGGAAACGTGGCTTGTGCTCATATTACTTCCCCTGCGAAAGTGATGCAGAGTCTTGAACAGCAGCACATGTTCAGTAGAGCATCATCTGAATAGAAATTTCCCTGACTGAACACGTTTTTTTGATTCTACATATAAGTATATCAAAAATCTTTTATGTCTTCTCTTTTGGAGGCCTGAGCAACTATGGGAATTACTGTAGAGGATCGAGAGACGGTAGGTGCCCCAGATGGTGGCTGGGGATGGATGGTTCTGTTTGGATGTTTTATCATCACTGGCTTCTCATATGCCTTCCCGAAAGCTATAAGTGTGTATTTCAAAGAACTGATGAAGGACTTTAACTGTGGATACAGTGACACAGCCTGGATTTCATCTATAATATTAGCAATGCTGTATGGTTCAGGTAAGATACTGTAAATTGAATTATAAAACCTTTAAATGTTTTAGAAAAAACTTTTTTCTTCTTCTTCTTCTTAATGCTCATTGTATTTATGTTCATTTAATCCAGGTCCAATCTCCAGCATCATGGTTAATAAATTTGGATGCCGGCCAGTGATGTTGGTTGGAGGATTACTGGCCTCAGGAGGGATGATAATTGCATCTTTCACTACTAACATTATCCAGCTTTATCTCACTGCAGGTGTCATTACAGGTAACTAAAAGACATTTGATATCAAAAATGTATAAATCTATAAAAAGTTTAGTTTTTTAGACTTTTCACTGTTTGTGTTACTCTGCTTGTCCTTATTTATGTGTTCCAGAAAGACTGTAGTTTTGGTCTTGCTATGAAATGTGGAGAGTTTTTAGTGACAGCATGTTACATTTTTATGCCATGTGCGACTGTCTTTATGAGTGAGTCATTGAAAGTTTCATTCATCCAATTCGTTCAAATACACTGATTCATTCGGGAACTACACCCAGTCTGCTTTGACTTAAATATTTTCATAGTAGTAACTGCAATATGTCTTTAAATATGTCTCTAAAAGAAGTTACCTGCACTCTAAAAAAACACTGTTTTTGGGTTGTTTTTAACCCAAGGGCTGGGTAAATATAGGACAGAACCCATGTTGGGTTAATTTTATCCTGCAAAATGGGTTGTTTATTTAACCCAGCATAATGGGTTGATTTAACCCAGCTAATGGGTTTATTAATTTTTACATTATTACTAGTTTATTTTTTACTTCATTCATTAAATAATGATTACAGATTACTTAAATCCTCTAAACATTTCTAAAATAGCCTACTCCACACAACCACTGGTTTGCATGATAACTTCCTTTATTTTCCTTTATTTATCATTTACAGCATTGTATATGTCGTTTTTAATAGGCTATACATATTGCCTATATTTAAACTCTTTAACAAACATTAAAAGTAAAAAATAAACATTAAACAGAAGTAATTCACGTGTAGCCTAATCGACCAGTGTCTGTTATTCTGTTTCCACCGTAACGGCGCCGCGCAGCGCTGGTTCTCTGCCCGAGCTGGAGTCATGTTCGGCGGGAACTGCTAACGGACCGCCGCCCTGCGTTTCACTCTAGCCGAAACATGCTGTGACTCCATAACCTGCCAATAAACAAACAGTAAACAGCTCTGAGGATATGTTTTAACATCCAAAATAAAACCGAATCCTTAAGTTGTTAACGACAGAGTTGTTAAATTCCATATTTTTAATGAATAATACCTTTGTCTCTGTAAAGGTCTTGGACTGGCTTTGAACTTCCAACCATCACTAATTATGCTGGGGTCTTACTTTGACAAACGCAGACCACTTGCAAATGGACTGGCAGCAGCTGGAAGCCCTGTATTTCTGTCCGCTCTTTCTCCATTAGGACAAAAGCTGCTCGACCACTATGGATGGAGAGGAGGCTTTCTCATCACTGGTGGTCTTCTGCTCAATTGTTGCACCTGTGGAGCAATTATGAGACCGCTGAAATGCAAAGAAAGGAAAGCAATAGTCTGTTCCCAAGAGCTCAAGGAAATGCTGCCTCCTGGGGCTAGACAAGAGAATATCATTTGTGAAAACAATAATGATAAAAAGCCCAGTAAAAAGAAGCTTTTGGACTTCAGTGTACTTGCTGACTTAGGGCTTATTATCTATATTATTTCAAAATTTATAGTTGTCCTCGGCCTATTTGTTCCAACTATTCTACTAGTCAACTATGCTAAGGACCAAGGAGTGCCAGACCAGGATGCTGCCTTTTTGTTGTCTATTATAGGATTTATTGACATCTTTGCTCGTCCCACGTGTGGCATACTGGCCGGTTTAAAATGGATCCGACCCAAGATGTCTTATTTCTTCAGCCTTGCCTTGCTCTTCAATGGCCTAACAGATGTTTGTTCAGCTACAAACACAGACTATAAGGGGCTTGTTATCTTCTGTGTGTTCTTCGGGCTGTCTTATGGCATGGTGGGTGCTCTGCAGTTTGAAGTGCTGATGAGTATTGTGGGAAAAAGGGGTTTTTCCAGTGCACTTGGCCTAGTGCTCCTTATTGAGGCAGTGGCTGTGCTGATTGGACCTCCCTCTGCTGGTGAGTTACGATGAAAACATGTATAAGATTGAATCATCCATTATGAAATGGTCATTTTATAATAAATTGGTAAATTTAATAAATAATGTTTTCTTTCATGTATTTCTTCCCCACAGGTTATTTGGTGGATAAGTACAAGAACTATGAACTGATTTTTTACATGGCTGGAGGAGAGCTGATCACTGCTGGAATATTTCTTGCCCTTGCATCATTCTTCCTTATTAGCCGAAAGAAACACAAAGACACACAGCAGAAACATCATGGGGATGTGGCAATCAATCCTAAAAGATAAAAAGCGGAGAAAGTTGAAATTTGGGACATTTATGTTCAATTAATTATATTTTGTTTACTTATGTGTATTATCAATATTAGTGTCTTATATTGTGTGTGTTTTTAGATTTTCCTAATTTCTAACTCTTGCATATAAATTACACAAAATAATTCCACAATCAGCAACACCAATTTTGAACACGTGGGTCAATGAGAAACAAGGATGTCTGAGACAATAAAAAGGATTTTGAGTGCCATGTTCGTAGAAATGTTATTTTATATTCATGTTGGTTTTATGTGCTGTAGGCCTATATATGTAGCCTACACAGTAGGGGTTGAAAGATTTTTTAAAGTCGACTTTTATGTGAAGAAAGTCGATTCGAAGTCGACTAGTCGCTGACGACGTCATTAATGAACAAATAAGTCTGGAGCTGTGCAGTGGCGAAGCTATGGGTGGGCCCGGGTGGGCCCGGGTGGGCAGTCGTGGCCCACCCAATGAGAAGTTGGTACTTTTCCAAATGAATGATATTTATTAAACGATAATAATAATAAACGTATAGTTTCCCTATAACTTCATATATTTAACGTGAGTTTTCTTCCTATATGTGCATAGCATACCCAAAAGTCAAAAATTATGATTCGTCAGTGACGATTCAGTTAGTCCCACCCACATTTATGTTTACGACATAAGAACAAAATGCGCACGTTTTAAAATAATGTTGAATTTGAAAATAGTGAAACAAACCTCAATCAGTCTTTAAAAATATTGGATATCTGCATATTTGCAGCTGTGCACATTTCTGCGGTATTCGTTTACTCTCCTTTGAACGCGAACTGACAGAGACTGATTATAAGATCATCTGCGAAGCTCCGTCGTCTCAGACTAAGGTAATGCTTTACAATAAACTTAGTTTAGGTAATGCATTAACTAACATTAACAATGAGAAATACATTTGTTACAGTATTAATTTCATTAATGCATTAGTGAGAGTGATTGCGTGTGTGAATTAATTCTACCTGGCAGCTACTTTCTACTAGTAATGGAGCTGTGGGATTTAGTTAATAAGAAATATATGCTTGAACTTTTGAGTTTCTAAGCTATTTTATTGAGAAATCACAGAACAGTGTTGACAATACATTTCCGCGCTGAAAGATTCTGTGCACGCGCGATCTGCGCATGATGTACGCGCTACCGTCTGAAGCCTATGTGTGCGCGTTACAGAGCAGCAGCGCATTATATTAGAATGGCGATTAACTGACCTGTACTCAGTGGCGGTTCTACATTGAATTACTCCCCGGGCGAGACCCCCTCTGAGCGCCCATTCTCCCCCCCATCCGAGAAAAAAAATTGTAGGTTTTTTGGCTAAAAAATTTTGCACAAACAGTTTTACTATAACAATATAAGTGTAAGACAAGCTTATATTTCTCAATTGCACAAATCCTTCAACATGAAAAACACAATTCTGCACAAAACAGTATAAGTTATCAGAACTTAAATAAATATACTCTATATACATAATAAACACTGTGTTTATTTGGCACTCGACAATCAACAGATTCCCATCCCCCAACACTGTCACTCACGACCAGAAGTCAAGACTAAACCACAAAGTGAAAATAGCAGTATTCTTTAGTGATATGTTATTTACACAGTGCAGATAGCTTTAGATTCTATTTATTCTATGTTAAAATAAAATAAAAACATGGCGAAAAACATTATTAGAGAAAAACATTACTTATTGCAAAAATAGTGGTAATTATCTGCACTTCTGCATTGTAATACAGTATAAAATAGTATGCAATAACTTATTGAGTGTAATTTTTTAATTTTATTTCTAATTATTAAATGGATGCCACCTTATTGGGACAAAAGCCCTCTCTACACCTACCCTAACCCTACCCGATACTTTGTTCAACTTTTTGATTATTTCCTTCATTTTTATTAAAAAATAAATGCTTTTCTGATGTGATTTGAAATTTAAAAAGCGAGAAAAAAAGTTCCCCAAAAGGCAGATTCGAACCCCGGTCGATCGTGTCGAAAGAAGTGTATTGCAAACTTTACCATCTGCACCACTGAATCTGACAACTAGTAACCGTCTTTTGCATATTTGACTATCCCAATCATACATTTGTGGGTGGAGTTAATGTAAATAGCCTCTGCCAGGCTATTTTTTTTAATATTCCCAACAATTAAACAGTTGCCCACATAAAAAAAAAAAAAAACAGGGGGTGCTGCAGCACCCTCAGCACCCCACTTCCCGCGCCCCTGGGTGTGACTGACTTTAGCCCACTTGTCCCACTAATTTGAGAGAGGTGAACTGTCCGCCGCGGCCGCACCCCCCTCCCCTTTCCACTTCTCACACAGCTTCTGTGCTCGGTACCTTCTCAACAAGCAGGGGCGCCAATTTGCCAATTCCCCGCACAGTTATATGATAGATAATATGATAGATAATAGAAAACCGCTTAGCGGCGCAGATGATTTTTTTTTTCCAAGTGCTTGTGCCGCCCCCCACGTGTCATGAAAAAATGCCGCCCCGGGCGGCTGCCCCGTTCGCCCATGCCTAAAACCGCCACTGCCTGTACTATAAGCTGTTTAATGTGCATTCCCGTTCAATTTCGAGCATCCAGTAATATAATCACACATGTCTTGTGGAGCGCTTTCAGAGTATGCATTTATTTGTCATTTTAACTGTTTGGAAACGGAGCGTAAATGTGGAAGTCCTTCAGAGATTTCTTACACTGTTGCGCCCTCTACAGGACCAGCGATTAGTCGACGTCAAGCTTAAAGCGTCATGGCAGAGCATCAAAGTCGACTTGTCGATTAGTCGGTGTAGTACGCAGATGTTTACTTTTTAATTGAATCTACATAAACTCAGTGTTGTTAACTGAAACTATTTTAAAAACATTCTTCTAATTAAAATGAAGACGAAAGAATTAAAATATTGATGAATGTCTTAAACGTAAAAAATGGGGGAAATAAAAATGTTGCCTTGGCAACTTATTGAAATAAGTTTAAGTTGAAATACTCAATCTAGTAAAACAAAACTGAAATAAAAAGAAAGATAAATAAGACTATTAAAAGTGACTAAAACTTTAAAATTAAAATTAAAACTGCAAATATAAAAATAAAAGAAATAATATAACATATCATCATTCTATATAATTATATAATGATATATAAACTATTAAAACAACACTGCATACAATGAGAATAGAGCATGCTATCGCTAACTTTTTGCTTCCTCTGTCATAGAAACTATTTGGATTGTGATTGGTCAATCCAGCAGTCAATCATCGACTGTTAGGTCGCCTGACGTCAGTCTCAGGAAGCGGCAAAATAGAGCTTTCCGCAGTATCAATTTGAGTCGGCGAGGTCGGGCCATATTTAACTTTAAAATAGCCTATTTTAAGGTTCACAGAACACAATAAAGTTATTCAGTCCTTTCGGGTATATCTAATTTAGGACCAGACATAATCTTTTTTTTCCTGAGGGTTTTCATCGTCACAGAGTGTCTCAACAATGCCGAGAGGAGGTGAGTATCGTGTGCTTGCTTGATCGCTTTCTAATGTTTCCAGTATACCGCCAGAGCTAGTATTGTGATTTTAAAAAAACTTATGAGAGGTCATTTGGAAGTGAAGGTGAATTTATGGCCTAAGAGGATACTGTTAATGGTTCGAGCTTTTCTATAATGGGTAAATCACGGTGTATGTACCCTATTGCAAACCTCAGGCCATGCTGGACCAGTGCAGCCACATGGATTAACGCGTCTGAGAAGTGTTACAGTTTCATCGACGATTCTTATTCACGCTTAGCCTAATTATTGTATTACATAGCGGCATGTATTGTGATTGCCTCTCTTTTAAAATCTTTTTAATGTATTTTTTATTTTACCTTGCCCACCACCTAAGGCAAAAAGGGCCACAAGGGCCGTGGGAAGCAGTTCAGCAACCCTGAGGAGATTGATCGGCAGATGAAAGCTCAGAGGGAGCTGGTGAGTGTATTAGTGTTCATCTTCTGTCAGGTACACACTCCTGAAAGCGATACAGTGGAGGTGGTGTTTGCTGAGCATTAATTTGTATAATGGAAACTCTGATTCATTTGGGTGTAGGAAGAAAATGAAGGGGCTGAACGTGGAAGTTCATCAGAATCTGAAGAGGAGAGCAGCAGCGACGAAGAAGTATGAGATTTTAATTAAATTCACTTTAAGAAAGGAAAATAACTTACCCACCCTTGTTTCAAACCCATAAGATGTTGGTTAATCTTAGAAACACGAATAAAGAGAGGCTATTTTTAATGAAACCTGGGAGATTTCTGTTCCTCCACTGAAACAAATATTTCAAAATATTTATAAAGACATTGTAAATGTAATCCATATGAAGCAAGTGGTTTCATCAAAATATTTGGAAGAGATACAGTCTTTATAAGATCAACAGATTTAATTTAGGTTTTTTGTTCACCTATAAACCCACATACATACAGCTCGTCAAATACGATAAACATAAGCTCAAACTAACTTTACATGAGTACCAAAGAGGTTTATTCTAGTGTATTAGCCTAATCAGGTACAGTTGAGCTTCTGTTTATAATATTTTGATGTGCTCTATGTTTGTGTGTTGAATTGATCCTTATTTATTTATGAATAAAGGTCTAAGTGAAATCTGTTCATCATATTAAGTGAACATGTCTCTTCAGAAAACTTGGAACCACTTTTTCATATGGATTCATATGCATTACTTTTACAATGTCTTTTTGTAGTTTTTAATGCTGTTTGGTTACCAGGACTTTTAATGGATGGACAAAAATGATGAGAGAATATTAAAAATATCTATGAATATAAGTCATGTGGGTTTTGAATGGCATGAGGGTGGGTAATTGATGAGAGAATTTTCATTTTTGAGTGAACTAACCCTACAATATTATGATTTTGTTTTTAGGGAAATGGTTTCATATAAGATGGTGATATTGTTGCGGAGGCTGTTTCTCATTTCTCAAGTTGTTTTTTTCTCTTTATTCGTTCTCTCTTGAAACAGCCTAAAAGAAAAGGTGTAGAAGGACTAATTGAAATCGAGAATCCGAACAGGGTCTCCCAAAAGAGTAAGAAGGTTGTGGAAATAGATGTCAACGCACCTAAAGAGCTCTCACGTCGGGAAAGGTATGTGGGACAGCATATACTTGAGAACCTCAGAGTCAAATAAACTGTCGTTTTATTGCTTTATTTATGTGTTTCCTTGTGTAGGGAAGAGATTGAAAAGCAGAAAGCTAAGGAGCGATACATGAAGCTGCATCTAGAGGGGAAGACGGACCAGGCCAAGGCAGACCTTGCCAGACTGGCCATTATAAAAAAGCAGCGGGAGGACGCAGCAAAAAAGAGAGAAGAGCTAAGGAAAGGTGAGCTGATGGCATTGTTTTCTAATGAGAGATCAACCAACAGCTTGCATCCATTATATTGCATATAATAAGCACTTGCATGATGTTTTTTTTTGTTGATTTTGATTACTTCCATTGTCCTTATTTGTAAGTCGCTTTGGATAAAAGCATCTGCTAAATGTAATAGCTATATTTCCATCCAAAGTTGTGAATTTAACTTATGCACAAAATTGGAATGTCACAAAAAACATTTGCGAATAAATCACCGTTTCCATCCAGTGAGATGGTCCGCTGATTGGCCCAGTTATGTTGTCCCATGGTCACATGACTTTTTTTGATGTGCATCGAGGAATTTATTCAGTAATTGTTTCCTTTGTAGTTTATGTGCATGTTTTCTTATCGGTTAAAAAATGTATCTGACTCAATTGAGCGCATACATTTTTATGCGCGTTTTTTAGAATGCGTATCTTGGTATTTCCATTCATTGATCGTTTTTTTTTTTTTTTTTGCGATATCCCAAAATGCACAAAAAATAGGTGGATGGAAATATAGCTAATGATAACCTAAATATAATGGACAAAGCATCCTGTTTTGTGGTGTGTACATGTTGAGAGATGCCCAAACCAGGGCCAGTGGGCCAAAGTTTGCCCATAATAACCTTTGATATGGCTTGGCATACCATAAAAAAATTATATTACTTATTAAAACTTTAAATGTTAATTTTCATTAAAACTCACCATTATAAATGTAGAGAATATAAGTGAATTTGTACTTTTTATGTACATTTAATACAATAAAATTGGATAATGCATTTACTTCTGGGCCAAGGCCCTCAATCAAGTTTGACTTTTGGCTTTTCACATTAAAAAGTTTGGGTACGTCTCCTCGATAATACTGATTACTGATGGACTAGTTAAATGGATGGTCCATCTAAAAACTCCTTATTTGTGGGTGAACTATCCCATTAATAACTAATAATGACACTGATCTTGTCTGCTTTTTCTTTTTCTTTTTTTTTTCAGAAAAAGAAGCAGAAGAGGCAAAGTCAAAACGCTAGTCCAAGCGTCATCACACAGGACAGGGCTTTTCTGGGGAGGGAGGGAAGGGGACTAGTTATTTAGAGGAGACAGCTCAGGGGAATCTGTACATGTCATCCTACCATCCAGCCAAGGTTGGAGGATTTGGACATTTATAGGAAGTCAAATGGGAGGTGGTGTATGGTGTTGGGAGTTTGTTGGGGTTTTAATTTTCAATACCACCAAACTTCACTCACCTTACCCCCCCCCTGACACCTTCACTGTGCTCAGACTCTAAAGCTGCTGGAGTTTACTATCAATTTCTATGATGTTATCACCATTACATTAGATTGGGATGTTATGGAAGAGTGAGGTAGGGTTGCAGGTGTGCTCACGTGAGCTGATAGGGAAGAATGAAGCAGGTTGTACAGTCAAACACTAACTAGACATTGTCTTTTTATGTAAAGAACAACATCAGCCCTTCTACTGTACTGTACTGTCTTTTGTCAATCTTTGTGGCCTCATTCTGTTTAAGTGCAAAATGCATCTATAGTCATTTAAAGGTTTATAGAAGGGTAGTTTGGTTGTTATCTTGCGAAATCAGGGCATGCTGGAACTTAATGCTGCAGGTTACATCCTCAATTAAAATGTAATTGTTTTTAAATACTTAAACACAATATAATACAATCTCACTGAAAAAGGCATCACTATCGACAGGACAGTATTAAAGTAGCTGCTTCAGCACAGCTGATGGAGCTGTTGCATGTCTCTGCATTCACCGCATCATCTTCTATAATGCCCCTTTACTCAGGGGTTTTCCACTTCTCTTGAGGTGGAACCATTGTTTTTTGTCACGACCAGACTCGCTGGTGTGCCCTCATAGTATTTTGAAGAGTTTTATGCTTTAGCCCATAGCTGGGACCTGACTTGCCTTTACCATTTAAGGAAAGCAATATTACCTTGATGATGTTGATGGTGCAACATTTTTTTCCAGTTCTTAAACAATTATTTACAAAGTATTTTAACATTTGTAAAGCATTCACCAGTACTGAAATAAGTATATACATGGGGTATTGATATGAAATCAGTGGGATTCCTTATTTGAAACTTTGTTGTATACAAATAAATTGGTAAATGAATAAGTTTTCTTTTTGTCAGTCAATACTTTTACATTTCAACACAGGGATAGTGAATTCACATTATTGATGTAGTGATGGTTAAGATTTGAAATAATAATAATTGATGACGTTCACATTTTTAATCGATTGTTTATATATTCTTACAGATCATTTAATAAAATAAAAAAAATGCTACACAATGCTTCGGTGTAGCATAAGTTACCTCATTTCCTGAAGCCGATCAGCGAATGTCACGTGTTCCCGTTGTTTTTCTCAACGCTGTTGTGAAAGGACCAATTATATGCGCCTGTGGTTACACGAATAGACGTTTTCCTGTTTTCAATATTGTGTATAATAACTGAGCAATAGTTTACTATACTAAAGTTAAACAATGGTTTTTTTTCATGTAAATATCAGAGATCGGTCCGCGGTATTTAAATATTTTGAAAATACGTTTTTTATACAATGTTTCTGACTCTGGCGAATCAAAAAACGCCCGATGCGGATTAATCTAGTCACTAACCATAGTTTGCGTGAGCCAGTATGCCATGAATTATTTATTTATTTATTTATACATGCGTGCATTAGAAACGATATTGTATTTTTCTGTAGCAGCGGGCCCCCTGTAGGAGGCTCTATTTCCCCCATAGCATGTTTACTTGGGGAACATTCCACTGGTTTCAGTTCATTGTCTTAACCACAGTGTTTCCCAAGGTGTTAATTTGTGATGACACTCCACCATAAATTATATATGTATAAAAAAAAAAAAACCTTTCACCTTTCGCATCCTGCTGTTTGCACATACAAACTGCATTTTTAATGGTTGTAATGTGATAGACGCTTGATTGCCAAAGGTAAGGTAATGAAAGGAACATTTATGGTGAAGCAACTATACCCAGTTTACAATTAACACAGATATATATAGAAGTAAATATGTCCATTTTTAATTCATATTCTCTTTCTAGTAGGCTATATAATGCCTCTTACTCAATCTAAGTCCAAATGAAAGCTCTGTGCTGTGCAAATCTACTTCAGTGTTCTCTGTGGCCAGAGAGGACTGCATGACTTTCACAGCATGATATGAAAATGTCTTTCCTCTTATGCATTTGGTAACTTCCTCTTTCTCCGAGTTGGTGAGGTGTGTGCACAAATGTGAAACAGTCAAGCTGAGACTGTTGCTGACACAAGTCTGAATGACATGCCGGTTTACTGACTTCAGAGAGCAATATTCTTTATCAAATGAAACTAATATACTCTTGACCCGCATGTACAAAACCAGGATTTGAAGGCGACAGATTCTTCACAATCATGCTAAAGCAGTTTAACATCTTAAAACAGTTTGGAAATGGGGGGAAGTAAGTACTTTCATTTGTTGCTTTCAGATTATGTTTGTGGTGTTTTATGTGACAGTGTTACTGGAATGACACTGCATGTGACCAAGTGACTGTTTTATGCAGTAGACTTGCTTATCTTTTGTAACAAAACAAAATGTTAATATTATTGATAGCTGTTTTATTTCTCCTAATATGAGCCTTTTGTAGTGTAAGTTAGTCTGAAATGAAGAAGGTGGTTTGTTTCATCGTCTGTTTGGTGAAAACATCAATCTGATTACAGTACAATTGTTCATTAATTGATATGTCTATAACTTTAGAACTTCTTTTCTACAATGACCAGTAAATTTATTTCAGGTCAAGCTTTATTCAAGCCTGAAAATAAAATGTCATGTGAACAATGTGTACCAATATTAGATTTTAGATTTCATTGATATTTCCGCTTTCTGTGCCTAGTTTAAAATATAATTTGACACATATTTCCCATGTGCTTATTATTATGTAGTCTAACTAACATGACAGTGATTAGGTCATTGTCTTGAAAGAGGTCATGATAAAAGGTGTCAAGTTTGTGAGGGTGGAGTGCACATTTGCAGTTTGCACAGAACAAGATGCTAGTCTTGCAGCCTGCACTGATATGATGTTAATAGGATATTAATAAACTTCTTAACCCCAGACTCGAAGCAGAGACAATACCACACCGATAAAATTGTTTGCGTGACCTTTGAAGCTGAAAACGTATGCCACGTACTGCATGTGCTTGTTTTGGTCCTATGGAACAGCCTATACAAATCGCAATACAATAAAGCCAGCGATAAAATGCCAAGTATTTTGAAATTGATATACTGAATGTACACTAGTGTTCAAAAGTTGGGGGTCAGTAAGATCATTTTATTATTTATACTTTTATTCAGCAAGGGTGACAGTAAATTTATAGGATTTTATTCAATTTAAATGTATAAGATTTCTACGCTGTAAAAAAAGATGAATAACGTCATATCCTTTTCACATACTAAAAAGACTTAAAAACACAGAGATAACAAGAATATCTGATGCAATCACAGTGTAACCCAGTCACCACTTCAGGGACAAAAATGGCTTCTCGTGTTTTTTGTGTACTTGGATGCTGTTGCAAATGTAAGAAATGACATAGTTCATCTGTCTCTGTGATGATATTTCAGGCTAGAAATTGTGTACTGTGTATCTACTCATATTATACATGCAGATTGTGGTTAAAAGCGAGAGAGTTAAAATGGTTTGTGCTGCAGTCCACTTCCCCTCTACCCACTTCGGCCTGTTTTCTACAGCAGCCTTGGCTCTCTAATTTTAGTTTTAGCTGTTGTGGGTAGAAAAAACTAGAAAAAAACTATTGAATTTCTTATGATTTAAGATTTTACATTTGCATTTATTCACTGAGCAGATGCAATAAACACGAGAAGTGCTAGTAATACAATGTTTCCACCATCATTCAGAAAAGTAAAAGGTAGAACAAGGAGGAAATAAGGAAAAGTGAAAGCATAGAGGATGCACAGAAGAGTTTTTTTTAACTGTTTTGATACAAGCTAGCCAGTTTAAAATGAGCTACTGATACTTCCACTGACCCTCATTTAAAATTCTTTATTTGATTACATGAATACTCTGAGTCAAATATATTTATACAACAGTCAGTTCCAGCCCAAGAGTATGGATACACAGTCCAACAAAACTGGGATTTTTCACTGTTTGCATCACTGTCAGTCTGTGATTAGAAGTAGCTGGTTAAAAGTGTCTCTCTTTGTAAGTTAGTCATTGAATCATTAGTTCAGTGGATTTGTTTATACACTCCGATTCATTCAGAAACACTGGCTGCATCAAAAATCACATAATACTTTGTGGCCATTAAAAAAGTAAATAAATAAACTCTGTATATGAATGTGTGTAGTAGGAATGAAATCCCAATATAGCACAATTATCATCATGTAACCTATCAATGTCACTATGTCAGCATCACTGCCATTCACTAATACTCACTAAAAGCAGCTGGTTGTCTGTGTACTTCTTGCCTACTGATTTATGAATATTGTGAATTTGGACATTCTACACTTTTCACATACTGTTTTTCACCTACTAAATAGTAGAGAAGTATGCATATTCAGATGCAGCCATGCACTTTATGAGTGAGTCATTTGTTCAAAATCACTGATTTTTTGAGGAACAAAACGGTCATCACGAGTGAGTAATTGAATCATTCACTGAACCATATCAAACCAATTTACTCAGCATAGTTGCGGCATCATAGAGCTTGCCATCTGTATTGTGCAATGTTCAAGGTTATTGTTTCTTTACTGTAGGTCACAGGATGCAACTGATCTTCTCTCAGAGGATCTTGTTTTGGTGAGGCATTTCCACCACTATTACACTTTAACTAATAAATCTGCATATGGCACAGTTTTTGAGATGCCTACATACACACAAGCTGTGCTAACAGAATATGAATAAAGGGCCCTGTAAATGAATGCTCCGTCTGGTTGCTTTAAGGTTGAACAGCGTGTGGAGCCAGCAAAGAAAGCTGCCCAGATCATCTACAAGAAGTTGGTAGGCTGCCTACAGAGTCAGCAGGGACTGGACTCAGAGAGACGGATGGTAAACTGACCCCCTATTCAATCATGTGGTTTGTAAGTGTGTTGGACGAGATTTTGAAGCAGATTAAGCAGTTGCTGTATATGAAAAAAAAAGTAAAGTTCAAAAAGACAAATGAAGTGGTCATATGATGAAATGCTGTGGCTGTGAAGATCATCTACATGGACCACCATCACACTGGATGGAGGTGGGATTTCTTCCAATAGTTTATCTTGGCCTACCATTTTGTTCATGAAACCTAATCCCAAATTGCTGATGGAGAGTCCCTGAATCTGTCTGGACAGAAACGTTGTGGATATGCTTTGAATGTGTGGCAGCTGCTCATAAGTGCTAAATACAGGCCTTCATTTTCTTTTTCCTCAAGAACATTTATTCTTTTTTTTCTTTGTAAAACAAGATTCAGTGTGGAAAATCTGCTCAGGTTGCTCAGTTTTGCCCTTTTTTCTTCCTTGTCTTGTGCCATGAATTTACACAATTATTTCACATTGCCCTTTAGCTGTGATATCCATGTAAACTAATGTAATTAGTACGGAGCCCTACACATGACATGCAAGAAAAAATAAATAAATCGCGGGCACGTTTTATTAATTCGTTCCCTCGATTTACTAGATTGTGCGCACGCTTTAATAAGTCATTCCCTCGTTTTAAGTCAATCGTGCACACGTTTTAATCATTACCTCCTAACAGGTGCTGGTGCTTTATTCACCTTAAGTAGGCTGAGTTTCGTATCCGCCTTCTTTGTGAAAAATGATTCCATGCAATGCTGCAAGGCTTTTGAGAATGTCTCTATAACTCATTCCCAACTCAAAATAAAACCACAATGTAACATGACACATATAGCAGAGACATGTTTATGAGAATGTGTACGCGGACAGGAAGTAGTCTACAACTAATTATTATATCGAGCGCACGATTTACTTAAAATGAGGGAACGATTTATTAAAGCGTGCGCACGATCTAACTTAGTAAAACGAGGGAACGAATTAATAAAATGATTTATTTACTTTTTCTTGCATGTCATGTGCAGGGCTCCGTAAATTAGATAGTTCTAAAGCAGAACTGTCAAAAATCATGCAATGCAATACTTCCTGATTTCCTCACTCACATTACTCATTCACAGAAAAAGTTACCCCTCATGATGCTGTCTGTCAGTATGGCCGAGAGCTTTAAGGATTTTGACGGCGATTCCTCCATAAGGTGAACATTTTAATGTTTTAAATGTGAATAAACAATATAGCAGAGTTGCCTTGGAAATACACCCTTTATACACCTGAACTTTCCTGCAGAAAAGTTCTGGAAATGTGCTGCTTTATGCAAAATTTCCTGGCACGGACTCTGGCTGACTTTGAGATGAAGTTGGAAAAAGAAGTTCTTGTGCCTCTGAATAAGCTCAGTGAGGTAGTTTTTTTCTTAGTACCAAACTATATGATCTGAAACAGGCAGTATTCATGACCCATTCATGACCGATGTTATCCATGCAGGAGGACCTGCCAGAGATCTTGAAAAACAAGAAACAGTTTGCTAAACTTACAACAGACTGGAATAATGCTCGTGTCAGGTGATTTTCTTTTTTTTTTTTTCAACATTATGACCAAAATGTGCTTCACCTTCTCCTTCAACGTAAATCACACCTTCATGGTCCTCTTTTATGAAGATTGTGTCATGAACATTTATGCAATCTGTGTCTCACTTTTAGATCTCAGGCCAGCACAGGCCCACAGGCCAAGCAAGACGGACTACGAGAGGATGTAGAGGAGGCATGGAAAAGACTGGAGTCTATAAAGGTTGTTTGATAAAGTCGGTTTCTTCACTAGTCACATATTTATTATACTATTGTGGCCAATTTAATATCTAGTTCAGTCATAAAACTCTAGATGGCACAATCACATCATTTACTACATGGTACCTGTTTCTGCACCTAATTAACCTGTTTGTTCAGCATTTAAATAGTCTGGTTCAGTGTTTGCTGAGTTCTTCTAAAGAGTTCATTCGAACCTCCACCTCCCCCAGCTCCACCTGTCTAGATCTGCTATATGAGATTTATGTATGCCTATTCATGCAGCATTTCTTACATGTTCATACTAGCATGTTTGTGTATCTACTGGCAATAGCAAGTCCATACTTGAACAAAAACATTAGCATTGATATATAACGTGCTAAAACTATTCTGAGAGTCATGGTTGAACTATATTTTGTCATTCTCATTCTATAACCTAGTACTGCTAGCTGATCTCAAAACAGAACCATGAAAGAGGATCTCTTCAGATTGTTCTAACCTAGGGTGCTTTTACAAGTTATATAACACTTAGCTAACTGAAACTTAACAGCTTGTTCAAATCTAATTGAGATCACTTGATTATCTAATTTCCTTTCTCTGCTGTTTATACCGTCAAAAAGCAAGCTACTATGTATTGTGGAAAAAGTCAGTAAACATATTTGTGGGTTGCTGAAATGTGTGGTTTCATCAGAAGAGATCTCAGTATTTTCAAGAATACTGAGCACAGCAAGGAAATCAATGAAACAAGACATTTTATTTTTCTCAGGATCAGTACTCTGCAGACCTCTATCATTTTGCCACTAAAGAGGATGAATACGCCAGCTACTTCATCCGTGTGAGTACCTATGTCCTTACTCAGTGTTTCTCAACCGTTTGCAGCCCCGCAGGCCCATCAGTAATGCCCTTTTTCACCAATACCATGTCAGAATTGTGTTCCTTTTAACTCATATTACACAAGATGTCATTGATCATTATCATCATTAACATTATGAAAATGTCCATAATTACAGTGATTAGATTTTATCGTCAGTAGTCATTACTCAGAGGCGGACAAAGTACACAACTTCCTTACTTGAGTGAAAGTACAGATACCACTGGTCAAATACTACTCCACTACAAGTGAAAGTTGTAAAGACAAATTTTTACTTAAGTAAAAGTACGGAAGTACATGTTTTTAAAAGTACTTAAGTATCAAAAGTAAAAAGTAAATGCATTGTTTTATTGTCGTATACTTACAATACCTTATGCCACTAATGCAACCTACTGAATAAACTGATTAGCTTGTATTAACTTTGGAATTAAGAGCTTTTATGTTACCAAACCTATAGAAATGGAACAACTGAATGAAGATAATCATCTTTATTTTTTATTTAACACCAGGAGTGTTAACTACATTGAACTCATTTTAATACTTGTTTAAAAGTTACAAAGTTCTTTTTCAAAGAGATATTGAAGTCTATGATATGGTTCATTTTAGGCAAACAAAGCAAACATTGAAAAGAAAACAAACCTTTAGTCTCTTCAGAAAACTGGAACATGCTCTCTCAGTATGGCCATGGGTGTGCAGGTAGCACCAAAGAACCGTCTTTTGAATTTTGCCATCAACTGATCAGTGTTCATAAAATGCTCAGAAATCAGTGAACTTCACAACATGTGGCTAGGGTTGGGCATTGTTTGAATTTTATCCATTCGATTCTGCTTATTGATTTCAATTCTTATTGATTCCCAGTTTAGATTCCAAAGTTTTCATTTAACCTACTTTTTGATCATTTGTTTGCACAAAAAAAAAAAAAAAAAAAAAAGCATTTATGTGCAGTGTTTTGACAATAAAATAATGTGCAGATTCATATACTTCCCTGACCAGTTTTTAGCAGCAATTTACCAGTAGGCCTAAGTTTATATATAGCCTATATATACATATATATTTTTGACAGATATATTAGCCTACCATTTGTATTGCCATAGTTCAACTACAAAAATCAAACTATAGTTAATATAATGAAACTATGGTAAATTTGTGGTTACTGAAGTTTTACTACAAATATCATATGGTTACTATAGTGAGATAATAGTAAATTTGTGGATACTGTGATTTTACTGCAAATACCATAGTTATGGTTACTATAGTAAAAACGTGGTTAATTTTCCAAAGGGCTTTAAAGAGTTAACACATGCCTTTTTAGAGCTTTTAGGTTGCCAGATTTGCGCAAAAAAAAAAAAAATCAGCCAAATGTCCATTCAAAGCTAGGCGGAAAACTGCAGGCTTAGAAATACTGTAACACTTGGCAACACAGGAAGGTCCTGGCAGATCGCAGGCCGGATTTTCGCAGAAAAAAGGGTTCAGTGAATCTGAAAATGCACACACTGTAAAAACTGCTAAATATAACGACTTTCTACTTGGGGACCTTGATATAAATGTAGTTGAGTAAAAAGTACGATATTTGTCTTTCAAATGTAGTGAAGTTAAAGTCGCAAGTTTCCAGAAAAAATAATACTCAAGTAAAGTACAGAAACTCAAAAAGTGTACTTAAGTACAATACTCAAGTAAATTTACTTCGTTACTGTCCACCTCTGTACAATACTGTAAGTAAAAAACTTGAGTTATCTTTACCTTATCTGTAATTTTTTAAGTAAATATTTATTTATTTGTATATTTGCCCCTTTTATTTAATTTTCCTTTTCAGTAGACTTAGTGTATATAACTGTCTGACATTTTATGTTATTTGTATTAGACATATGTATACTTTTTTTTTTTTACTCTTGTAATTTATTTCTAAATAAATATCTGTATGTCTTACTATTGCCATTCAGTTGTCTTGGGATGACTCCTTGGAATGTTTTCAGTCAGTCAAGGGGAAAAAAGATGTTTAAACTTGTTTTTGTTTTTTTTGCCCTTCTGACAGCTTCTAGAGCTACAAGCTGAACATCACAAAGCCTCATATGAATTCCTGGAGAAAAACATAACCGAGCTCAAAGAGAGTCACAGCCACACAGGTGAGCAGAGGAAAAGGGTGATTAGCAGTGATTAACACATCTAAACATTCACATATTACGCACACTGTAAAAAAAAAAAAAAGTTGAGCCAACTTAAAATTTTAAGGCAACAAACTTCAGCAGATTTTTGAGTTTTCTCAACTTGTTGTTTTAAGTTTATACAACAAAAATTTGAGAATCTCCCACAAAAACAAGTTGAGCAAACTCAAAAATCTGCTGAAGCTGGTAAAAAATGTTTTTTTAAGTTCGCTCAACTTTTTTTTTTTTTTTACAGTGCAGACAGCAGCATTAGCACGTCTTTGAAATGTATATTTGTCTGTATTTTGTCTGAAGAGCCCCAATTGAGTTCATCAGAAAAAAAGGTTTTTGGAGAGCCTCTGCTGTCTCACCTTGAGAGCTGTGGAAGAAATATTGCTGTCCCTATTGAGGAGTGTGTCAGCATGCTGATACGTACAGGACTCAGGGAAGAGGTAAATACTCAAACATGCATATTTAAAAGCCACATCTGCACTTACACACAGATAATTGCACACCCACATAACTGCATGCCTAGGATCATCAGTATAGTGTTTCAGTTCTCCACTCTCATCTTAACAATCTTTCACTATCTACCTTTACAACTGTCATATAGGGTTTGTTCAGGCTGGCAGCTGCTGCATCTGTTGTAAAAAAACTGAAAAACTGTCTGGATTCAGGGACTGTTGACCATAATGAGTTCAGCTATGACCCACATGCTGTGGCAGGTGAGCCACAGTAACTTTTTTGTGTGTTTTATGTGACGGTAACTTTGTTTGTATGAGTTTAGTATTAGCTGATGCCTTAACTGACAATAATGGGAAAAGAGCTTTGTGTTACTCTGAATGTGGTTGCGATATGTGGTTGAAGTGACAAACTGCAGTGTATAAAAAACACCAGATGTGTTGCTAGGACCTCAATGTCTATTACAGGAACATTTAAGTCATCATTTATTCATGTCGTTTCAAACTTGTATGATTTTCTTCTGTGGAAAACAAAAGAAAAACTTCAGCAGAATGTCCAAGCTGCACTTTTTATACAATAATAGTAAATGGGGACTGTCTAAAAATGATTAAATGCAGCTTAAACATCTGTGTGCTATATTGATATACCAATATTCAATGTTGTTTTGTTTGTACTGTCTTTGCAGGGGCTCTTAAGTGTTACTTGAGAGAGTTGCCTGAACCACTCTTGACATTTGAGCTATATAATGACTGGTTCAAAGCTGCAGCGTAAGTCTGTACATGCAGCTTGTTTATTTCTGTATGGATGGTGTTAAAGCACCATTTGAAATCATTTAAATTGTCTTTAATTATTACTCTTTTTTTTTTTTTTTTTTTTTAGAGAAAAAGAAGCAGATGAAAAATTAAAGCAGTTGCGGACAGTGTTGCAAAAACTTCCCACAGAAAACTATAACAACCTCAGGTATGTTAGAGTTTCAACTCTGAATGTTTTATATCCACCTCAAGCTATTAATGCTCATTTTTGACTTCTCTGTCTCCATCAGATACCTTGTTCAGTTCCTGTCACACTTGTCAGAGCAGCAAGCGGTGAACAAGATGACACCCAGTAACATTGCCATAGTGCTTGGGCCTAATCTACTGTGGCCTCGCTGCGAGGGGTCAGTATAGCACACACAACCACAAATCTAGACTAAATTATGCATTTAAAATGTAATCTCCAAGAATTTCACTCTGCCTTTTTTTTTTTCAGAGAGACGTCATTGCTGGACATGGCATCTGCCTCTTCGGTGCAAGTTGTGACTGTCATAGAGCCACTTATACAGTATTGCAAGAGCCTCTTCCCTGAAGGTACAGGAACATTACATAAGTAATGGTTCACTGTTGTTTTTAATGAGGTAAAAACAGCAATAAATGACCTTATTACATAGAGAATTTCATTTATGTTCATCCTTTAATGCAGGGGTTCTCAAACGTTTTTTTTTTTGTCAGCCAAACCTCTTAGGCATAAAATACTTACTTGAAGTACCCCCTGATATTTTAAGTTAATATAATTTAACGACAAGTTTGCATGTTTACAATTGTCTGATGTCTGGTTACATGGCATGCAAACAGATAAAATTTAAACTTTTTAGTATTTTATTTTGAACTGGTCTTTAAAGTAGACACAAATCTCTCTTTAGTTGTGATAGAGTCTCAGTCCACATTACATTCACACTGCTGTTAATAAAATTTTTTATTAATTAATATTATGCGTTTACTCTAATCACAAATATGAAGATAAAAATATATTACTGTTATAACTTTCAATTGTACTGTAAAATACAAATTAACATTTGCTAGTAATTCTAATAATTTTATTTTACACTTCAAGTTACTATATTAATATAAATGTCTTAAATTTCAAATGTCTGAACCCTCAAGCTTTAAACATTTCAAATCCTCAAGCTTTCATTTTGGCAGAATACAAAAATTTTGGAGATTATACAAATGGGTAAAAAAGGTGAACATAGCGCACATTAGCATTCCCAAATGCATGTTAAACTCGCAACACATGCACAGATGGTGTTCAACTAAATCTTTAATTTATTTTGATAGTCACTATATTGTGATTATTGTGCTACCCCATTCCTTTATTTTCATTTTCATTGGATATGATTCATTTTTAGTTTTTCATCAACTCATGAACCCCCTTTAATGGAAACTTTGCTTTATTCTATGTAATAAGCTTAAATATATGCTTAAATATTTATCAAGTATTAGGTATTAAAAAATCATTAAAAACTGAAGTGCAAAGAATTTTATTTTGTGAAATCCCAAATAAAAATATTTTAACACAAACTTCCTTCATTTCTTTTTAGAGGCTGATTTTGAGGTCCCAGAACTGCCTGAAAGCCCGATCCCGAAAATATCCCAGAGACTTCTTTCTGACAGCATCTTACCCTCTCCCCCTTTCTCATCTGGTCGACCATCCCTATCAAAAACTGACAGGTAGTCAACCACCTTTGTAGTTTTTAAGGTTGAGACTTTCTACTAAATGAGACTAATTAAGTTAAACCAAAGACTATAGAAAGGGACTTTGGTTAAACTTACAAAAGTCTTATTTTGTTTTGGCTTCTTGTGCTTCTTATTTCAGCTCAGCATCATCTGAGGACCTTGGGGTGACAGTTGTGAAATTTCAGGTGAACCGTGATGCTGTTGTGTGGGACAACATCGATTCTAATCCAACTGCTCAACTGCCTGCACAGAATCACATGCCTTCAGCACTTCCTCGTTACACTCCGGTACAAGCCCACAGCCAATTGCAGGCTAAGACGCAGAGCTCCAGCCAATCAGAGCCAATTCAGGACCTGCCCTCCCAGTCCCAGGAGCCCACGCTGAAGATCAGTGCTCCATATAAACGTATGTTGGCGATCATAGATGCTTTTTGTGCTGTCTTACTGTGGTAGAAACTACATTTCCAATTGTTTTCTGCAGCAAGGAGGTCTTTCATCCAGCACAAGGCACCAAACCTTGCCAAAGGCCCTCCTGTGAGCCAGGCAGGCCCTTTCCCAGCAGGGCAGACGAGAGTGTTCCCTGTTCCTCTGCCAAGAGGCTCTGAAATAAAACCACCACCTTCACCCAAGCTCGAAACCACTCATGCTCCATTGCCCACGTTGCCTGAAGGAGGACCACAAAAGAAACCCCAAGGCAGAAGACCTAAAGTTCCTCCTCCACAACCACCCCAAGCACTGAACAAGCAGCTCTCCTCTCCAGCTCAGTGAGTCATGGAAAGGAAAGTCGACTGGGAAAAAGCACTGGTTTGTTATGACATCTAACAGTTTATACTACTTTCTCAAGTGCAGTATCTTTTGGTTAAAGCACCCCTATTATGGATTTTTGAAAATTACCTTTCATGCAGTGTGTAACACAGCTCTAAGTGAATGAAAACATCCTGCAAAGTTTTAAATCTGAAAGTGCACCGTGTGTAAAGTTACTGTCTCGCAAAAGAAAAGTCGACTCCGAATCATTGAAAAGAGTCATTTTTAAAACGAATCCCAAGCCGTTTCATGTTGACGTCAACATGAAACATTAGCATATTGGTCAACCTGTTGTTGGGGACTCCCAAAACCAAAATATTAACCTTTCATTAACCATAATAGGGGCACTTTAAGCTTTTAACTGCACTTTAAGCTTTTAATACACTAGTGTTCAAAAGTTTGAGGTCTGTAAGATTTTTTAAAAATGTTTTTGAAAGAAGTCTCTTATGCTCATCAATGTTTTTATTTGAACAAAATACAGTAAAAACAGTAATATAATAAACAGTATTACAATTTAAAATAACTTTTCTATTTTAATATATTTCAAAATGTAATTTATTCCTGTGATGACTTCTCAGCAGCCATTACTTTTAATTTTCTGATTTGGTGCTCAAGAAACATTTTTTTATTATCAGTTTTGAAAACAGTTGTGGATACTATTTTTGTGGATAATAAGCAGTGATACATTTGTTTCTTTGATTAATTAAAGTTCAAAAGAACAGCATTTGTTTTACATTTATAAATATCTTTACTGTCATTTTTGATCAGTTTAATGCATCCTGAATAAAAGTATTAATTTCTAAAAAAAAAAAAAAAAAATCCCAAACCTTTGAACAAAAGTGTATGTCTGCTCTAGAGATACGGGTTTAAGAACTGTCAAACACAAATACAACATAGTATAATCTGACTTCCTTTGGTTTTAGTTTAGTGCGTACTGACACGCTTCACATTAGCTATTTATATATAAGCTTATTCTGAAGCATGACATTTGAAACACCATAACAATAAAATCATGCTCACACTTGTTAAAGCATTTTACGGCTGATGTTGTTCATAGCTTCTTTTAATGAAAACTTTATTGCCGTCATTGATAGGTAACATACATAGGTAAATTTCTTGTGCAAAGCCGCACATACGTACAGTATGTACATATTATATTGTGATTAAGGTAAAAGAGATGTCAACCCCTCTGTCATAACAAACAAAACTTAAATTCAAACTAAATTCATATTAATATTTCATCATAATTTCATAAAACATTGATAAAAGCTGGTGGACATCATATAATATTACTGTATACTGTGTTGATCTTAAGATATTTATCGTGTAATAAAGGAAAGAAAAATGACAGTATGGTTGTTTTTTCTTCGGAGTTGTTTGTACTCATTTGAAAACATAAAGCACATCACAGTTTTGTGCATCACAGAGACCAGTAGGTCTTCGTCTTGTTCGCTGGTTTCTCACGAAATAATTAAGCTGCAACACAATGTTCACAATGGGAATATGAGCTATTAAAACTACATGAATGCAAAATGTAAAGTGTTTAGTGTAGTAGATACAAGATAGCTAGCAGGTATATGTCTGTATTCTACATGGTATCACTGTACATTGCATACAACAGAGGTTTACTTGAAATCTAAATATTGTAAACTAAAATATTGCATATTTTAATAGCATATTGTTACCATTGTGCTATCTGTGTTTATTGTGCATTACAGAGCAACTGTGGCAGGTTTTATTTCCCTGGATCAAAGCTAATGTTTTAGGGATGAGACGGTAGGATCAAACATAGGAGAAAATTCAAGATGCCAATACTAGATTATGTTCTTGTCCAATATTTGCAAAATGTAGATCCACTTTTTTTTGTTCTGTTCTTTTTCTTTGTAATACTTTCTTTAAAACACCATGAATGTAGGGGTAAATAATAGTTCATTAGCTTTCATTTTCCCCAATGCAAAATTTAGAAATATTTTTAAAGGAATAGTTCATCCAAAAATAATCATTGATCACTCTCATGTCATTATGAACTTGTATGACCCTCTTTTGTGGAACTAAAATTTTAGGCATTTATCGTTGGTGCTCTTTTTCATAAAATCTGAATGAGAACCTGGGCTACAAACTCCAAAATGACAAAAAAAGCACCAAAAGTTTAAGAAAAGTAATCCCGTTGACTTGTGGGTTGTGGGTAGTCTTCTGGAGACATACAATAGCTTTCTGTGAGGAACAGACCAGATTTCATTATTGTTACATTTATAATTTATTATTTAATTGTTATTCAAGGGACACTCCACCCATTAAGAAAAATCTTGATATCATTTAGTCACACTCATGTCATTCTAAACCGTCTTCTGCAGAACGAAGGTATTTTGAGGAACGCTGGAAACCAAACAACACTGAACTCCACTGACTTTCATTGTATGTTGTACTTGACAAAATGTGACAAAAACAATTGAAACATTCTTCAAAATATCTTGTGTTCTACAGAAGAAAGAAAGTCAGTTTTTAGATTGATGTGAGGGTGAATGAATGATGACAGAATTTTCATTTTTGGGTGGAATATCCCTTTAAATTATGAATTATTTTTGTTATCTGTCCTAGTTGTCTGTGGCATGTTCATGGGAGAAGTAGCAATGTCATATTCCTGAAAAAAAACTGTCTTTATATTTTCAATGCTTACCCAGTACAGAAAACCATTCTGGATGATTCGTTCAAAATTTGAAGCAGAACTGATTTGGTGCTCGAGTGACTCAGTGATTCAGTTCACAGCCCAGAGGAACAGCATATCATAAGTCAACAATATCTTTTGGGAATTTTGGTCTGTTCCTCACTGTACACTAAAATGGTTTCAGAAAATTATGGACTACATTTATGATACTTTCATGGTGCTTTTTTTATGATTATGGAGCTTGATAGGCCCAGCCCTCATTCAATTACATTATAACGAAAAAAGAACTCCTTTCATTATAGCACAAAGGAAAGAATCTGAGGAAATTATGAATGAATATTCGTTTTTGGCTGAACTATCCATTTAAAGGTGCTGTACGATTTGGACTTTAGGCATCTCATAGTGTTAGACTTTGATTTCTTCTTCTTCATCAGGATAGCTGTATGGTCCTCTCCTATGAGAGTTGTTGGTGTTTGTATTCCTGAGTCCTCCACTCCCATAATGACGTGCCAGCACATCAGCAGCCCTCTGGAAGCTCTCTGGCTCCATGCCGTGATCCTCAATGGAGAAGGAGCGCATCCGATCCCCCAGCATGGATTTTTTGGGTGACTCACCATTTACCAAGTCCGAATGCTTCCACTCTCCTCCATACAACCGTGTCCTACCGTCATCGTCTTCTCTCAGGAGAGAGTCCACCAAGGACGTGGTTGCGTCCGAGTCCACCTCAGAGTTATCATCTGTGGACTGTGTTTTTTCACTGATGGGATCGGCCTTTTCACACACAGGGCTGTCAATCATGGCAAAGACTTCAGACATGAGGGAAGGGCCCAGATCAAGAGTGAAGGAGTTCATGGAGTCAGAAGGACTGATGGAGTATGAACATGGGAAGGACGGGATACCCGTGTCCGTGAGCGAGCCTCTGTGGATTTCAGGCGGGCAGGCAGAGGGAGAACTGCCCTGGGCTGGACGCTCAGTGCGGGACAATCTCGGCAAGGTTACAAAGCCAGACTCCAAACCTGCAAAACAAAGAAAGAAGAATGAAATTGTTATTGCTTGTGAGTTTGACCAACAGAGGGCAGTGAGAACCAGTACATTGCATTTAGCACTTCCTGGACTGCAGCATAAGCAGCAAGGAATTTCTGCCATATGGTTGGATGCCCTTAAAGGGATAGTTCACCCAAAAAATAAAATTTTGTCATTATTTACTCACCTTCATGTCTTAGTGTTTTGTCCATATAATGAAAGTCAATGGGGTCCAATTATGGATCCCACTAACTTTCATTATATGGACGAAAACAGCCGGAACTATCTTCACAATATCTTCTTTTGTGTTACACCGAAGAAAGAAAGTCATACAGGTTTAGAACAATGCAAAGAATGTGAGTAAATGATGACAGATTTGTCATTTTAGGTGAACTGTCCTTTTAAGATTTGTGATTCTGACCACACAGAGCTCTGTAACAGTGCACACTTGGCACAGAAAGGGCAGTGATTACAAATTACAGGAAAATTGTGGATAAAGAAACTCTTCACATGATTGAAAACAGGGCTCTAAGACGGGATGTGCGCTCAGCACTGAAACATCTCATTCATAGCTCCCGGTCAGAACAACATTATACCCTTCAGCCTTCACTGAGTCATTCACTTAAGCTTGCTTACTAAAACTTTCCATATATTGATAATTCAACTAATCAGACTGTTTGTGTTTGGTGTTTTTTGAGTATGCAGGGGGTTTTTGAACCGGCTCTCCTGTAGAGCAGCCAGTGAGGCATGTTTGAGGTATTTGAATGGGTGAGGCAGACGCTGATCGCTGAACTGTAATGTCTGGGTCTAAGGAGTCTGGGATTGCCACAGGTGTTTAGATGGCTTATCAAACAATTTCTGTTTGATCTTCCTCAAGATTCCCTGAAGGACAGAAAACTAGCATACAAACATATTTTATTTAGACAAAACATGCATGAGACACGGTTGCTACTTACACTACTGTTAAAAAAAATGTTTTTGAAAGAAGTCTCTTATGCTCAACAAGCTTGACCAATAATACAATCAAACAGTAAAATTATGAAATAATATAACAATTTATAAATAACAAATTTCTATTTTAAAATATTCTTTATTTTGTGACGTCAAAGCTGAATTTTCAGCAGCAATTACTTCAGTCTTCAGTGTCACATGATTGTGAAATCATTCTAATATGCTAATTTGGTCCTCAAGTGAAATTGTATTAAAACACTTATCAATTAATATTTATACTGGTATACTGATTTATTTCTCATGGTTATTTTTTGTGGAAACTGCCATTAATACTTTTTTCAACCTATTTTGGTGAATCTATTGTAACATCATAAATGTCTTTAACAGTAACTTTTTTTGCTTTTGTTTTGATAGGACAGTCAAAAGTGGGACAGACAGAGGGAGCGGGATCAGGAAAGGCCCATGAGCCGGGACTCAAACTCAGGACGCCTGTCCCAATCAGCGCCGATAGTCACGTTTGATCAATTTAATGTGTCCTTGCTGAATAATTTCGGTGCACACACATTTTAGTTAGTAATAGTTTGTTTTATATTTTCTTTTACCGCTTTCTACAAAAGAATTTGCTTACAAAAACTGCACATTCACAACTTTATTTACATTAGTGTGTACAGATCTGAACTGAATTAATTAGTTAATGCAGGAAGCAAGTATCCTTTCAGATGCTGTTCTTTCGTCTAAGAACTTTTTTCGTTTAAAAAAAAAAAATGATGTTCATCATGGAAACATTCATGATTTTCCCAAGCTTTATAAGGATTTCATTCATTTTCGTGACCTTTCGAAGCATAGATATCTCACACTGTAGTGACTGTAGTATCTTCCATCAGCCCTGCCTTCTGGAGTGACTTCTGTACACACACAGAACGCCCATAATGTCTACATTTGAATCTGAATCTGACAAAAGTGAACACTACCGGACTCACCATACAAGTATGTGGAGTTCTCTGGTGTTTTGGGTGGACTAGGGAAAAGCACTTTCACAGGACAGCCGTTGGGTGAGTCCACGTCCAGCCGGGGGAGGGAAACGGCATTCTTAATGATTGGAGAAATGGGTGGAGGTGGAGGCGAAAGGTCCTTGGAGCCGCCGCGGGGCCTGTCGGGGGTCCTGCGGACATGGCGAAGCGTGCGGGAGAAGAATCCCTCATTCTTCTCTGAAGTGGAGGAGGCGTCTCCATCTGCGTTATTTCCTGCTCCACCATGGTTGCTGAGGAATGAGGTGTCCCCAAACACGTCCCCTCCACGGCCCACATGCATGGTGTGGCGGAAATCGCCCAATGGGGGGCTGATCATGTCCGGGGTGAGGTCACCTTTAAATCGACGCTTTCCTGAGGAGTGGGAAACCAGGCCCTTCAGGCCAGCGAGCTTGCCCAAGTTCATGGCTTCTCCGGGTACAAACTGTAAATTTCCACAGTCAGAAAGAAAATATCCACAAAAATTGGTGAGAACACCGTAAGAAAGCAAACTATACACGTATCCCTTCAAGCTTTAAAATATCTCAGCATAATAACAACCGCAGTTGAGTGGAAAGTTTCTTTTGCACAGTTTTTCAAAAGGCAGACGCATTCAGCTATGTCCCATTTTGGCCATCGGTCTTTGTTCATATCCAGAAAGATTCTGCGAAGATAAATGTGAGCTGAAAATATGCATGACTCCAATTCCTGAAAACCTCTGCTGCGTATGTGGTCAAAGATTCTGGGCTTCACAGTTGTTCTGGGTTTGTGCTTCTGAAAAAAAGATCAGTTCAGAAATAAATTCAGCTCGGGCTACAGATATCTTTGTGGTTTAGGACTGAAACCATGTGCTCCTTCTTTAGCAAGGTCCAGAGAGTCTGCTGCTACATGCTCTGGAAGATGCAAATATTAACAAAATATCTGTAAACAATTCAGTTGCTAAAAAGAAAGTGATGCAATATAGTATGAGACATAGGCACAGACATGCTACACTAATGATCGACTTTTGCTGTAAAAATGTATATATATTTTTAAAATGGCATTAATAAATTTTTAATGAGCCTTGTATTGATTTATTGAGTATAGTTCCCTTTAAATGCCTAAATTCAGCTTTGACTCCTCAGTCATTCACTTGCACTGTACAGTATTTCGGTCGTTCACTTTAAGGGTATCCTGTTACCAAAGTATGTGCGTTTACCAGAGAATTTTTCCACTGCAGACTATAAATGCAAAGAAGTGCTGAGGTTACATTTTACAATAACAGTAAGTTTGAAAAAGTAGCCCTTTTTTTAATAAAATATTATTATTAGTTTTCTTAATCATTTTTTTCCATATCAAAAACATTCAAATAGATACAAATATTTGGTAAACTATTAGTAACAAACAGTTAAGCAAATAAAAATTAGCATAGCAACACTTTGCCTGACTTTATTAGTAGTTTATTTGATCTTGGGTCGGCTCAGACTTTTAATTTATGCTTGACTGTAGTTAAAGTCATGAGAATCAATTTAAAAGGAGTGAAGTCTCATGTCTCATTCCTTCAAACCATAATACACTTTGCCACAACACACTTGTTGCACATTTCACGCTAAATTACCAGTAAAGACTTACCATGTGTGTTAAGCACAATTTATTTAACCAAACCTTTTACCTGATTACTGTCAGGTCGTAAATCATATACATTCTGCTGTTTGGACCTAGGAAAAAACACTAAAATATTTAATATTATACTGCTGAAAATGTACAGAAGCCACATACCTTAATCAGATTTGTGTAATCAACGTGATCGCATGCTTTCCCAATCCAAGTTCATTCAGTGACCCTTGACCTGCACCCTGCTGAAGTGTAAAGCTGCAGGGAGGCTTGTTGCTTTATCCCTGCATGTATCTTCTCATGCTCCTCCACTCCCACCGGCCTCTGCTCCTGATCCTTTGTTTTTAAAGATACTCAAATCCAGCGGCCCACTCACCAGGAATCCCCCGGGGGAGATAAAGGGTCTTTAAAAGGTAATAAATTAAATGTAATAATCTGGGCAATAGTACAGCTTGACGGAGGCTCCTTAAGGATTGGTCATGTCCAGGATAAGCCCCTAATCCCTCTTCTCTTCCTTCACCCCGAATCCCCCTCAGCTGGCTTATTCCATTCAGGCGTCCCAGTTTGAAGGGGTTCTTGTAAAATCAGCAAAGGTCCTGTATGAGAGAGTGAAACAGGTGGATGTGTAACACAGATCACGATCAAAGCCGCCCAAAAGACCACTAGTGAAAATATGTTTCTAATTTAATACATATTTGCAATACAAATGATATAATCAGCATAACAATTTGAGCTAAAATTTGAAGTAAAAAAAAAAAAGATATGAATTTCAGGTTTGTCCCCCTTTTGCATAGTATTTCTGATATTTTGTGCAGAGAAGTTCACATGACACAGTTTTTAGTGACCTAGAAATAATGTATAGAATCTTCTATTTACTATTATTTTTCATTTTTATGTTATTATTTGTCTGTGTTTTATGTAATATACAATATTAATATTTTGGAATAATTGGAATAATTATGATTTTTTTTTTAATGTTATTGAAAGAAATTTCTAATGCTCACCAAGGCTGTAAAAACAGTAATATTGCAGCATATTGTTATTTTATTACTATATTACCATTTTTACAGTATTTTAAATCAATTAAATTCAGCTTTGGTAAGCATAAAAGAACACCTTCAAAAACAACAACTAATTATTCCAAACTTTTGACTGGTGGTGTATATTATTACATAACAATGTTTTAAATATAAAATAATGTTAATATGTTTTGAAAGTATTCATATTTAGTATATTTAGTAAGCATTGGTCAAACATAGAATCACATGTGTCCATACCGAGATCTATGGTCCAAAATCTATTTTGGGAACATTGTCCTGAAACATAACTATTTTTTCCAACATCTTCTGAGAAATGTGAATGGTTGGTGGCATATGTCGTGTATGTAATGTGCTAAACATACACCTAATAACATAACCAACTAATACACTGACATTTAGCAGGGCTGCTGCTGCCTCTTGACATGACAAACAGCAATAAACCAAAACACACCGTCTCACAATTTTTGCAGCTGTTTTTAGTGGATGCAAACAATGCAATTATGTCTGTGCATTGTTTGAGAGGAGATGCGCAGTACTCGTAAACTGCAGTCTAATAGATCCCATATGTGTGAATGCATTCCTGGGGGAAACATCTCTGTCTATTACAGACATACAGTACCCACATCTCAGATTGGAAACATGTTTAGGGTTTTTCTCTTCTTTCCCTCTGCGGGACTGTCGGCTTTCCTTCATGTGGGCAGAAAAGTTGATCTGTCTGATCTTAATAGCACTTGGTCTTTGCAGCCGTGCACTGCAGATTCATATGATGACATTAAAATAAGTGATTTGAACATCAGTCACACTGACTGAACATTTGTTCTTTTAAACTGAAAAACGGTTCCAAAGGTGTTTCTTAAAATACTGCTCTCATTCCCATTCAGTCTTGATCAGCTATAGCTACACTACTGTATAACTTAACTAACTAGGTGAACAAACATTAAAGATAAGGCCTCATTTTTCCTTTTCACCTAATGACCTCCACTTTTTTTCTCTCATCTCATGCGGTCTAAAGAAGAAAAAGGGCTGCCAAGGCGTAAATCATGATTACAAATATACTCATTTCATCATCTGAACATATCCTATTTTTACTCAAAGCACTCAGCATGACCGTCTGGCAGAGTGAGTCCTTTATGGAAAATACCACCAATGCAAACACAATCTCAGTGGTTTTGTGTGAAAATATACACTGCTTTACTCTTGTCTTTACTCCCTTTATTATCTTATTTACGCTTTTTTTTAAATCTTTGATTAGCAATCTAATTGCTATCTACTGAACAACTCCCTAATCTAAAAAAGCACAGTGGCACAATGATTTCTAGTTAACGGGCCTCTAATACCCTGTAATGCAAAGTAACTTTTAATTTTCAGTTAAACAGAGGAACTAAATATATAGGACAAGGACAGATCAATGCTGCTGAACTAAAATGTTGCTGTAGCAGTTTTCACTACAGTCCATTGATCTAATCATTTGTGAACTTTGGATTTCATTGCTTCATAGAAATGTCATCCTAGTTTATTCACTTTTTAAAGGTACACTTTAACATATAAAAGTAGATTTGCAAGAAAGTGCATGTTTTCCTGATCAGTTAAAAAAGCCAAATCTTTGATAAAGCTCATTAATTAGTATGGAAACCTTACATTCCAACATCTAATTCAATTAATATATCATAAAGAATAAAATGAGCAAAAATCCACCGCTCATAACGGCCATGAACAGTAAGTATGCAGTGGAGCCCGCATACTAATTTTACAGCAGCACAGATTAGGTTTCCTCCGTCATGCACGCAATAACACACGACTAGTCTGTCTATATGCCACAGGGTAGCCTGCTTGCTGACTAAATTAACATTAGTTAACAAAACGCGAATTTAGCATACTTGATATGGTATGATTTTAAATAAATCGACGCACACACACAGTTCAAAATGTTGAGACAAAAATAATCTGTCGTTAAAGTGACAATTGAGAAAAACAGTAGCTACCACTCACCTCGTGGGTTGATGAATACAAGTTTATCATGCCCCAAAAAGCGATGAATGAGATTTATCTCCACATACGGTAAAATCCTGCAATCCCCCATAAAACTTTTCTCTTTTGTACAGTCTTCAGTCTTCAGTTTGCGAGGCAGCGGTCAGTGCGGAGCTCCGTCAGTGTCGCGCTGCTAGAGGCGCGTTTGGTCAGAGCAGAATCGGGGGGCGGGCATTTCCAGCTCTACTGGACAAGCTCCATGTTCCCAGTGCGTTCGGTGCCACGAGTCTGTATCTCTCTCGAGTAGTTTTCAGTTTTCCGACATTTAAACATTGCTTATCGCGTGTTAAGTGTTGAAATGTTACATATCTGACGTTTAAAGCTGTGTTTATTTAGGCCTATTTATCATGTATTTTTTGAATAGCAATTTGGGGCCATGCCATAGTAAAACAGTAGTAATATATGTAAAATACATTTAGTTCATACTAAGCATAGTTAAAATCTATTAACATGAAACTTTATTTGGAGTATAGCCTAATTGTGCTCAATGCACATTGTTTAATATTAAGCCTAAAATGTGTTTTAATATCACTATTGATGAGGATTGTATGATCGTTTAATAATATCAGTCTTTAAATGCAAGACATTTAAAGTATTTTTCACTATAGGGATTATAATGATGTACTCTTATATAAGACTCCAAACATATTAGTCTTCCAGAAAACGCTTTTTATTCTACATTAAACAGGTTAACCCCTCATGGGTGTTGAAATCACATGACCAGCCCTGTCAAATGTCTATGATATTGATTTTCAAACATATAATACATTATAATCATAATCAGCTTTGGGCTAGTTACTCAAAAAATGTAATATATTACTTATTACTGGTTACTTATTTGAAAAGTAATATTATTACATTACTCCCGGCCAACAGTAACTAGTTACATTACTTTTCTAGTACACCCCAAAAACTTGGTAATTGCATAATTTTGCAGCATCTGAATCCATAAAAAGTTCCAGATAAATGAAGAGTATATTTGGCTCAAACTGATGGCAAGCCGCAATATTTTAAACAACTTCTGTGACTCAATAAAGCAGCAACATAAAATATGCAACAGGGCTCAAGCAGGTAGAACCAACCAAACAAACAGGCTGGGATTCGCAGTAGACAATGTCTTAGTACCATTACACTATTTACATATGACATTGATGTTTATGTCATCCTTTCTCCCTACAAAATTAAAATAATGGCTGCATTTCCAGCTGCTATATGATGTGGCCTTCTTCCGATGAATCTAGCTTGCTGCGTTGGTGACAATCATTCTGAAAATTGATAGGGATGACTGAATTTTTTAATTTCAAACCATTAGCGATTGTGAAAAAAAGCAACTAGTAACTAGTCATTATTTTTAAATTTTATTAGAAATTAGTTACACTAGTTACCAGGGGAATTACTGTAATGCATTACTAATAGGCCTAACTAGTTACTGCCCAACACTGGTCATAATAAAACATTATTAATTAGAATAATTAACAGCAATAACCAACAGTATTAATTTAGTAATAAAACATTAAATAGTTACAGAAAAATACATTTTAAGGTTAATTTTTCAGCTCAGCAACAAGATTCCATTTTAAGTATTCTCATGTTTTTTTTTTTGGTTTTATCAAAGCATGTGCTGTGCTCAGGAATTGTAATTATAAAGTCTTCAGTTTTCAAATGTAAATAATGCATCCCTGTTTGAGGATGTTTGCTTTCAGCAGGGATTGCATAAACTACAAAAAGCCTTTGATCAAAGTCTAGATGGCCTTAGTGTTGGTGTCACCATTGGGTCAAAATAATTCATAACCCAGAGCAGTGTTGTTGATGTAAGCAGATCAGTAGATCAATGAAAGTCCTGCAGTTTGTATCCAAGAGCTATGCATGAACATCAGTTGGAAATTGATTGTGATTCAGAACAGTCCCTCTACTGAGAGGGAAAATAGCCCGGAAAAACACGCTGATCCATTCAGAAACACTGCTGCTGCTGCTGCTGCTGCTGTTTGAAATGAAAGATAGATTGGTTGGTTAAAAAAAAAGCCATTTGGGGAGGTGACGTTTCTAAAGTCATCATGGATTATTATAAAACAGCCCTTTCAGAGATACAACTCCATCATTTGCATTTAATATCAACAGCTAAGAATTTTGACAGTGTGTTTTTGTCTGTCTGTTTGTCTGATCTTTTCTATCTTTTCATCTTTATTCTCTGTTTTTCTCTCTGCTCCTTCATTGTCCCATCAGCTGCTTTATCTTGCTCTTCCTAGAGTAAACAATCCCCTCTGCTCAAGCATGCCAGCTATTTGCTGTGAATAACATGTAGCCTTTGGATACAGATGCTGGTCCCGAAAGGGAGGCAGGGATATAATTTTAGGTTTTTCTCTCCCCTTTTTGACTTCACAACAGTCTGTCTTTTCCTTTGTCCACCCAACTCTCTCTCTCTCAGTCTGTTTCCCCCCCAGTTCCTCCTCTTCCTTTCACATAAGTCCAATAGACTTTCTTCGTCTTCTTCTTCTTCTTATTATTATTATTATTATTATATTGTGTAATACAAAAGCAATAATGAAACAAAACCCACAAAGTATTTTTTAGAACATTTCCAAATACCAAAAACTATGAGAAAAAAATGAGAAATTGCCTTGGCAACTAAATGAAACTGAAGTTTAAGCTGAAGCACTAAAATGACTAACTGGAAATAAAAACTACAACTCAATTAAAAATAAATTGAACAAAAATAGATGTATTTTAAATTAAATATTAAATTAATAAAAATGTCAAAATCACACACTGTAAAATAAATTTAAGTTTGAGTTTTGTTGTATTCAGTTTATACAAAAACAAAAATTTCTCCTGAAGCTGGTTGCCTTTCAGTGTAAAAAAACTACTTTTTAAAAGAAAAGATTCAAATGAAATATAAAAATAAAAGCCAATTTAAAATATTAACAAAAATGGTAACACTTTAAGGTTTCATTTGTTAACAAAATTTGACTACATTTGCTAACTAAAAATTTGACTTACTTGAACTAACAATAAGCAGTTGTATTATATTAACATAAAAATGAATACATATGGTAAAAAATGTATTGCTCATTGCTCAACTGACATTAACTAATTGTAAACTGCCTAAACAATCCTCATTGCACCAATCCTGTCCCATGTCTTAAAGCTTTTTGTCTGTACAGGCTTTTATAGCTCTTCCCTTGAAAAAATAAAATACAAATAAAATGAAACACATAGCTATGAGTAACTACTATGTGTCTACCATATCCATGTGTTTTGTCTTCCTGCATTCTTTCTGCAGTCTCCCATGATTGTGTAGAAACTGCTGGTGTTCAGGCCCGTTAACTGTGATTCCTGTCTTGAGATCAATGCCAAAAAGGGAACGGATCCAGCAGAGAATTCTTAGCTTATCATGGCAATGTTTACGAAGCTCAGATTTGAGCGATGTCCTGGGGCTGGCTTTCCTCTATGTATGCTACCTCGTAATGAACTCTGGGTTACAAATAGCGAGTGTTGAAGTTTATAATATCATGTTTCGCTTCAAAAGCTTCAAACAGTCCACAAAGGCATTTAAACATGCGCTCACACAAGATCTGATGATGACAAATGCCTTTGAGAAAACAATGTGATTCTTTCTTTCCCACACTTGATGCTTATTCTTGATAGTGAGGTGATTATTAAGAAATGTAAGATAAGCTTGTAATTGAGTGTAGTGTACACATTGTTACAAGTCTAATGTTATCAGAGTTTCCGCCCTCCTGTGCGTTGAGTTATTTTCTGCTTTGGGCTTTTTGTTTATTTCCTTTTTGACTTCAGACATGTTTGTACTCAAAACTAACTTCAGTCTCATCCTGTTCTTGAGTTGCACTGTTTTAAAAGTGTGTCTTCTTGCATTCGCTCCTTTTACAATATCACTCTTCTCTGTTTAGTCTAAGGGCCATCATCTCTTTGTAGAGATACTGATCATCCATGATGAGAGCCTGATGAGAGACTAATTACCCCAATCCACAGAGATTCTGCAGGGCATGTCCTTAAGGGAATAGTTTACCCCCAAATTAAAATTTGCTGAGAATTTGCTTGCCCCCATGCTATTCAAGATAAGTTTGTTATCAGAATAGATTTAGAGAAAATTACATAAATTACTCACCAATGGATCCTCTGCAGTGAATGAGTGCCATCAGAATGAGAGTCCAAACAGCAGCTAAAATCATAATAATAATCCACAACACGACACCAGTCAATCAGTTACCATCTTGTGAAATGAAATGTGTGTGTTTGTAAGAAACAAATCCATCATTAATGCATTTTAACGTTAAACCATTGCTTTTGGCCAAAATAATGTGTCCATAATCCATAATAACGCATAATAAAGCTCTGTCATGTTGAGTCATGCTGTGGAGCATTGTAATGTTTTTATCAGCTGTTTGGACTCTCATTCTGACGGCACCCATTCACTGCAGAGGATCCATTGGTGAGAAAATGATGTAATGCTATCTGTTCTGATGAAGAAACAAACTTATCTACATCTTGGATGGCTTGAGGGTAAGTACATTTTGGGTAAACTATTTGTGTTCTCACATGGATGGATCATTTTGCCCAGTGTTTTGTCAATGTGACTATGTTTTTTGCTTACGGCAAAATAGCATTTAGGCCATTAGATGTCAATAATGTTATCTTGCTGGATCAGTGTGACGGGGCTTTGGTTAAAGGGGTCATATGATGCTTTTTGAAAGATCATTATTTTGTGTATTTGGTGTAACAGAATATGTTGACATGCTTTAATGTTCAAAAAACACATTAATTAGTTAATTAATTAGATTAGTAGGTCCTCTATGCCCCGCCTCTCTCAAACGCTTCATTTTCTACAAAGTCCCTCCTTTTGACAAGCACAGTCTGCTCTGATTGGCCATCTGGCACAGTGCATTGTGATTGGCCGAACATAACAAGCTGCGTCGGAAATGTAACGACCCTTTACATAATTGCGAGCTTTAGCTTTCAAAATTAAAGGCAGTTAATAATGTCTTTAGTTTTACCATCAGTTCAAGCCCGAGAGGGGAACAGAGTCGCGATTAAGACAATTTCTGACGGGCTGTGATGTGACCCTGTCTCTCTCTCTCTCTCTCTCTCTCTCACACACACACACGACGCGCAAAACTCCGCATTTGAACAGTCAATAGCAAATACTTAAAACTAATAACAAAACAGAAATATTTCCACATCGTGACGTAGACATGTGGGGGCGTGTTTGAACGAGCCGTTTTAGGGGGGCGTGGCAGAGCCTTAACTTTGATAAAGAATATCTCTTTGGTTTTGAGACTTTTGTAATAGTTTGAGTCTTTGCAACTTTAGGGATCTTATCTATGCACAATCAGCTTGTAACACTCCAAAGAGAAAGGAAAACTTGAAATCGCATCATATGACCCCTTTAAATTCTACATGTAAATATGCATTTGAAAGACAAGACAGACAGTGATATCACTAGAAAGCAGATGTTTCAGGTTTCAAGAAACAGGTGGATAATGCAGTGTAAGGGATAAGGATCAAGAGCACTTAAAAGTAGTGGGGGTAGAGGAAGGGAGATGGAGGCTGGGGAAAGGGGGCCAGTAAAACAGGATAAATTTTCCCGGTGAAAAAGGATGTCTCCTCAGGAAATTACTTTCACATAGGTTACAAAGCCTGCCAAGGATTTAAACTCTGTCAGCATTTCATTTTTTTAATAAAATGCTTTTAACTATTTGATCCACATAGTAAACTTATAAAAACAGAAAGCCAAAAGTGTAGTGATCTATTTAGTTAGACTACTCCTGTCTGGGTGTGAAATAAAATTCCTTCAGTCTCACAAAGCAACACAGTCATGCTCTTTCTCAGCTGTACGCTGTTAGGCGATGACAGGCATGTTTATAATTCCCTGAGGTAGTGTCCAATTCAAGTCTTTCAAGGACAATATTAGGTAATATTTTCTATACTCTAGTCTACACACTTAAAAAAATGATACAAAAGTTATCACTGCTGCTGTAACCATTCAAAAAGTACTAATATGCACCTAAATAAGGCACAAAGCTGTACCTCTTGAAAGCATTTCTACCCCAGTGACAGCTTTGTACCTTTTTTTCTGAGAGTGCAAGTTAGTTATATAAACCTTACTAAAGAGCAATCCATTTTATATTTTGTTTTTCAGAAGTTTCCAATTTGGTCAAGTCTCATATAATTTTGTTCAGAAATTTTTGCTCACAAAGATATGGCTAGATCGATTTTTTTGGGGACTGCATTCGCTTTTGCTTAGCGTGTCCTTGTTTATTATAGTAATAACGCAAACTTACGAAAGTTCACTGTGTGAGACTTTAGCAATGGATATTTTACCATTGTTTATGTTTTTCATGAATACAGTCTGAAATCTGAACATATTCGTTGCAGCCAACAGAGGAAAAAATGGGAAAAGGGTGACTTAAAACAGTCACCTGAAGTCAAAGTAGCCAATAAAAGTCATAATTATAATATCATAATTATAACATAATTACAATGATGTATTATGTCATAAAAGTCATAACTATGACATAAAAATTGTGAGATAAAATGTTTATGTTCTTATTTCATATTTTGGCTTTTTCCTCATAAGTTAAATTTTGTTATCTCATAATTAAAACTTAGTATGTCATAAGTTTGAGTTTTTATCTTTTAATTATGACTTAGTATCTCATAATTTTGACTTTTCTTTCATAATTATTACTTTTATGTCAAAAAGTGTTGTTTTTTTGCCCTTATGTGTCAAAATCAGTCTGCAAACCACATATGAAGGTTTGTTTTGATTGAGCTTGTGGAGTGTCTTTTTCTTGATCCGACTAAATAGAATTGAGTTAGTATGACCGAAGTTTCCATCTCTAAGTAACCAAGCAGCTGACAACGTGTTGGATGTCTTTTTGCTATTTTGGAGCTTTAAATTTAGGATTTTGGAATCCATGCAGTGAATTATTAACTTGCCGAACGTTACTCAACTATCAGAGAATTCCGTCCGTTTTGTTTTAATGGTCTGTTTCCTGATCTACACCTTCCTTTCCATTTCTGAAGAATACACTATGTGGCATACAGTGTGCGCATGGATATTAAGTGACGGACAAGAACAATGGAGGGGTTCAGAGACTGTCAATTACACAAGCATCTGCCATTACATGTCACGCTCACAAACTCTAACATATTTTTCTCATATTTCTCCATCCAATTTTCCCCTAAAAGCAAATATTTGTCTAATTGTTGCGCCAAGGCACAGACACAGAGCCCAGTGGTCAGATCTCCTATTTAAAGTCCATTAGTGGCTGGAAAGGAGCATTGACTTGGGTTATGAAAGCCAGATGTTGCCGTCTGAAAAGGAAAGCGTTTTTTCTTGTGTGTGTGTGTGGGTGTCGGGTTGGATGGAGGATGGGGTGTTTAATATGTGGGTCGGGGGCTATTAGAGAATTTTTAGCATTTCAAATTAACCTAGAAACTAAAGACAGAGCATCTTTATGACCTTACAAACTAAATGAACACATAATTAGGATAAACACATCCATATTTTTTTCGGTATGTACATGAAAAGCAGTCATATTCCCGACTCCACCTGCTTCCCCCAGCTTTCCTGAGGAGCTCGACGCTAATTGACTTCCTGTTGGGAACATGCCCTTTCTTGGCACATGGCTCCTTGGAATGGCGGGTGCGATGAAACCGGGGTGGAGGTGTAGCCCAAAGAATTTGTTTGGACTATGTCCTTGCTTCCGTGAATTCTGCCCTGTCAGGAAGTGTGACTCGGCCCAGACAATAGGCAATTGTGAGGCTGGACCTGAGCTAGCAGGAAACTCAACACACACACACACATATAGATGCCCATAGTGTCAGAATCAACTTTAGTGACTTGAAACAGTCCCCTGAAGTCAAAGTTGGACTCTTTTACCAGTCTACAAGCACTATAAAGAGCCCTAGTTGTATGTGAAATGAAAAGACTGCTGTGGATCTCATGGAAAATGTCATCCCATTCCCTAATCCTGAATCTATCTGCTTGGTGTGATAACACTTTGGAGGACAGCTTACGTAACTGTGTGTGTGTTTACTTAGTTTAGCCTGTTTTTAGAGTATGTCCAAGGACAAAAACACAGGTCAAGTGTGTGTGTGTGTCCAGAGCTGTGAGGAATGTTGTAGTCTGACCTCTGACCCCTCTGTGTGTTTGTGTGTCCACGCCTTGCTTGTCTCCACTCATGCACACACACGCTTAAAAAGATCTGAAATCTTTCCCTTTGGCCTTTTACAAAGACTAGACACATAGTCAAAGAAAAACACTTGAAAGTGTACGCTTCCTAAAACAAACAAATGGACCATTGTGTCCTCATATATCCGTCATTCTTTCGCAGTTAGCATAGTGTGTGTATTTCCAATAAATGTTTGTGTCTGTCTGAGCAAACTTGGGGTTTCTAGTCTGTTTCTCTTGGATCCTTTCGCCTGTGCATTTGAAGTCTGTGCACATATCTCAGTGTAATTACCCTTGTGGTGTGGTAGGGGTGGGATCTTAATGGTAGAGTGTGTCAAGGAGGGCATAAAGTGTGGCACTCTTAGTCATTTGTGTTTTTATACACTAGCAGCATTTTAAAGTGCAAGCTAGTATGGTGGTTAAATTAATTAATTTTTTTTTTACATTAGTGAGAATACATGTGCTTAAAAGTAAAAAATGGGGAAAAAGTTAACCCTTAGTATTTTGCTTTACTTAGAAATAATCTAAGACTGACTTTCATATGATTTAGTCTTTTCAGGTGTAAATTCCGACTGCTCAAATCAATGCAATGGGGATTTGCACCTAAAAAACATATGAAAGTCAGGGGTTAATTGAAATTATTATACATTTATCTGTATGAATAAATTATGTCCATTATTGGGAAAAAATTTATTGTATATGTAATGTATTAATTTGTAGAATTTATACATTATGGTAATCATTTGTGCATCATTGTACATCACTTGTTACAGCCCTTCATTTATGCTGATTTAAATAAAAAATATGGTCATTCAATAGAAAAGAATCAAATTAGAATCACCATTAGGAATAATGGTTCGCACAAAAAATAAATACAAATAAAAATGAATAAATATATATAAATAACAGGGGACCACACAATAGCTTAAAAATGTAACTTCATAAAAATATTATAAATTGAAATCAGATTTCTGGCTTCCTCCTCAACAACTATTATTATTATTTTTATTAAAATAATAAAGAATGCAGAATCAGATTCTTGAATCTAAGTTTAATGAATGTTTAATGAATTTGATATACAAGCACCCCAAATTAAAAGGTTGCCAGAAATATATATATATATATATATATATATATATATATATATATATATATATATATATATATATATATATATATATATATGTAAGGAATAACTGATGACGGGCGTTGAATTATTAGAAAAATAATGCACACCTGAGGTGGTTAGCGTCGTGGCCATTACACCTTGGGTGTGCATTATTTTTCTAATAATTCAACGGACTGAAGTCAGTTATTCCGCTTATACTATGGTTGCCACACCTCAAGACATCGATATATTTATACGATATAAAATACCGTATATTTATACTACGGGGCCGTTGAATGCTTGAATCTGATTGGCTGATGAACGTTCTAAGGTGTGCAATTATATTGAGGGAAACGCACGGCGAACTTAGTTCCAGGCAGCTCTTGACCGCATTACATGACCATATCACTTCGCCAAATGATTTCTGTTATTTCAAAGGTCTTACAACCGCAAAATAACCAAAACCCACAACGACACTGGCCAAACAAATAAACAGAGGTTGTGTTTGAGAAATAGACGTATGAGTGCTGCCAGCATTGCTGCAGAGGTTGAAGGGGTGGGGGGTCAGCCTGTCAGTGCTCAGACCATACGCCGTACACTGCATCAAATTGGTCTGCATGGCTGTCGTCCCAGAAGGAAGTCTCTTCTAAAGATGATGCACAAGAAAGCCTGCAAACAGTTTGCTGAAGACAAGCAGACTAAGGACATGGATTACTGGAACCATGTCCTGTGGTCTGATGAGACCAAGATAAACTTATTTGGTTCAGATGGTGTCAAGCGTGTGTGGCGGCAACCAGGTGAGGAGTACAAAGACAAGTGTGTCTTGCCTACAGTCAAGCATGGTGGTGGGAGTGTCATGGTCTGGGGCTGCATGAGTGCTGCGGGCACTGGGGAGCTACAGTTCATTGAGGGAACCATGAATGCCAACATGTACTGTGACATACTGAAGCAGAGCATGATCCCCTCCCTTCTATTCCAACATGATAACGACCCCAAACACACCTCCAAGACAACCACTGCCTTGCTAAAGAAGCTGGGGGTAAAGGTGATGGACTGGCCAAGCATGTCTCCAGACCTAAACCCTATTGAGCATCTGTGGGGGATCCTCAAACGGAAGATGGAGGAGCGCAAGGTCTCTAACATCCACCAGCTCTGTGATGTCGTCATGGAGGAGTGGAAGAGGACTCCAGTGGCAACCTGTGAAGCTCTGGTGAACTCCATGCCCAAGAGGGTTAAGGCAGTGCTGGAAAATAATGGTGGCCACAGAAAATATTGACAAATTGGGCCCAATTTGGACATTTTCACTTAGGGATGTACTCACTTTTGTGGCCAGCAGTTTAGACATTAATAGCTGTGTGTTGAGTCATTTTGAGGGGACAGCAAATTACACTGTTATACAAGCTGTACACTCACTACTTTACATTACAGCAAAGTGTCATTTCTTCAGTGTTGTCACATGAAAAGATATAATAAAATATTTATAAAAATGTGAGGGGGTGTACTCACTTCTGTGAGATACTGTATATATATATATATATATATATATATATATATATATAAAGTAGAGTATTATTTGTTTTTATTCCTTTCATTTAGAGTGAATTGTGACCTGAACGTGTTTTAATGAGTTTGAATTTCAAGTCTATTACAAATCTATCGTCTCATTTGCACTGCATCAAAATATCCATCTGCATCCTTCAGCTAAATTTCAGGAAAGTAAATATTCACTGGTAGGCACAGACTAACTGGTTGTTATGTGGTTACCGGAGCAACAGGAGTCTTGGAGGACCAGGCTGGAGCCTGTGGCCGCTGGGCCGCTGTGTGTGAAGGCCTGTCGCTCTGTGGCTTTTTGCCCAGCCACCACTCCGGAAAATTCCTCGGTAAGGGTCAGCAGCGGAGACACAGTCAAAGCCATATACAGTCATTTCACTAACTGCACCGTTAAATGGTTACCTCATTAAATGTGTTTGCTGAAGAATGCAAGTCAAAAAAGATGCACATTCATGTGGTTCGGCATTCTGAATAAATTTTACATTTGTCTTTTCTTGCTGACAAACATTACACTAAAACTAAATTAAAGAAATTGCAGTTGGTTTGTAATTTGTGAGAAACTCAGTAGAAGAAGTCTGTGTGGTCCATTGATTTTGCTCATCTGGCACTGCGTCATCTGGCTCATAAGGCTCTCAGTCTGTTGATGTGAGGCTTTGCTAAGCCTGATGTTACATGCGCTTACCAAAACATTGGCATTTGCAGTTCTTAAGAACATACAGTAACTATGCTGTTCATTTCACACAGCCAGCGAAAAATGCCATAGGCCCCCACGGGATTTTCAAATATTGTTTTAACCCAAAAAGGTTTGTTCTGACAGATCCCAACAAATGTGCGACATGGGGTAAACTACTGTTCAAACAGTAACATAGATATTATATGAAGGCCCAACCCTTGCTTAGCAGGAGTCCCGCAGCCTCAAACATTTTGGTCTTCTTTGACTTTGCCTTTAGCTGTTTTTAAGGTTAGCTGAATTGTGCATGTCTAAAAAAATTGATATTACAGAATATTGTAGCCCTTTTTATATAGAATCGAGTACTTAACACTAAGTATAACAGACTCTGAGTTTTAAACCTCAGGCTCTATTAATTAACTTTAATAATGCCAAGTTGTTTCATTTCAGGTCAAGTCTAAGTGGTAAAACATAATGAGACCTGGAAACATTTTTCGTGCCACATGTGTACCAAATAGCTATCGTCTGGATGAAACAAAGAGGAACCAAAACAACACAGAACAGGGCCAAAGCATTAGATATGAATACATATTCATTCACATACTTCTAATGATTACGTTTCAAAACCTCTGCTTTGCCCTGTGGTTTATTAACTTCCTGAATGATATTTCCTGTTGGCTGGCACAGGAGTAGCAGATTCCAGTGCAAGGCATTTCTGTCTTCCTGTATAAATTCACACTTTGAAACATCCTTCCTATTGCTACTTTAAAAGTCTAAATCAACTTCTATAGGCACTGGCATGTTAAACTTCCCAAAATCCTACCATTGCCAATGTCATCACATAAATGGCATTTTCATGCTTACAGATGGCAGCTTTACTAAAAATGTGCTTTTGCAAGACTGCATGTGGCATTCTTGTGTGGTCCAGCTAATGATGGGCTGTGAATGTGCAGAGCTGCACCCTCTGTGAGAGCAGCTGTACCTGAGGTGGGACTCAGCAACTGCTCTGGGCTGATGGGTGAAGATGGTCAACAAATTAAAGTAGATCCCTCTAACTTACAAGAAAGATATGAGGGAGAATAAGCAAAATATGCACAACATTGAAAAGACATGCCGCATAACGAACAGGCTTACAGTTGCTGGTTCTGACACATGTGTCCATATTCTGGCCCCTTGCTCCCTCTTATGGTCAAAATGTTGAGCTGAGTCTTATGAAATGTTCAAAATACTGATTTATTTAACATGTGTGAAGACTAAATTCTTTACTTATTTAATTAACAGAAAAAAATGAAAACCTGTGACCAAAAACAAATACAATCAGTATTCGAACGGCAATAAAGATAACCTCATTGAATGCTTGATTATTAAAGATGCAGCCTGTCATTAACAGGCAAATTTTTATTATGCTTCACCGATAATAACTCCACCATAGAAGCCGGCACCAATCAGATGTTTAATTCTTCTTCTTTTTTTCACAAAGGGAGTAAAGGAGCTCTATCTGTTCAGCATACTCAAAACCTGGTCTAGAAAGAGAGGATGCAGATTAAATGCATGTCAGTGGTGCCTGTTTATTTATTTCATAAATTAATGTTGTTTATCCAACCTGAAACTTACCGACCAGGTGTTTCTAGAATCAGAGGGATATTATCCATTCGAGGCTCATTAACAATTTCTCGGAACGCAGTAATGCCTATTTGGCCACATCCAATGTCTTCATGGCGGTCCAGATGGCAGCCTAATTTTCCTTTTTAAAGAAAAATTACGCAATCTCAAAAGGAGTAACAAAGCTACTTAATATGGGATATAAAGCTAAACTTGTCAGTGTTTTGCATATAAATTAAGTCACTCCACAAACAATTACAGCAATAGAGTGCTGTGGTGAAGACTTTTTATTTTTGTAGGCCAACCAAGGAGTTTTTCCAATTTTTCCATTGGCTTTAGCTTAAAAAAACCATAGGGGTGCATTACTGATTTATTTCATGATGTAGAAATGTGAAAATATATTGAGTTTGTGTTAACCACAGACCTTATTTCAGCCATGTAATAAAAAACCTATTAAAAAAACAACAGAATTCAGGACGAGGGAATGGAATATGCTAAAATGCAAACTTGATTCTGGTTTTGGCCTACAAATTCCAGCAGCTCTCTATATTGATAAGTCCAAATGAATGTTGCATACCTTTGGAGTCATTTAAGTGAACGGCTCTCAAATAATGCAACCCAACCACATGATCAAATTCATCAAGTATATTCTTCACTCCTCCAGGTGGTGAAATGTCGTAGCCTATACAGAAGAGAATCATCTTAAATCTCAAACATATATCTCACAGAATCTGCAAAATGTTAATTATTTTACCAAAAAAAGAGGTCACACTCATGACGACTGAGGGATTCATACGCAATTGCTCAAGAAGAAAACATGATGCATTAACTGCGAGGTGAATTTTTTTTTTGAATATGAAGATCAGGGTAAATTTAACTTGTGTTTTTTTTTTTTGTCTTCTGGGAAACATTTAAGTATCTTCTGTAACTTCTGAAGGGCAGTACTAAATGGAAAAATAAAATAAAATTTCACCAAAATAAGAAAAATGTACACATCTTCATCATGTTCAAAAGTTTTCACCCCCTGGCTCTTAATGCATCATGTTTCCTACTGGAGCATCAGTGAATGTTTAAACCTTTTGTAGTAGTTGCATATGAGTCCCTCATTTACAGTCACTGCTGGAAAGGGTTCAAATATGCAAAAGATGCTGGGAAACCAAAGAATTTGCAGGACCTGGATGATTTTTCTGAAAAACACCGGGCAGTTTAACTGTTCAGGACAAACAAGGGACTCATGAACAAGCATCACAAAACAACAGTCGTGGAGCATCTATAGACACAGTATTGAGAATCAAGTGTATGTAAACTTTTGAACAGGGTCATTTTTATGAATTCAGCTATTATTTTGTATATCTTATGCAATATATCTTTCCCCAAATATTTTGTAGTAAATCTATGGGACTTCATACCATACCTGCTGCAAAAGCATGGCAAGTGTCCAGACACACCCCAACACGTGTCTTATCACGCACCCGGTCTATTATGCTTCTCAGTTCACTGAACTGCCCACCTATAGTGCTGCCCTGACCACTCATGTTTTCAAGTACTATTGAGGGAAAAGAAAGAAAGAAAGAACATTATCCAGCTAAATTTACCAGAAAGCATGAGCACAATGGCACATTCTTTATAAATGATCAGGACTGTATAGTTGACCTGTAATGACAGCAGGGGTTTGCTGGTGTGCGTGGTTAATAGCTTGGGCAATTTTCTCCATGCATTTCTCAGGGGTGGAGTCTATGGAAGCTCCAGGGTGAAAGTTAAACTGGCTGAGGCCCAGTGCACTGCAGCGACTTAGTTCATCCACAAGCATGGCCTGGCTCTTACTGAACACGTCTGGATTGAAAAGTGCAGAGTCATCTGACATACAGTCTTATATTCAAAATACATGCAGCCTAGAGTATAAATTATTGGACTGAATAGTGATTAATTTAACAGAGCTGTTGTTGAATATGCCAATATTGTGGCTTCATCTTTAAATAATCAGTATTTGGTAGATGCACAGAACCACATCGGGTACAGTCAGCGCACAAACCTTCTTTGGGGGAACCGCAGTTCATCAAATAAGATCCATGTGGCAGGATGTGAATCGGATCAAAGCCATGTTGAGCACAGGCTTCTTGAAATTTAACTGCAGCTGCTGTATCAAGGGCTGGTCTTGTCCAGGAGCGCTGGGAGCCCAAGAAAAGGGCAAAAGCATGACCTCCTATGGCCACACTTGATTCGACTGCTTTCCATATTCCTCCTTAAGAATTTTCTTTTTTAATTGATATGCATTCAGGACAAACACCTTATTTAGAAAAAAACATTTTTGCTCACCTGATATTGAGACATGAGCGCCTATGTATTTTTTCTTTGACTTGATCTTCCTTTTCTGTGCCATTTTTTCTTCTCTGCTGCTGCCATCTGATGGTTCTGCATCAGAATGTTGTAGCTCCTTTGTTTCAGTAACCTCCACTGTCTTTCTTTTCTTCTCGCCTTTTTTTCGTGGGGCCATGTTTTTCTGAGTCAAGAATAAACACGTGGTTAGACATTCTTGTTGAAAACCATTGACAATAAACTATACTCATGAAAACATTACTAATGATAGTAATCTATACTGATGAAAACATTACTAATGATGAACCAAAAATTGGTGTGCGTTTTTTAACTCAGGGACTTAAAGTGCAATAAAAACTGATTTCAAACAACATTTTATACTTAAAATGATACTAAAACAAGTTTACAAACTTCAAACTTGGATCCAGGGACCCCCAAGGGACCACAAGAGCATAAAAATCAGCTGAAAAGAAAAGTGTAAAAAAGAAATATGTCTGAATGTGGCATTATTATTTTTTCATTCTGCGTTCTAAAACATAACTGGAAACCATGAATTAATCATGATTATTTTATTCAATGGACAGTTTTATACAGTGAGTAGACAAGAGATTAAATAAGTATTTTTTTCCAGATAATATTTTTGTCTTTAATATTTTTATTACAATGTCAACATAAATATCAATGATTTAAATGTGCAAACATGCTGTACTTAAATTTATATTGTTCCGTATCAAATGGTTGTTTTTTCAAAAAGAAAACAAAATTCAAAGTTCAAATCATGAAATTTGAAATGACAGACGAGGTAGCTACTTAACTGATGATGCACGAGAATTAAGTAGCTTATGTGCTTTAAGCTCAATGAACCACCATGCAAAAAGTGCTAGATTTCAAAATATACACTTCATTTTTTAATTATAGAAACTGCAAATTAAAGAGTTATTGGACTTTTAATATTGAAGGTCAAAAATCTCCCTCGGCTGCCCCCCCTTCCGTCAGATCTGTCCAGACACACACATTCACACCGAGCAGTAAAATGGCCGACCGTCAACCAACTGACTTTACAGCGCTTTAAACATAGATTCCGCCTCTTTCGTTTACATTATCGTATTTCATATTTAAAAACTATAGAAGGAGTGTTTTCACGACTAGCTATTAGATTTTGATGGAGTGTTGTATTTCACGTTGCCTCAAAACCCAGAAATTCGCACTTAAGCACTTTAGCTGTAGCTAGAAGACTAGCTGCGGTGCATGTAATTCCTGAGGTAAGTGCTTTGTTTTAAAGAGCTAATCATATAACATGTTGTTTATTACTATTGACAGTAGTATGCATTTGAAAAACCGCAGTAGCGGGAAAGCATTTATGCGTTATACAGTTTTTCCTCGTCGACATCTGTTAGCCACAAGCTCGGTTGCTAGTTAAATTAGCCAGTCAGCTAGTTAGCATCTGTCTGGTTGCAACTTTAGCTTTCCGCTGGTCGATCGTCAAAACATACTCGTGGCTATTTAGTACATCACTAATTAATCTAGACAATGTTTGCATTAAATGAAAGCAAATATGAGGTGGCTTTATGGTTTTGTTGGGCAGTGTATCCCGTCTCATAGTCCTGGCTATGGCTTCCAATATTTGATCAAATGCATATTAATGCATGTCTGGTTTTTACAGTTGCTTACCCTTTTGATTTTTCTTGTGATCCGTATGCAAATAATCGGCGGCTTCTGGGGGAAATTAAATAAACTACTTGAGATTTACGTTTAGTATGTGTCGATTTCTCTTGCTAACAAACTAGCTAACTCGGTAACGTGCATCCGAGTTTGGCAGTACCACAAAAGCATACGACTTAACTCACTATTTCAGTTTTTGCCGTTAAACACTCGTTTTGATACGTGTTTTTGCACGAATTGTTCGAATAGTTGACGTATGGAATGTATGTAATATCATATATTGCACCGGAGGAAATGGGCGGGTGAAGGGAGCCCCTGTCCGACAACTCTGCCCTGCCAACTGCAGGCTCACAGACAGATAGCAGCAGGAGTTTCTCCCATTATGAAGATCATGTATGATTTTAATCGACATCCCTTTTAATGCATGGCATATGCAAACACAGGCTGCGCCTAAATCAGCATACCATTGATGTTACATATACAGTGATTTGTGATATCATGATCATGTGTTTGGTGCCGCTGTTGTGTCTCAGTCTGTTATGCATTTGGTTTGGTAACAAGGCAGCACCTCTTGCCTGAACTGGTTGAAGGTGATACTCAACAAAACTGTACGTTTTCCAGATATTTGCTCATGCATACATAGTTAAAAATATGGCCTATATGTTTTTTGAGAAGGTTTTACAGGTAAGCATGTTTATTTTGACCAAAATAGTTTTTAAACAGTATCATGAGTTTCATGATTTTTTGTAGAAAGGAGCATCAGGAAAGGGAACAGCAGTTCATGGAAGACAAGAAAAGGAAAAAGGAAGATAAAAGGAAACGGGAAGCTTCGCAGAAGGTAATTGTTATATTATGTGCGAATTAGTTGTGTTGGACCGTAAAATTATAGTAAATTAATGCACATCTTGTTGTGGTAATACATGTGGCCACAATGTAGGTGTGCATTAATTGTCAATATTCTGGAGTTACTTTTTTTGGCTTATGTGTGTAGAATTGATTCAGCATCTTGTTAATAGTTTGAAAGCCATCCAAGCCAATACTAAAAGTAATATAAGAAATAAATTTAAGTAGTTATAAAAAAAGTTTATGTTTCTGTCATTTATTTGCTTGGCCATATTCTATGTTTTTCTCATTCTTTTGCTGTGGGTAGACTGTAATGGACCGTTGACACCCAGAACACTAAGGCCCTGTTTATACTAGCGCGTTTTAGTTTTAAAATGAAAACGATCCTCTTCTACACTGGAGTTTTCACTGCATTTCAGAAACTATCTCTGTCCACACAACACAACCGAAAACGCATGTCACATGATCATTCATGCAGGTACAACCATAGATATGTATAGGTAGATTCCCAATTATTTAGATGGTGGACACACCTACGTCCTTGGAGCGGTCGAATGGGGAATCTATATACACATATCTATGGGTACAACAATGAGCATGATGTCATTGTTTACACGGTCGTCAAGGATACGCAGAGCGAATGTGGGCAGCCACGCCATCGTTTTCAAAAGTCTCTGTTTTGGTCCTTTTACACTGAAACGCAACCCCGGAGTTTTCAAACTTCTGAAAGGACAATATTCTAAATGTGCACTGCAGTTGTGTCATCTGCTGCTTTGAATACTCAAACTCATTGAAGTTGGGTGGAATCTGATTGGCTCTCAATGTTTCTGAATCAGAATCAGCCATTCAGCAGCATCATGATATCTGTCGTGATGTCATGCTTTGCACAAATCTGTGGAGGAATAAAACTCAGCTATTGGCCTAGCAAACATGGTTCTGTACTTTGAGTAATTTTAAATATCCATACTTACTCCTTTTTTACCTTGTTTTCCTTGTTTTAGGTTGCAGAGCAAAAAAATAAAGGTAACTACATTCTGTTGTCTTATGAAGTGTTTTATAATAGCGTTTTCATTTTTAATAGTGTTTTTCGTCTTTCATGTTTATACTGTGTACTAGGGATTGGCATTCCAAGCAAAAATAATATTTGAAAATTGCTGGGTATTATTTGATTATTATTCGAAAATCGCACCCCTCCCCCGCATGCACACACAAACACCCATAAACAGAGTGCTTTCAATCTGTATGATAAACTGTTTAATTCAGAAGATAGACTACCTTAACTCAAGCCATATAATGATTGTAATGTGCTGAAACACATTAATATAATAAACATAACCGAATGATGGCACTTATTAACATAACAGTCCGTCGATTAACATAAATCAAATGCTCATAAGGCTAGGGCATTTCCATTTTAAAAAAATGGAATCCCTAAAGGGAATAGATACGAGATGGGAGGAAAAATATACTTCAATATCTTCTGTCGCAATTATATCGTTGGGTAAATATACTGTATATAAACCCTGGGCATCAGGGAGCCATTATTAATATGCGGGGCATTGAAATCGCTTATCAATGTGCGCTTGTTTTTTACTTTAACTTTCAAGATTCGCGATCACGTACGGAGCAGCTCTCGGCAGTACTTACCACATATTTTACAAGATTAGATGTTTATCAGCGGTGCTCAGGATCTGCAAATCATTCGCCATCATCCTATTAGTCATCTCTCCTTACTCTGTTTATGTGGTTAGTGAAATATTATGTACTGTAACAGTGTTTCCCACAAACTTCGACTCTTATTTGTGGTGGCAAATATGCAAATTCATTTCCCCTGTAATGCTGTACACAAAGCAGTGCTCCGCTCACAAACGCTGCTTTATCAGGCATTACATGCAAGATGAAATGAAAATGACATCCAAAGTTTTCTGAAGACAGTTGGTTTCCTTCAGAAATACAGTGATATAAAAACACCTGCACCGTGTTTCGATTTAGAAACGTGCAGTGCTCGTTTATTCAACGAAGTCAAATCTTTTTGAAAAAATCTATTTGTGGTGGTCGGTTTTGATATTGTGGCGGATCGCCACAAATAAAATCAGTGAATGGGAAACACTGTGCAATGTAACAGGCTTCCGCTAGCAAGTGGCTAACCATGTCCCTTTAGTGGCTCCATAGAACACGTTATTTATTTTCTGCGCCTTTCTGAATAGGGATTCAGCCACACCTCTAACCCAGTCGGGGGTGTTTGTGGTCCACACAGAACTCTTATTTGACATCTTCCCAAGTTACTGTAACCGTTATATGCTACGCAAGTCTTTTTTTTTTTTTATGCCACACAAGTCTACAGTGTGCGCGTGAGACAGTGTGTTCTTCTGTTGTCTTTGACAGCTTTTAGGTGCATTATTGGCAGTGCCACCCTCTGCTTACATGAACGTGTCACCACACCGTCAGCATGGGGAAATTTTTTAAGGCAATAATCGCACAACCTATTCGATATTCTATAATTAAATCAACTAATCGAATATTCGAAAACCATGACCCATCCCTACTGTGTACTGATATCCTGAAAGTTACAAAGATAATGTGTCGGTGTGCTGACGAACACATGAAAAAGTGTGTCACCGTGTTAATGTGTATAATCTATTTATTCTTTCCTTTACCTGAATGTAGCTTTTCTGCAGTTCTGCTCTCATTTGCTCCTAAATTTTCCACTACACAGTGCCAGAATTGACCAAGCCTCCATCTGCACAGTCTCCTGCCACCCCCAACTCAGCTTCCCCCAGCCCTGGCCCCGTCCCCTCTTCAACCCCATCCGCTGCCACCCCGGCTGCTGGCGCCCTCCCTCAGGGTGGGAACAATGCTAAGCGGCCGGCGGTGGCCAACGGACAGCCCTCCCCCGGCACACAGAATTCTCAGCGCTACATGCCCCGTGAAGTGCCCCCTCGATTCCGTTGCCAGCAGGACCATAAAGTGCTACTGAAGAGGGGCCAGCCACCACTGTCCTCCATGCTGCTGGGGGGAGGCAACAGCGGGGGAGACAGCCCCAATGAAACAGTGGCTTCTGCCTCAGGTAAAAATCATTGTGAAACTTTTCTAAAACTAAGATTTTTTTTATTTAGAGAAATATGTGAAAGATCACAAACAGTAAGTTCTTTACATACACTAAGTTTTATTTCAGTTGGACTAAAACCGTAATTTTGTCTTTTAAAATGTAATGTAAGCTTTTTATTGAAATTGTCCATAATTCTAACAAATCTAGATAATAAAAATGTAGCTCGGCTCCAAACACAACGCAAGGTATTGTACCAGTCTGTATCAAATTTTAGAATACTCATTGTGTCCTGTATACTTGGTGTATTTATATTCTGTAGTGTTATTACATATTTTTTTGGAGGGAAGTTACAGCTTACAGCAAAAACGAAAGCATAAAAATGCATTTCTTCTGAGAAACACTCAAAAGATATTTTGATAAATCTATGTGTTTTTTTCAATACAATGAATGTCCTAGTCCCAAGTGTTGTGAGTCCAGGATTGTTTTGAAACTCAATGACATAGTTGTATGGACAAAAGCAGTTCTTCAAAATATCTTTTTGTGTTTCACAGAAGTCATGCAGGTTTGGAATGGCATCGGTAAGTAAATGATGACAGAAATTTTGGTGTGAACTATCCCTTTAAGATTTTGAGACTCGTTTGTGTCATATTGGTTTAGTTTATATACATGTAGGTTGTGTGTCATAAGGAAAGATTCTTTGAGGTTCATGAAAAGTTTGGTATTTTGTTTCCAGATCCAAGCCAGGGCCCTGTGGGTCCAGCTGCTCCCTCACTGCCCCATACATCATCCTCCTCCTCATCAATCGCTGCTGCTTCTTCTTCAAATTATGCAAATTCCATGTGGGGGACCAGCTCTGGCAGCCAACCCCTCTCTCAGGGCAGGGAAAAGGTGATAGTGGACCGGTCAGACCTGGAGGAATGGCCCAGCATTGCTGCTGGGGATGGGTCAAAGGCGGGGGATACAGCAGGTACCGGAGGTGCGGACAGTACCGGAATTCTGAACTGCAGTGCCTCATGGGGTGAGAGGCATCTCCAGCAGCAAGCGAAAGTTGTGGGAGGAGGAAACGGGAGGAAAGGAGTGAATTCCGGCAGCCCCTCCCCACCCACATCCTCCGGTTCACCCAATGAATGTATGCAGTCTGGTAGTGTTTGGGCTTCATCCTCCCATGAACTCATAGGGGGGAATGCAGTAGCAGCAGGCTCATTGCCCCCCATATCCAAAGCTGCCCCTCTCCCAGGGAGCTCCGATAGCTCCCTTGGTGTCAGCTGTGGGATTCCAGGTGCCAATTTTACCCCTAATGCCAATCCCTCTGCTTGGCCAGCCCTGGTACAGGAAGGGGCTGGGACAGTTGCAACAGAGGGTGGCTCCTCTTCCCTCCAAAGCTCATCTTTGTCTGCCAGCAACCCTCTTTCTGTGAATCAAGCCTCTCATCAGCACCAACTTCACCAAATGCAATCTAGAGACAGAGAGCCATCCTGTGGAGAGTGGGGTGGTGCAGCACTGGAACCAGGAGCAGGACCAAAAAACACAGGGGTGGCAGAGGGGGCTGATTTGGACTCTGGAAGCACAGGTGGAGGGGACGGCTCCACTTCCTCTTCCTCCTCCACCAGCTCATCATTGTGGAGAGCTCAGCCTTTCCCTGCAAACTCCAAAACGGGTGCCTCAAGGACTGAATCTTGGGAGGATGGAGCAGGAGGGAGCTCCGTGTCTGCTGAAGGTGGGAAAGCGTGGGGTTTTGCCAGTCAGGATGATCGAGGAGATGTGTCGGGGGCAAGTGCATGGGGAACAGGAAGTGGGGGTCAGACCCCCGGGGTATCTCAGGGAGCGTGGGGTGGGGACCATATGTTGGTTGGGGAGTGGGGGACGTCCAGTGGTGGTGGTGTTGGGGGTGTCAGCAATCCAAGTGGGAAAGATGGTTCGAGCAGTAACAGCAGCAGCAGCAGCGGCAGTGCCGGTAACCCGACGACTTCCTCCTCCACACCTTCAACTATGACAAGAGCTTGGGACAATCAGAAAGGAGTTGGGGATGTAGGAGCAGGAGACTCGAGTGAGTGGGGAGGCCAGGGTAGCAGAGGTGGGGGAGGTACCTCATCCTCCAGTGGAGGAGGAAACTCCAGAAGTGGCAATCAGCACCATGGCCACCACCGCTCTCATCAACCTCCCAACCCTGAAGTGGCCTTACAGAATCTGCTTAGCCGGTCTGACCTGGACCCCAGAGTGCTGTCCAACTCTGGTTGGGGTCAGACGCAAATCCGTCAGAATGTGGCATGGGATTTGGAGGGAGGAGGTGGCGGAGCAGCAGCACCAGGTGGATCAGACTCCTCATCTACAAAGAGTGCACCTGCCCACGCTCAGCCGTACTCTGGTTCGTCTGGCACCACAACTACTGATCCATCTTCCTCCTCTCTGCTCCAAGGTGCAGCTCTGAATGCCAACGTGAACTCAAACTCCACCCTCGGGCCACCCGCTGTTTCACCTGGTGAAGGTTGGGATAAGAGTAGTAGCAACAGCAGTTCTTCATTGCATGCCCGAGGCCCTCCACCCTCGGGTGTCAATATCCCAAACCCTGGCGTCTCACAATCTGTAGGTGGTGTAGGTAGTTCAGCCGGTGGACAAGGCAAGCCATCCGGGGGTTGGGGAGGGACTGCTTCATCAGAAGGTCAAGGGAAAGGTTGGGACAGCGAGGGACATGAGTGGCGAGAATGTAGAGCAGGGAGCTCGTCAGGCAGGTGGGGAGATTTCCAAACACAGGGTACTCCATCAACTGGAGGTAGTGGCTGGGGAGACAGTCAGGAGGAGAAAGCAACAGGTGGCTGGAAAGAAATGGGACGGGGGGAAGCAGTCAATTGGGGAACGAGAGGTAGCAACGACTGGGGAGAGAATGATCCCAAATCATGCAGTGGGGGTTGGGGGGATGGTAAGAGTGGTGGAGGTACTAGTGGGGACTCAGAAGTGGGTACATGGGGTAATTGGGATGAGGGAGCTACTAGAGGGGCATGGGGAACTGGAGGTACAGGAGCGGGTGGAGATATGGGTGGCAAATCTCACCAAGGCTGGGGTGGGAAGATGCACCCGTCACAGATGCCAAACAGCCAATCGGCCTCACAGAAAGGCCCGGCACAACAGCAGCAACAACAATCACAGCCTCAGCAGTGTCAGTCTGTGGACACAGGGGCCATGCAAGGGGGCTGGGGAAGACCAGCAGGTCCTTCAGCCCAGAGCCAAAGTTCAGGGTGGACTTCAGGGCCCATACCCCAACTTTCCAGTGGCTCTGGAGACACTTCAGAGCCCAGTGGTTGGGAGGAGCCTTCTCCACAGTCCATCAGCAGGAAAATGGAGATTGATGATGGAACATCTGCTTGGGGTGACCCCAGCAACTACAGCAACAAAAGTGTCAACTTGTGGGATAAGAACAACGCCCCATCTGGCCAGGCACAATCAGTGTCCCCTCAGCAAGGACCCCCAACCATACAGCAGCAGCCACCTGGAAGAATGCCAACAGGCCTTGGGAATAGGGAATTGAACATTGCACATTCAACAAACAAGGGGCCAGTAGTAATAGGTAAGAGGAGTTACAATATGGTTCTATGGTTGCATACCATAGAACCATATTGATTAAAGCATTTCCTTTGTTTGTCTCTTAGCTTCTTCTGGATGGGGAGGTAGTGGCTCTCCTTCCAGTCCATGTGTGGACAATGGTACTGCAGCCTGGGGTAAACCTACTGAAACACCCACTAGTTGGGGCGACCCTGATGACAATGGCAAAACACCAAGTTGGGGGGATCCCTCTCCCAATCCAGTGAAGTCTGGTGAGTCTGGATAATTTCTGTGCTACCAGTAATGGAAATGTGTTTGGAATTAAACTGTTCCCGAATGTATTCATACTTCTGAGCATTTTAAAGTATTTTCTTTTTCTTTTTACAGGTTCAAAGTCTATGCAAGAAGGTTGGGGTGAAGGAGAGGGATCAGTCAGTGCTTCACGTCACTCCAGCTGGGAGGAGGAGGATGAGAGTGGTGGTGTATGGAACAGCACTGGTTCTCAAGGCAGCAGCTCCTCCTACAACTCTGGAGGCTGGGCAGCCAAGAAGGGCAACAAAGTATGTCAGTGGTCAGGCTAGGGTCAATATTCATGCAAACCTGAAACATAAGTTACTCCTGATTACTAGTTACTGAGCTTTTTGTCTAATTTTCTTCAGGGTTCCTTGAAGGGTGCAGGAGACTCTTGGATGAACCCAATGACAAGACAGTTTTCAAACATGGGAATTCTGGTAAGAAATTATGAAAGAATTGCCTTAGATACGGAATTTGGCCTTATTATAATGTAATCACAGCAATCAGTAGTAATTCCATCAAGTAGCTTTAAAAACCATTTACTTTTTCCTAGTTATAGGCAAATAGTATATTGCTCACTAATATATCATGCATCATGAAGTTTGGTCTATAAGGTTTACCAATGTAGTGATTTGTTAATAGGGAGAGGACCCCAGTGGTCGTTCTTTGGATCTGGCCCCTGGTCCTCCGCAGGACAAAAAGATTGAAGGAGAGAAGCGTGGCATGGGCTTAAATGAGTACAATGGAGAGATGCGTAAAGGAGGACGTGGAGGGGGAGCAGGAGTAGTCTTCCGTTCACCTGGTTCCAAAGAGGTGGGGGCATGTGAACCTGGGCCTTATTATGACAAGGTATTTGCATCTCCTTATGTGTCTGAAAATGGTAATCTTAACCTCTGCTGTCACTGACATTTACTGTGTTTTTTCTAATCTTCTAACCTTTTTCTTCAGGCGAGTGGTCAGTTGTTTAGTAGCGGAGGTGGGATGGCACAGACAAGGCATCAACCAGGGGTGCCTCCCATCAACCCATCAGTACGAGCGCAAGTGCCTCATCAGTTCCTGTCACCGCAGGTACTTGATAATACTATGTATTGGTTAATACAGTCATGGCCAAAAATATCGGCAACCTTGGTAAATATGATCAAAAAAGGCTGTGAAAATTAATCTGCATTGTTAATCCTTTTGATCTTTTATTTAAAAAAATTCACAAAAATCTCCTTTCATTGGATAATAAGAATTTAAAATGGGGGGAAATATCATTATGAAATAAATGTTTTTCTCTAATACACATTGGCCACAGTTAACGGCACCCTTTTATTCAATACTTTTTGAAACCTCTATTTGCCAGTTTAACAGCTCTAAATTTTCTCCTATAATGCCTGATGAGGTTAGAGAACACCTGACAAGAGATCAGAGACCATTCCTTCATCCAGAATCACTCCAGACCCTTTAGATTCCCAGCTGCTCCATGTTGGTGCTTCTTCTCTTCAGTTCACCACTCATTTTCTATACGGTTCAGGTCAGAGGACTGGAATGGCCAGCAGAAGCTTGGTTTTGTGCTCAGTGACCCATTTTTGTGTTGTTTTTGAGGTTTGTGTTTGGATTATTGGAAGATCCAAACATCGCCCATTATTTCTAACAGAGTCAGTCACTTATTGATTTTTTTTATCTGTTGGTATTTGATAGAATCCATGATGCCATGTGTCTAAACAAGATGTCCAGGACCTCCAGCAGAAAAATAGGCCCACAACATCAAAAATACAGCAGTATATTTCATTGTATACACGGGGTACTTTTTATCCCTGTGTTCACCAAACCCATCTTGAGTGTTTGCTGCTAAAAAGCTAATTTTTTAGTTTCATCTGACCATAGAAGCCAGTGCCATTTGAAGTTCCAGTCGTGTCTGATAACTGAATATGCTGGAGTTTGTTTTTGGATGAGCACCACAACATTAAGGGAATTTGGGCTTTGTTTTCCCTCCTATTTATATTTCTGTGAAACAGGAAGCCATGGCTGGATAATTTCATGTTCATAATCACCCTGGAGTGCTCAAAATTGTGAATATGAATGGGAATATACTTCAGAGATATTTTACTCATAAGAATTTCTAGGGGTGCCAATAATTGTGTCCAACGTGTATTTGAGAAAAACATTTATTTCATAATGATATTTCCCCCCCATTTTAAATTCTTATTATCCAATGAAAGGTTAGATTTTTGTGAATTTTTAAAATAAAAGATCAGATTAATTTTCACAGCCTTCTTTGATCATATTTACCAAGGGTGCCGATATTTTTGGCCATGACTGTATTACTTCAGTAGTTTGCAAGATGTTGACACAAGTCATTTTAGAAGCAGACATTTTGTTGAGGTTTTAAAAAAATTTGTCTTCAAGGTACTGTGCACTGATTGTGCACAATAGGATTTCACACGGTCTTAAAGATAAATTCCTGTTAAATACAGAAATGCAGCTAGCTGAAATGGAAGTCAGATGTGATCTTCACCTAATTTGATCTTTCTGTTGCAGGTGCCAGGCCCTGTGCTGAAGCAGATGCCTCCTCCCAGTGGAGGTGTTGGAGGTGTTGGGGGAGGCATCTTTCCTCCACAGCTTTCCCCACAGCACATTGCCATGCTCAGCAGCATATACCCCCCTCATATTCAGTTCCAGCTGGTGGGTAGCTCTATGTTACATGCTCAGGACCTCATCTGTGCTGGCCACTCACAAGACACTCAGTACATTTCTGTTTGTTTTTTCTTTTGACCCTGTGTCTTGTGCTTTCTTGCAGGCCTGTCAGCTGCTACTTCAACAGCAACCACAGCAACAACAACAGCAGCAACTGCTGCAGAACCAGCGCAAGTTCCCCCCAAACATACGTCAACAAACAGACCCACAACAGGTACCGTCTTGACCGCTTCTTTGCTAAACTATTCTTTAACTCTTAAAAAGCTGCTGCAATTTTGAATATTTCCTGATGCTTCTACAGTGGTCAGGTGCTCTCAGAAACTCAGAAAATGAGGTTTGCGTAATTACATTCTTTGTACAGGTTTCATATTATAGAATTTATATTTAATGGCTTGATCAAGCATAATTCTCTTCTGTTCGACTCATTATGGCTTGTATACTTATTCAAGTAACTTTTTTTAAACATGCAGACTGCCAAACATCCCTCCTGCTTGCATATAAATAGACTCAATATTTGTGTAGATGTGCCACAGGAGATGATGCTGTAATTTGAAGTCAAACAACATAGCAAAACAAATAGCAAGATGCTGTTTGTTGTCATCTGTTCTTGTAATGTGAAAATGAAATGAGGATTGGGGTTTAACCCTCTGCAGTTGTGGACATTTTGGCAATATGAGTTCCTGCTGAATTGCTTCTGTCATATTGAATCACTGTTTTTTTCCCCCAGCTTGCCAGAATCATGGCTGTTCTTCAGCAGCAGAGACAACAGCAGCATGTGGGAGGCCCAGGAGGCAGCTCCAAACTCTCTCCTTCTCATCTTGGTGGTGGTGGTCCAAAGATGCCAATGTCGGACCCCCTCTCACACCCTGGCTTGGCAGGATCTGTAGCGGACCTGCATCAAAAAACACAAGGAACATATTCTGGTGAGTCTGTTTCCATTTTAAAGAGCCCCATGAGGGTGTCATGCATGTTGGGAACTTGATGTAGTTGTGTTTTTTGTAACTTGCCGTTTTCTGTCCTGTTGTGTCTTGAAGGGTTTGGGCCTGGAGTGAGCCTTTCTGGTCTGGAGTTGGGTCCCATGGTTGGTGGCCCAGCTGGGCTTAAAGACAGTGGGGGGCAGCAGTCTCGTTTCAAGTGGATGATGGACGGGCATTCCCCAGCCCCCTCGCCTCCTGATAGCACTCTCCATAAAAATGGTACAATACCTTTTTTTCTGAAACCTACAAGTTTAGGTTATGCAAATAAGTGTGAAATGTCTGGTGCAAGTTTGACAGTAACTGAGTCTTCCTGCTTGTGTTCCTTTGATATGTAGGTCCCATTGCTGCTCCTCTCAAAATGAGAGGTGGTTCCCCATATTCCCAGTATGAGATGCTAGGAGGTGAGGGTTTGGGTGTGCCTCCACAAGGGCCATCAGATCACTGGCACAGAAGTCCTGGAAACAAGATGGGCGCCAAGACTGGCACATCCAGCTGGCCTCCAGGTAAACCGTGATGCACATCTGAATAATTTTGTTTTATCTTAGTTACTTGTGAATATATCTAGTATGAATTGAAATATGATTTTCGATTCAGAGTTTCAACCAGGAGTGCCTTGGAAAGGAATTCAGAGTGTGGACCCTGAATCTGACCCTTACATGACCCCTGGAAGTATGATGGGCTCACCGATGTCAAGCCTAAACGACACTGAGCACCAGTTGTTAAGAGACAACACAGGTACAGCTCCCCACTCTTACATATAATGGTTTAGAAAGGGAAGTACATGTTTAATCTAATTAGTTAGTGGTTGTTTCCTTTTTGTTTTATGAATCATATGAATCTCATTGATCAAGGCACATAGAGGATATAAAATAGTGGATACCAATGAGGTTTGTTCTTGCATATCAACAAACACGTTTAAGTTAAGCTAACAAATAAATTTGTATTTAAGGACAATTTATTTATTCTACAGAACTAATTTACTCATATTTACAAAACGAATTTCAAGCATTTAAACTTAAATATTCAGATCAAAGTGTTTTCTAAGATCATAATGAATCTTTGATTCACTAAAGTTTGTTCAAACATCTGACTGGTGTTTTATGAAATTGATTTCTTCTTTCAAAGGTAGTTCCTCTACCACAGACACACAGAGCACTAGGCTTTGAATTTTAAGTGTCATTTACATAGTCATGTAAATATTAACAAACAAGTCTTGTATTTTGCATGTGTTGGCATAGAATCAAATCCCTCCCTCAACACCTTGCTGCCTTCACCTGGTGCCTGGCCCTACAGTGCCTCAGAGAGCCCCCTCAACAATGCACACAACCCAGGTAACAACAAAGCACTCTTCTCACTAGATGGTACTCCTTATTTGATTTGATTTGGATCACTGAATTCCGTCAATTCTCGTTTATTCCCAGTTTGAATACTCTGAATATGTTGTTGTTTATTTCCTGTTCTCACAGCTAAGTACACAGACTACAAGCCCAGCTGGCCACTTGAGCCTATAGGGCACAACAAGCCTTGGAAGACCAATCGCAACAGCTCTCATCTGCCACGCCCACCTCCTGGACTGACCCATCAGAAACAGCCCTCCGTTTCTCCCTGGACGGGAGGAGGCCCACGATTGGGTAGAGGCTGGGGTGGCACTGGAGGCGGCCAAGAAAACAGATATGGGCCTGGTAATACAACACCTTCGAAACCATAGAACTGTAAAACATTATTGAAAATCAAAGATGTTAAAATGAAACACTATTTAGACATTCAAGTAAATTCAACCTGTTTTAACTGCCTCACTCCTAATCTGTGTAGGTTCTGCGTGGAGTGATGGAGGAGCCTCTAAGGGGAGCTGCTGGCTGGTGTTGAGTAATCTTACCCCTCAGGTATCTATGTTAAGAGTTATGTTGGTTTTTATTAGATTTCAATGACCTTTTCAGTTAGTTCTCTAATTTCATTGCAATGATTTGTATCATTTGTTCTCTGCAGATTGATGGCTCCACTTTGAGGACTATATGTATGCAGCATGGGCCGCTTTTGACCTTTCACCTCGGTTTGACTCAAGGTAGTGCTCTGATTCGCTACAGTACTCGCCAAGAAGCAGCCAAAGCCCAGAGCGCACTTCACATGTAAGTGTCTATGAATCTATATCCTGACCCAGATCAAAGTAATTCTCACATTTTTCATAGAAATGAAATTTTTCACATTTTAGCACCTCATCAAACCTCGTTCCCACCACGAAGTAAAACAAAAAAGGAATTTTTTGAGCATTTAAAATAACTCCTATTGTGATTTGCTGATATAGGTGCAATTGCGATAGTTACATTGTGAGCTATAACGTCACAATTATGAGAAACAAAGGTGCAATTTTGAGAAATAATTACGTTGTGAGAACGTCGCAATTACAACAACCATAGGTGCAGTTGTGAGAAATAATTACATTGTGAGAGATAATGTCACAATTGTGAGAAATGAAGTTGCAATTTTAAGTAACAGGCACAGTTAAGAGAAATAGGTATGTTGTGAGATGTATAGTCACAATTGTGAGAAATAGTCTCAATTACAAGAAACAAACGCTCAACTTCAGGCGATAGTTACATTGTGAGATATATCATGACACTTCTGAGAAATAAAGTTGCAAAGACACAAAGGTGCAATTGTGAAAAATGAATTTATAATGTGAGATTACATACTTAATATTTTTTTTTTTTTTAATCTGTGGCAGAAACGGCTTCCATACCTTGTAGACGTCTTCCTAACTGTAATCTCTGAAAATTCCTCCCAGGTGTGTTTTAGGTAACACCACAATCCTGGCCGAGTTCGTGAGCGAGGAGGAGGTTGCTCGCTATTTTGCACATTCCCAGGCTGGAGCTGGCGGAAGTGGCAGTGGAGGTGGCGGAGCTGGTGGTGTAGCCGTCTCTGGGCCGGCAGGCGTGACGGGGTCATCGGGGGCCGGGGCCGTGGGTACCATCAGTGCTGGGAGTGGTGAGCGAGAACGGGCCGGAGTGGGAAGTTTGACGGCAGGAGGAAACAACAACTCTGGCGGAACCGGGCCCTCTGGCTCAACCTGGCAGAGTTTAGAAGGTACAGGCAGCTCTCCTGACCCTGCCTCTGCCCAGGGAGCGGGCTTAAGTATTTTTGCCCAGTGGAGCAGCAACGGTGCTGGTGGAAGCGTGGGCAGCAACACTGGGGGCGTTGATCCTGGCAGGGCGGGGTTGTGGGGCGGCATGACTCCAGGGTACACAAGCAGCAGTCTGTGGGGGTCTCCAGCCATGGAAGATCGGCACCAGATGAGCAGCCCTGCAGCGCTGTTGCCTGGAGACCTGCTGGGAGGAGGTGCAGACTCTATCTGACTGATGCAGACAAATACACACGCAGCAACACACACACACACACATATACATACAACAGATATATAAATATAACAGCTATCCTCCTATATTATCACAGACGCAGGAATATAGGAACATTAATCAGAATACAGGCAATTTGTGTACATGCCTTCTGTCACTCAGAAGGGCGCATAATGCATAAATATACATCCAAGTATTTAGTATACATTCGTAACACCTGTGTAGACGAGATCTAAAGGTAAGCACTCAAACATCAGATGCCGATAAACACTTATCAAGTGCTGAGGAGCAGACCGACTACATTATGAAACCTAGCAAAATGCATTAATACAAAATTATATAGACGACACTGATTCCAAATGTACACACAATGTCATTTTTACCCTTAGCAGTGTTTAGAGCTCCCCATAATCCAATGTTCACAACATGGGAGCGTGGAGGAGCCGTGTGTGGAAGTCAGTCAGTACTGATACACGCGTACGCACACACAAACACATCCCATTTCTTCTTACCCTTAAATGAAGACTTCAGCAAGACTTGAACAGGACATGCAAACAGTTGGACTTAAATACTGACTCAACTGGATGAATCCTAAATCCTTGAGGTCATAAAGATCACACTCGCATACTGAGACGCTCTCACTCAGGCGTGCACTGTAAAGGAGAAACCAGACAAAAAAAGGACAAAAATATGCATCATACAATGTTCGTTGAACGCTCACGTTGGTATGGCTCCATTTTCATGCAGACTTAAATTACTCAAACACTGTTCTGATGTCTGACAAACTGTATCTCGTTGTCTTTTTTGTTTTAAATGATGGTGAAATCCAGAAATGTTTTTCTTTCCCAAACGCTGACCTCGTGTTTTTTTTTTTTCGTTTTTTTTTTTTTCCTTAATTGAGTATGTTGTCATAATGACGATCACTTGGATGTTACTTAGCTGTACAAGGTGCCCTTTCTGCCGGTGCGTGCATGAGTGAAGTCCCAGGTAATGGAGGCGACGTTCAGAGTGTTTGTGAGGCATCGATGAATGTGTGGCAGCCAGAGATTAACAAGCGTGGTGTATTTACAAAGATCAGTGCTGGATTAGGGCGGTGAGTAGATGTATGAGTGACAGCTTATTTCAGGTGTTTGATGTCTATGTGTGCATGATACGTATGCAGGTGTGGCTGTGTGTGTGAGTGTGACAGCAAGTTCAAGAACATTGGCACTAATGAATATTTCTTAAGTTGTGGTTTTAGCAGCCTTTTTTCGTTTTATATATTGTCTGAATTGCAATAATTATAATAAAGAAAAAAGATTTTTTTAGAAGATGCAACCAACTGAAGGCATTCATACTGAAACATGAAACATGCCAAACCTTATTGTACCAAGCTGAGCTGGATGGGTGTTTTAGGAACACTTAAAAAGTTACCAGTTGTTTATTTTTGTTGTTGTGTACCATTATAAATTAAGGCGGGCTTTATCACTCGTGTTCAGGTTTTTTGTTTCTGATTTTACAAAAGAAATTAATTTAAAAAAAAAAAAGAACAAGACAATTAATAAAGGTTGAATTTAATTTTGTTGTCAATTGTGTGAATTTTCTTTTTATTCATTCGTTACTTCTGTTTAATATTCTCAAAGCTGGAATCCACCCTTATAATATTACAGGTTTGTAAGGGTTATTGTTGTTTTATAACCTGTGTTTCAAATAGATCAATTTGCTTAGTTCACTGTACACACAAATATTTGAAAACCCCATAGTTTTTCCAGGGTTTTAGAGCTTGGTATAACCAGAAAAATATGTATTCTGTATAAAAGAAAAATTCCCATAGAGTTGTTTGAAAATTTTACATGCCTTTACAGTTTACAGGCCCCCTAATTGAGAACCACTGGTTTGGACCGTCTTATCAATGTTTACGAGTTTATTTTGCAATAATGACTGACTGTACAGTATCACAGTTACCTACCAAATGAGCAAATACGTGAAATATTATAAATGTATAACGTTATGTATGTTTTTAAATGAGCTGAAATAATTTGAGATTAAAAATCCTTTTTACGTACATAATAACATACGTAAGGTACCAGAGTAAGGAGTAAAATCAGTTTCTTAATCAGCAAAAATTGAATAAACAGTAAATCTTTACCATATTTCAAAAAAAAAAAAATTCTTTTTTTTTTTAAATTATAATAATATAGAAAAGAATATAGTTTCGCGGATAAAAAAGCGTTGCCGTTCGTCGCGTGTGGAGCATCAGTGTGGATGGAAGAGAGGCTGCGTGAGCACGTCAAGCGCGCGGCCCCTTGAAGTGATCCGGGTCCTTCCGCTAGTTTGTGAATGACATCATTTCTGTGAGAAGTGCGCTGGGATACAAACAAGGGAGGCTGCTGCTCGCTAGCCCGCTAATGCAAGTAGGTCAATCCGTGTGCTGAGATATGAAATCAAGGATTTAAAAATCTGAGGAGGAAAGCAGTGGTTGGAATTACATTTGTGATGAGACGTTTAAAATTACGCTTGCACTCTTCGCTGTCCAGGGTCCTGTCTTACGAACGCAAGCCTATCGACCAGCCTCACTTTTCCACCAACCTCACGTTAGGTAAGAAAGATGTTCCTGCTTTAAGGTCACATCAGGACACGAGTCTTTAGGATTCGTTTAGCTGTCCTGAATAAATGTAAATGTCAGCAGTATGAACAGTTTGTGAAATCTCGGGATCAACATGGTCTTGGGTGCGGCTGCTACAAAATTGGCTGAAAATCGCTGAAGACAGATACGTCTTGTGTGTTCAATTATGCAAACGCCATAGAACACTGAAGAAAATGGGTCATTTTTAATAGATTTCTCATTCTAACGTTTATAGTTTGCACACTGATAATCAGCGATGGTGGCCAAGATTAAATATTAACCTGTTCGTTGCAAGTTCGTAGGAATTGAACAGCAACTGTAGTCGGATCACATGACTCAGATGTCAGATGTTAGATGCATGACTGCCAGTGCTGACTGCATTTGCAGCCTTTTTTTTAGTCTGAAATGTAAATTAATTCTGAGCTGGTGAGAATCATGGAAGGAATGCTGAAGTGAGCATCCTATTTACATCTGCTGTGTGCTGAAATGCAGATCTGTAATTGTTTGAGACTAAAGTATTTGATCTACATCATACTAACATTTTGTATGACTCCAAGGCTGCTTTTAGGGGAGGAATCATGGAGTTGCGTGTTGGGAGTAAATACCGTCTTGGGCGAAAGATTGGAAGTGGCTCCTTTGGTGACATTTACTTGGGTAAAAAGTATATTATTTACACGAATTGGCTACTGATGTAGATTTCAAGTGTGGTGTCCTGATGTTGTAAAAAATCAAATCTTCCAGGTGCAAACATCACGTCAGGAGAGGAGGTAGCCATTAAACTGGAGAGCGTGAAGACTAAACATCCACAGTTACATATTGAGAGCAAGTTCTATAAGATGATGCAAGGTGGAGGTGAGAACTGATTTCCTTCCATTTTCATTTTTGATGCTGCGGTTGGCCTTCTAGACATGGCTCTTCAATCTCCTTTCAACCTTAGTGGGTATTCCTTCGATCAAATGGTGTGGTGCTGAAGGGGACTACAATGTCATGGTGATGGAGCTCCTGGGTCCAAGCTTGGAAGATCTGTTCAACTTCTGCTCAAGGAAATTCACACTTAAAACTGTCCTGCTCCTGGCAGACCAGATGGTAATTGCATTGAAAATATACAAACAAGATCTTAAAGGGAAAAAATTAATATTATCACTCATACTTAGGGATAGTTATTTGCACAAATCCTCGCCCCCCACACTGTTTTTTTATAGATGTGACATTTTTGTATGTGTCAAGACTTGGTGGAGAAAAGAGCAAAAATCCTATAGATTTATAATGAGAGAGGGACCTGAGCCATATCTAGGGATCGGAATATCATAAAGACCCAGAACACCCTAGCAACCGCATAGCAACATGCTTAAAACCACTTAGAAAAGCAATTGAATGGCAGTGCTATCGGTAACAGCTACCTTTAAGGCTCTAGGGTCATAAATGCTCAGTTTTTACCATATTAAAATAAATGATGAAATTTATATACAAAATTGTGATCTAAAAATCTAGTTGATTATTTGAATGCCTTGCTGCAGAATTTAGCCTTTTGCTTAATTTGTGTAATGCTAGGGAATGTTCAGAGGGAAAACTACATAAAACCTCCTAAATTGTAGTGCTAAAAGAAAAAATTGAAACATAAATTAAAATACATATAGATATAGATTTAAAATAGATAAAGATTTTATACATAGGGACAATTGTTTTCAATTTGTTTCATGTTTCTTTTTTTCAGATCAGCAGAATCGAGTACATCCATTCCAAGAACTTCATTCACAGAGACATTAAACCTGATAATTTCCTGATGGGGCTTGGCAAGAAGGGAAACCTGGTCTACATCATAGACTTCGGCTTGGCTAAAAAGTATCGTGATGCCCGCACACATCAGCACATCCCGTATCGTGAGAACAAGAACTTGACTGGGACTGCCCGCTATGCCTCCATTAACACTCATTTGGGCATTGGTAAGGGCACCAGGGGGCCCCTGAAATGCATTCTGTTGATAAAAATGGACTCTTTATTTTGGGTTATTCTATATTTACCTTCTTTCGTTTCCACAGAGCAATCTCGACGGGATGATCTCGAGTCCCTTGGCTATGTTCTTATGTACTTTAACTTGGGTTCTCTGCCCTGGCAAGGCCTCAAAGCAGCCACTAAAAGACAAAAGTATGAGCGAATCAGTGAGAAAAAGATGTCAACCCCCATTGAGGTTCTTTGCAAGGGCTATCCATGTGAGTAGATATGATTTGAACAGCTGGAAAATCATATAAAATTAAATCTCATTTAACTCTGTTCTCTCTTTTTTTTTAATACATCTCTAGCTGAATTTTCAACCTACATGAACTTCTGCCGCTCTCTCCGGTTTGATGACAAACCTGACTACTCGTACCTGAGACAGCTGTTCAGGAATCTCTTCCACAGACAGGGATTTTCATACGACTATGTGTTTGACTGGAACATGCTGAAATTTGTATGTTCTTTAAACATGATTTTTTGCGGTGCAGTTCAAATGTGCATTATATTGCTCACCTTGTGGGTTTTTCTGACTGTGTCAGGGCTCCAGCAGGACAGCAGAAGATAAAGAGAAGGAGCAGAGGGGAGAGGGAGAGGAGAGGGATGAGAGGACCGGAGGCGGACCGCCGGGTTCTGCGGCTCGCGCTTTGCCCTCTGGCCCCAACCTCCCGGCCCCTAACAGGGTCCGCAACGGCCCAGACCCTGCCAGCTCAACACCTGCCTCCCGTGTGCCACAGTCTGGTGAGTCTGTTCTATTTATGAGCAGGTTGTTTTTGAAGCATGTGGTTTCTCTTCCTTATGAAACCGCATCTGCCTGACCTTCTGCGCTGTTGGTTATTGAAATCAGCACTTACTACTGACCTGGTGTTTTGTCTCTCAGGGAACGCATCTCCAAGAGCAGGCCGAGGAGCTGAGCGGGAAAGGAGAGTGTGTTTACGGCTGCACCGCGGCGCTCCTGCCAATGCCTCCCCTGACCTCCCTCTCCGTCATGATCAGATCCGTATCACTCCCCCACAGGTTCCCGTTCACATACTGGTTCTTTGCTTAATTCCCTAATATTTGTTTTTGTTCTGACCTGTCTCTGTCTCTCTCACACAGGTCAGCGTTCCATTCGAACACATGGGGAAATGAGCTCTGCAAGTTCTCCGTCATTTACTGTTTTTAGGAGGTTAGTGATTTTCTTTGTCTCTTTGATCACTTAGTGATCATTTATCCAAAAACGGATCTTTTCATTTGTCCAGAAATGCATTGAAATGCAATTCATACACATAGTGACTTTTCATAAACACAATACACCTCTTCTATGATGAGCATGTTTTTCATTTAAAAAATAGCACTTTAAAATGCATTTGAATATTTTTGTGGGTTAGGAAGTCGGAAATGTCAGGGAGATACATCTGTCCTGATTTCATAATAAAGAAAAAAGAAAAATAATCTCTTATTATTTCTTAGGAAATAGCAGTAAAGCAGTTATAACATAATTATAGAAATATATATATATAAAAAAAAAAAAAAACTGTCCACCAGGTGATTATATAATTGCAGGTTCATTTGGTGTCCAACGTTATTATTATTTTCTGCTTTTTTCAAATAGTTATAATCATGAAATCAGTTATAATCATGAAAATCATGATTTCTTGTTGTCCGAATTAGACACCAAATGTACCTGCAATTACAGAATCACCCTACCAGATTAAAGTGATATGGTGCAACCAATATGCAGAAACCTGCGGGAAAAAAACAGGAAATGACATCAGAGAGAGGACACCTGCAGATCCTTGTATTGTTTGTCAAGTTTAATATGTCTAATATCAAAGAGTCCTTTTTTTGATGGTTAGGTTAGGGTTAGGGATGGTTAGTTCAGGTTGTGAAATGGGAAGTGATACAACCCCCTAAAAACAGTGATATTTATGAATTAATAATTCCTTAAACATTCAGTAAGGATGCATTAAATTTATCAAAAGTGACAGTAAAGACATTTATAGTGTTAAAAAATGTTCTGTTCTGAACTTGAGCTTGCTATTCAAAGAATAAAAAAATATTAAGAAGCACAACGGTCCTCAACATTGATAATAATAAGAAATGTTTCTTGAGCTCCAAATCAGCATTAGAATAGGAATTTCTGAAGGATCATGTGACACTGACTGAAGACTAGAGTAATGGTTACTGAAAATTAAGCTTTGCAAGGAATAAATTACACTTTATAATATGTAAAACAGAAAAGTTATTTTAAATTATATTTCACAATATTACTGTTTTTACTGTATTTTTGATCAAATAAATTTTTTAAAATTCTAATATTATTAACTTGCTAAAGTGTATTTAAATTTACTTCATTTTGCAGGGTTACAACAGACAACTCCCCTAAAGCATTTATATTCATCTTTCTATGTAAAACGGGAGTGCGACTGAGGCAAGAAGCAGAAAGAAAGGAACCACATTTTTGTAATGGACAAAGTGCTCCCCCGTCCTCACGCACTGCAGGTTGTTGCTGTTGGAATGAGACATCGAAGATAGACGCATGTGGACAGTGGATAGATACAGTTTAACGAGGATCACAAGACTCAAATGGTGGAAGTGGAAAAGGGAATTTTTACCTGCGACCTGATGAAGGTTCTGGTTGTTCTCTGTTTTGTCTGAAATGCCGGGAAAAAAAGGACTTGCTTGTTGGACTGTAAAGTTAAAATTGAATATTGATAGAGTGTAACAAATGTATCCCTTGCACAAAAAGTGTTGTATGTTGACACCTTACTGATGTATGAGGTTTCGTGGAACCATCTTTTCCATGTTAAATATTAAATATGCAAAAGTTAAGAATTTCCAAGAATGTTGTTTCCAGTCAAACTGGTGTTTGAGCTGTAGACATCACTGAATGGATGTGTCAAGATTGTACATTGAACAGATGACATTTTAATTCTTGGAGATATTGATTTAAATATGGGCTGTGGTGAACTAACCTAAAGATCAATTTGAGCATTATTAAAGGCCTAAATTTCACTCTTACAATTACACAGCTGAACATTGTGGTATAATTTGATATGAAGACTCCTGCATTGACATTAGCCATGACAACCTCATTTATAAATAAACACACATATCAAAAGTATGACTGTTTCAGCTTGCTGAACCTTGTTGAACTTACTTCACTTTTTTAAACAGCTGGTGTAAAAAGTAACAAGAGCTGTTTAATTCCAGTTTACCCCTCTGAAAGGATTATTAATGGATTATTAAAATTGTGTTGGTTGTCTTATAAAACAAGATCAAAATACATGTAATCATTGAAAAAAAAAGGTGGTATGTAACACTTTATATGTACAGTCATGGTCAAAAATATCGGCACCCTTGGTAAATATTATCAAAGAAGGCTGTGAACATTAATCTGCATTGTTAATCCTTTTGATCTTTTATTTAAATTCACAAAAATCTAACCTTTCATTGGATAGTAAGAAAAAAATAAGTACAATGTACTTATTGTGTTTATATTGTATTTCAAAACACTTTTGCTGCTATTGAGGTGGGATATGGGTAAGGTTGGGGACAGGTTTGGTGGTATGGGTAGGTTTAAGGGTGGGTTTAGGTGTAAGGGATGGGTCAACAGTGTAATTATAGATGCAATTACATAAAGGTATTATTAACAATATAAGTACAATGTAAGAACATGTATGTACACAATAAGTGCATTGTACCAAATGATTAATTTAAATGTAAGTACATAGTTACGGCCACCTAATATAAAGTGGGACCAAATATTTTTCTCTAATACACATTGGCCAAAGTTAACGGCACCCTTTTATTCAATACTTTTTGAAACCTCTATTTGCCAGTTTAACAGCTCTAAATTTTCTCCTATAATGCCTGATGAGGTTAAGTTGTGAGTCCCAGCTCCATGTTGGTGCTTCTTCTCTTCAGTTCACCCACTCATTTTCTATAGGGTTCAGGTCAGAGGACTGGAATGGCCAGCAGAAGCTTGGTTTTGTGCTCAGTGACCCATTTTTGTGTTGTTTTTGAGGTTTGTGTTTGGATTATTGTACGGTTGGAAGATCCAAACATGGCCCATTATAAGATTTCTAACAGAGTCAGTCACTTATTGATTTTTTATCTGTTGGTATTTGATAGAATCCATGATGCCATATGTCTAAACAAGATGTCCAGGACCTCCAGCAGAGATATAGCCCCACAACATCAAAAATACACATGGGGTACTTTTTATCCCTGTGTTCACCAAACCCATGTTGAGTGTTTGTTGCTAAAAAGCTAATTTTTTTGTTTCATCTGACCATAGAAGCCAGTGCCATTTGAAGTTCCAGTCGTGTCTGATAACTGAATATGCTGGAGTTTGTTTTTGGATGATCTAGGAGAATTCTTCTTGAAACCCTCCCAAACAACATGTGGTGATGTAGGTGCTTTTTTTTTAAAGGTTTTCTGACCCCAAGGCTCAACTATTTTCTGCAATTGTCCAGCTGTGGTCCTTGGAGAGTCTTTAGCCACTCAAACTCTCCTTCTCACCGTGCATTAGGACGATACAGACACACGTCCTCTTCCAGGCAGTTTCGTAACATTTTATGTTGATTGGAAATTCTTAATTATTGCCCTGATGGTGGAAATGGGAATTTTCACTGCTCTAGCTCTTTTCTTAAAGCCACTTCACTAATTTGTGAAGCTCAATTATCTTTTGCTGCACATCAGAAATATATTCTTTGGTTTTTCTCATTGTGATGGATGATTAAGGGAATTTGGGCTTTGTTTTCCCTCCTATTTATATTTCTGTGAAACAGGAAGCCATGGCTGGATAATTTCATGTTCATAATCACCCTGGAGTGCTCAAAATTGTGAATATGAATGGGAATATACTTCAGAGATATTTTACTCATAAGAATTTCTAGGGGTGCCAATAATTGTGTCCAACGTGTATTTTAGAAAAACATTTATTTCATAATGATATCCCCCCCCCCCCCCCATTTTAAAATCTTATTATCCAATGAAAGGTTAGATGTTTGTGAATTTTTTTAATAAAAGATCAAAAGGATTAACAATGCAGATAAATTTTCACAGCCTTCTTTGATCATATTTACCAAGGGTGCCGATATTTTTGGCCATGACTGTGTGTAAACGTGTTAAAAGTGGGGAAACAGACACATTTTGAATAAGTAACTGAATTAATTCACATTATAAAACTATATGTGACCCTGTAGCACAAAACCAGTCATAAGTAGCACGGGTATATTTGTAGCAATAGCCAACAATACATTGTATGGGTCAAAATTACAGATTTTTCTTTTATGCCAAAAATCATTAGGATTTTAAGTAAAGATCATGTTCCATGAAGATATTTTGTAAATTTCCTACTGTAAATATATTAAAACTTTTTTATTAGTAATATGCATTGCTAAGAACTTCATTTGGACAACTTTAAAGGTGATTTTCTCAATATTTAGATTTTTTTGCACCTTCAGACTATATCTCAGCCAAATATTGTGCTATCCTAACAAACCATACATCAATGGAAATATTATTTATTCATCTTTAAGATGATGTATAAATCTCAATTTCAAAAAATTGACCCTTATGACTTATGACCCTTATTGTGGTCCAGGGTCACATATTTCAAAGTGTTATTGCTCTAAATTAATGAAACGAAGTTAAAGTAAAACGAAAACATACATATGCATGTTTTATCCAATGATTAATGTACATAAACTCATTCATTTGGGAATAAATTTGGATTAAATGAGTAAATACTATTTATTAAACAATACGAAGTATTTATTTTTATTTTTATGTAAAATTAGCAAACGTCGTCCAGTATTACATAATTCTTAAAAACGTATTGTTTACTGAAAAAACATTGCGTCACTGAGCAACGACTTTTATTTTGAAGTTTCTAAAGCTACAGTCCATTTTAGAAAAAAAGAAAAAAAGGCTGCATGTTGTTGTAGCAGACTTCACAGCCGCTCTCCACTTTTATCCCCGTTAAACTAATCCGCAAGAGATTTTATTGAACAGCAAGGTGAGTTGGGAGAGAAGGAACTGCGTTTCAACGGCAATCCAACTAAGATTATAGATGAAATCCTTTAGAACAGTCGCGAGTACACTGTAAACTGTCCAAAGACGTGGTGAATTACTACATGGGAACAAATATAAAAGGAAGGAGCTCAGATTTTCCAGCAGAGATCAGCGGCGCTGGAATATAAACATGGATGACGGGCAGCAGCGATGGCTTTGAAGAATTAAGGCCGAATTGCTTCTCATTTGTTTTCCTTTGTGCACGGCGAATGGTTTTAAATCTGCGTTTATGTTATTGGTAAGTTGCCCGTGTTTCTAGTTTGTAGTTATTTTTCTTTTCAATTTTAGGGCGAACTTCAATTTACGTTATGTGACTCAACTAAATTTATGATGCTCTTCCAAAATAAGGTCAACGTATAACACAAAAAGTAAACTCTGAATGCATTCGACATATGATTTACGGTTTACCCAATAATTACAATTTGTTGATTCAAACGTGTATAACTTTTTTTATTTTTCTCACCAGTCAGTTTTGACTTTCATTGTGTCTTTTCAATACAATGAACACGATCGACTCAGAATGTCATAACATTCCAGAGAACACAAAAGTAAAAAATGTCATACAGGTTTGAACAATATTAGAGTGAGTAAATGTGACAAAACACTAAAGTAAAAGATAAAAAATCATGAAGTTAGCCTTAAGTTGGCTACATTTACTAAGATGTGAGATACACACACACATATGGATAAAGACACATGGATAAACATAATTTCCCGTTCTTCATACTTTGTAAATACAAAAAATAAACCCACTTTCTGCAAACCTAATTTGTCCTTGACCTGTTTTAAGTTACAGTAAGTGCTTATATTTATTGTGGTGCAACCATTTTTCATGACTAAATACTGCCACACTTTTTAATTTTTAAGTATTTTAGAGGTTATTCTGAAACAGATGTGCAACTAGTCTTTATACAGTGGAAATCATTATAGGAAATTGGTAGATGATAATTTTCATGCCATTTCATTAAAGCATGAAATGAAAATTCACCCTATATATTCCCTATTACATGTTATTGACTTTATGGTGAACGATTCATTCATTATGTTTCATGAAAAGTTGACCTTGTAATTTTTAATCAAAATATTATAATTCAATCTTTCATTGAAACCATAGACTTCTCTCTAGTGACGCATACCAGATTTCTACAATTGTTTTGTCCACTTCAAGTTCACATTCTGATTTGCCTCCTAACCAACAAATCATGGTTAGTACCAAGTCCCCACCCTACTGTTTTTTTCAATAACCCATTTCACTCGGATGTACATCACCATATCCAGAAAATATCAGTTTCTACTTCAGTTATATTGCGTCTTTAATCTCTGGCTGATTTTAGTTTCATTTCTTTGTTTGCCTACATTATCTTGCACCAAATTACTGTGAAATGATTCATGGTGACGTCATACTGTTTCACACTCCTCTTTCCTATCCTCTGATTCATTTTCATGGCATTTTTAAACTAAATATTGTTCCAGTACATCATGTTCCTACTTTACACACCCTTCTTCAGCATCTTTGATTCCCACTGATTTTAACATCTCAATCTCTATCACCACAGCTTTTGAGACGTGACGTGCCATTATCTGATCATTTTGGGGAGGAAGTTGTCGGGATGGCTCCTGGTTCACTAGCCACAATGGCCCCTACTGGGCCCAACATCTCCTGGTTACCAGAAGCTCCTCTGCTCACTCCAGAGCAGCCCATTTTCCTCATGACAACCATGGCCCAGGCAGTGTCAGGCTTCTTTGTGTGGACGGCACTTCTACTCACCTGCCACCAGGTAAACAACACCTTAACCAGCTGAGCTTGAGAATCGAAATTATATCGAAATATTTCAATGGGTTTATATGTGATTTTTTTGTTTTTTGCAGATCTACATGCATTTGCGTTACTACAGCTCTCCCAAGGAGCAGAGACACATAGTGCGCATCCTTTTCATTGTACCCATCTACGCCTTTGACTCCTGGCTCAGCCTTCTCTTCTTTACCAACGATCAGTACTATGTGTACTTCGACACAGTCAGGGATTGCTATGAGGGTAGGCCTTCTTTTCAGCTGTTTTTGCGCATGGAGATTTAAACACATCACCTTTGCGGCCTGAGCGGCTCTCTGGATGTGTAGTCAGTTGGGATTTCCAGAAGCAATTGTTGCGTAGTAACCGTGTTTATCACACCTCAGTGGAGCGGATGCACATGGATAAACTAATAAACCAGGTGCTCTTTTGACACCAGACTAGTACAGTGCAGGGTTATTATTGTTGACTAAAACGAAAAACATTTTCATTACTTAAACATTAACTGAAATAAAATAATAAAAAAAAACTCAAATTCAAATTTAACTACATTTTAAACAGAATTTTATTCTGGCTAGTTGCCGATGCAAAATTTCTCATTTTTGTAAGTACTAAAATAACTAAAACTAAATAAACTAAACTATATAGAAAACATATTAAAAAAATGTCAAACACGTGACACAACGCAATTACTAAAACTGTACTAAAAACTAAAATTAAAATAAGAACAGAAAAATATAAAAAATAAAATCTAATTCAAAATATTAACAACGCTATAATAGTATTTCAGGGATGTTTAAAATAACACTGGTACTGTGCCATAGCAATATTCAAATTGGTAGGTTTTTAAATTATTCATTCATTTTGGTTCTTGCTTGGTTGTAAAGAGCAAGTGGTACAATGTTTCATTCACGGATATATGTTTGGATAGTTTTGATTTCTCTTAATTGGGTGTAATGCTTCCATGTGTTTTGAGGTGGGAGGGTTTGGTAAACTCTCATTCACACCAACTAGACCTTCAGCTGCACTGCTGTATGTCTCCCGACTCAGCAGCAGCAAACAGTGAAGAGCAGCTGTGGCTGCAGGGTGCACATGCTATATATAGAGCTGAGCTCCATCCTCCACTGTCACACATACACTGCTCCACGGAGCAAGGGAAAAGGACAAATTAACACCCGCTGGGGATGCTGTGAATATTGGCACAATTCAATTGCTTCATAAGCGCAGGTCTTTGGAATTATCCACTGGAGTCTCACAACCAAGTTTCAAACTGTTTTGCGTGATTTAGTAGAGTGCAACAATTAGGTTCTGGAAGTAAAAATCCCATTCATTTTCTACATAAAGATACAGATTTGAGATTATAACATGAATGCTTCATAGCAGTACTTTTGTGAATTTTATCCACACTTGATAATGAAAACAACATAAAATAATTATTATACATTAAAAATATAGCTAACAGTAGCTGGTTAGGTTATTAATTTTGGTCCCACTTTACAGTGTGTGCAGAATCATTAGGCAAGTTGATATTCTGGTCATATTTTTTTTCCCAAGAACATTTTACCAATTCCAAACCACATCAATGTTAATAACTACTATTGATTTTGTATTTAATAATTTATAAGTGATATATAATTGTCCATGAAGGAAGGTTTTCCTTTACAGATAAAATGAGCCAAAAAAGAGATTGAACTCAAGAATAAAAGTTAAAAAAAATTATTAAATGCATGTGAGAAGGATGCAATACTAATGCAATAATAGAATTAGCAAAGTTAAGGCATGATCATTGGGCAGCGAAATGCTCATTGGGTCAGCAGGGTCAGAAAAAGCAGGTGGAGAAGAAAAGACACGTTAACTGCAAAAGAATTAAGAATTAAGGTGAAGAATTAGGTGAGAAACCATCAGGAATCATTTAGTCTCCAGCGCCATCATTTTCCAGAACTGCAACCTTCCTGGAGTCTCCAGAAGTGCAATGTGTCAGGTTCTCAGAGACTTTGCTTGGGTACATCTCCTATCCTGAAAAGTCTGTCTTGCAGGATTGATTAAAAATGAGCTCCTAAAACTTACTGCCAGATTCTGGAAGATAAATTCTTCAAACAGTGGTACAAGAGGATGTGATGCTGGTCCTTCAAGAGTCACTCTCAACTTATCTGTCCATAAATCCTATACAAAATCAGTCTTCATGTATTTCACAACGCTTCAGCATGTTATTCATATTAAGTGAGGGCCATTTTAAATAATTTTTTACCCAAGAAAAGTCTCTAGGAACCTGACACCTTGTAATTCTGGAGACTCCAGGAAGGTTGCAGTTCTGTAAAATGGTGGCGCTGGAGACTAAATGGTTCCTGATGGTTTCTCACCTAATTTTTGACATTAATTCTTAATTCTTTTGCAGTTAACGTGTCTTTTCTTCTCCACCTGTTTTTTCTGACCCTGCTGACCCAATGAGCATTTCGCTGCCCAATGATCATGCCTTAACTTTGCTAATTCTATTATTGCATTAGTATTGCATCCTTCTCATGGGCATTTAATAATTGTTTTACTTTTATTCTTGAGTTCAATCTCTTTTTTGGCTCATTTTATCTGTAAAGGAAAACCTGCCTAATAATTCTGCACACCTGAAATAAGGAGTTTCTGACTATCAGCCTTCATGGACAATTATATATCACTTATAAATGATTAAATACAAAATCAATAGATTTTTAGTTATTAAGATTGATGTGGTTTGGAATTGGTAAAATGTTCTTGGAAAAAAAATATGACCAGAATATCAACTTGCCTAATAATTCTGCACACACTGTATATTAAGTGGCCTATGGTACTATTTACTTACATTTAAATGAATCATTTGATACAATGCGCTTATTGTGTACGTACATGTTTTTACATTGTGCTTATATTTTTAAAAATACCTGCATGTAATTACATCTGTAATTACATTATAATTACACTGTTGACCCATCCCTTACATCTTAACCCACCCTTAAACCTACCCGTACCACCAAACTTGCCCCTAACCTTACCCCTATCCCACCGCAATAGCAGCAAAAGTGTTTTGCAATACAATATAAACACAATAAGGTCATTGTACTTATTTGTTAATGTAAGTACATGGTAGTTAAGGCCACTTAATATAAAATGTGACTTTTTTTTTTTTGTAAATGTATACATTTATTCAGATAGGATGTGGTAATTGATCAAAATTGACAGAAAAAGACATTTATAAATATAATGTAATATATTTCTATTTAAAATAAATCTACACAGTAATACATTTTAAGCTATATTCAAATAGAAAACTTTTAAACTGCAATGATATTTTACAATTTTACTGTTTTTACTGTATTTCTAATAAAATAAATTCAGCCTTGGTGACCATAAGAGACTTCTTTCAAAAGCATTTCAAAAACCTTACAGACCCCAAACGTTTGAATGGTAACAAACCAAAGTTTGTTGTTTTGTGATTCATCTTGGATCCAGTCGGTTTGGTTCATACCTTAGAACTCTTAATTGAAGTCTCTGAAATCCTAATGGAGAAAATGAATGGTAAAAACTAGAAGACTGCTAAAAATCTATGTAATTTTATTGGGCGTCCTATAATCTCTGGTGTAGAAAAGCACATGGTGTTTAAGGATGAAGGATTCTGCTACTGTAATTCTTTTATTCGTGGCATGGCCAGACCATCACGAGGGATGTTTTGCCGTGCACCACTGCATTGTTTAGCAAAAGTCTTTTGTTGGTGTTTGGTGAAACACTGATGATGGGATTTAGTCAGAAAGGTCTGCTTTGCTTGACTTCCACAGTATGAGGTTTACTGCCAAATGTGTTTTCTGAGAAGACTCAAAAGTTATCTACCATGTAAAATAAAGATATAATTTCAGTACTACTTCAATCCATCTTTTTGCAGCATTTGTGATCTATAACTTCTTGAGCCTGTGTTATGAATACCTCGGAGGAGAGAGCGCTATCATGGCTGAGATCAGAGGAAAACCCATTGAGTGAGTGTCATATTCCACTTATTCTTTTGTGTGAGAACTTTTTAATGCATGGCTCAAATCAATGCTCTTATTGATGTTTGATGAGACTGCAGGTGTGTTTGAAAAGGGTGTGTTTACATTTGACAGGTTTGGTTTGATTAAAAGAAGCTCGATTGCTCTGTTAGTGTGGCTCAATTGAATAAGTGTGAACGCTGCCATTCAAACTCCAGTTGCTGTTTTGACTCCTTTACATATTTTATAAACTCTTTGTCAGTTATCAGCTAATAATGTACACACACAAAATGAGCACATTTAGTTTGGTAATAAAAGTCATGAATGTTGACCAATCAGATTGCGACTGCATCGTATGTTTTGTCTTGTGTCTGTAGGTTAGTTGTTAAAAATGACAGTGTGAACGCTAAGTAAACTGGGATTAAATATATAAGTTTCTTTTTTGGTTCGGACCAAAAGGACCAAGATAACTGAACTACAAGTGTAAACGCACCCTAAGTTAAGTAATAGCTTAACATATTTATGTGAAACCAATCTTGTTCTTGTTTTGCTGCAGGTCCAGCTGTATATATGGAACGTGTTGTCTTTGGGGCAAGACCTACTCCATTGGCTTCCTTCGATTTTGCAAACAGGTTTGCTTATAGAACACTTTCTGAAATCCTTGTTCCTATTTTTCAGATTTTTTTGAGTAACTTGTTCATTAATTCGTTTCACAGGCCACTTTACAGTTCTGTGTGGTAAAACCCCTAATGGCCATGACTACAGTCATCCTGCAGGCTTTTGGGAAATACCGTGATGGGGACTTCAAGTATGTGCTTCTCATGTGATGTCTGATCTGTGACTGTTTTTTCTCCCTAATACTCAAGATTCAAAGTTTCAAAACTGAATTTTTGATTTTAGAATTTTGTTTCTGATCCCACAGTGTTGCTAGTGGTTACCTGTACGTGACCATCGTCTACAATATCTCCGTCAGCCTCTCACTCTACGCTCTTTTCCTGTTCTACTTTGCCACCCGAGACCTCCTCAGCCCCTACAGGCCCATGCTCAAGTTCTTCATGGTCAAATCAGTCATCTTCCTCTCCTTCTGGCAAGGTAAGATCTACTGATAAAGAAATATTAAAGTCAACATGAAATCAAAATGAACCCCCTTTACATTAAATGGTGATCTGAATCTTATAGTGGACATTTTATCAGTCTACATTATTCTGAAACAAAAAAATGTCTTCATATTATTTTCATCAAAACCTCTGCCACACCTCAAATAACAGGTTTTTTTTTTGTTTGTTTTTTCAGTTGACGTCAATAGGCATTTATGTTGCCCAATTATTGTTTTTGGCTTCTGTATGTGACGTCAGTTCTGTATGGATAAAACCAAGTCGTAATTTTCTTCTTGTTGAATATTCTGTGAATATTCTATTTAAAGCTATTGGTAAACTGTGGTCTCGCTGGTCTTTCAGGCATGCTGCTGGCCATCTTGGAGAAATGTGGTGCGATTCCTAAGATCAGCTCTCCTGAGGTTTCTGTCGGCGAGGGAACCGTTGCAGCTGGATACCAGAACTTCATCATTTGCATCGAGATGTTCTTTGCCGCCTTGGCTCTGCGACATGCGTTTACCTACAAGGTCTACATGGACAAAAGGCTGGATTCCCTTGGTGAGCTTTACACCTTTGTTCCTTTGTTCGTGAACAAATAGCATGTTTTTTTCCTCCAATATATGTAAAACAATGTTAAAAGGTAGTTTACACTTCAGTTAAAAAGTTTGGGGTTGGTAAGATTTTTTTGATTTAATTGTTTTTGTTTTTGAAAGAATTTGAAAAATTACAGTAAATACAGTAATATTATGAAATATTTTTACAATTAAAAATAACTAGTTTTCTGTTTTAATATATTTTAAAATGTAATTTATTCCTGTGATGGCAAAATTCAATTTTCAGCAGCCATTACTCTAGCTTTCAGTGTCACATGATCATTTGTTAAAATATTTGTTTTGATGCTTAATATTTTGTGGAAATTATTTTTTTCAGGATCTTTTGATGAGTAGAAAAATTATTTGAAATATGTGTTTTAACATTATAAGTGCTTTAATATCATTCGATTAATTTAATCGATCCTTGCTGAATAGAAGTATCTATTTCAAAAGTAAAAAAAAAAACTTACTGACCCCTTACTTATTTTCCCTAATTAAGGCATGTTTTATTGAAATTTCAAGAACGGTCATTCTCTCTTAACGTTTTGTCACAATCTTAATGGCTCAGAAGTCTTGGCTGACTTTCTCTTTTCTTCTTCTGCTTTTATTCTGTAAATCATTAATTCCTCAATCCATTCATTCTTATCTATTCTTTCTATGCTTTTTATTGTTTGTCTTTGCGCATCTTGCTTTCAAATTCTCTTGGTCATCCCATGCAACACATCCACCCTTCCACCCCTTTCCATCTTTTCTTTGTTTCTCCTTTTCATGCTGCACTCTAAAGGCCCTGTTCCTACATATGGACAGTACGGTAGGCTACAGTTCCTGATCTTAAACCACATCTCCTCTCTAAATGAAACTGTAGGGACAGTGGCCTCTTAAAAGGATAGTTCACCCAAAAAAGACAAGTCAATCTTGTGTTTTTTCTTTCTTTCTCTAAAACGTCTCATCTCTCATTAAGTTCTCCATTCTTCTCAAGGTCGCTGTGCCCCCATGAAGAGCATCTCCAGCAGCTTAAAGGAGACCATGAACCCTGGAGACATGGTTCAGGATGCCATCCACAATTTCTCCCCAGCCTACCAACAGTACACCCAGCAGTCCACCCTGGAGCAGGGGGTCACCGCACCGCCCGTATCACGCAATCACAGCTGCATGAGCGGCCGGGACAATGAGAAAACCCTGCTGCTTAGCTCCGATGATGAGTTTTAACTCGCTCGCCTGTCGTCCTGATCAAAGGTACTCCGCAAGGGACCGTTTACTGCTGCGGTAGTGTAATGATGAGGTTAACATAGGAACAGGTTATTAAAGGACCATCTTAAGCAAGTAGTTACATTCTAGTGCAGTAGAATCTAAAATTAAGCTGCTTATACTTGCTCAGTTGTCTTTTGATGCGCTTTTGTCTGATGTTTATACAGAGAATTAAATAATACTTTGAGCCAAATTTTGAAAACCCACATGGTCTGACACTTTGAATTTGACAATTTGAATTTGACTGACAATTTTTGAATTGATGTATTTTTTTATGCCTGTAGGTTCACGTAGGGGGTGTTTGGAAATCCCATTATATTTATAAAGAGCAGTGTATTGGAGGGCCCCCGTTCGGTGGGAATGTTCCGTTTTTGATTTACAAGTTCAAGTGCACCTTTGCTTCTGTTTCAACAGTGTTTATAGCTTCCCCGGTGATTTAAAGGGCGGGTATGGCTGTGGAGAGAGAGCTTTGATGGTAGATAGAGTACCAGCTGTTCAAACACGCCATTGTTGTTTTGACGGATGAATCAAGGGACAGGGAGAGAGGTTGATGGTCCACGATAAGATTACAGATTAAGGCAGTCTGGATTATAAAACTGTAATTGGAACATTACTCGCCTGGTGCAGATTTGCACAAGCTTTCGTAAAAGTGTGACTGTCCTGGACCACTGCAGGAAAAAGCATCTATCTAGGTTAGCCGAGCGGTTTAAAAAATAGATTTAGGTTACGCTTCTTAGTTTATGCTAGACTTTCACTGAGAAAGAACAGTCAAGTACCATCAGTTTATCCGTATTCTGTTGTCTGTCTGATGGAAATGCGAAATTTATATAATTTGAAAATGGGACAGTTCACCCTAAAATGACAATTCTGTCATCATTTATTCACTTTCATGCCATTCTAAAACTTCGTTTCTTCTGCTAAACACAGACACACAAATGATAGTCAACATCAACATTGAACTTTTTCATTTTATGGACAACATGAAGGCATACTTCAAAATACCTTCTTTCGTTTCGACAGTAAATGAGTAAGTGATGACACAATTTTCAGTTTTGGGTGAGCTATCCTCTTATTAGGTACTGTATTGTTTCTAGGTATCCCACTAGAGGGAGGCATATCTCTCAGTTCGTGCCCTTTATCTTTATGGGACACGCCTGTTATCACTGATCCTTTGAGAGCCACACCAAAGTCTCTCCCATTCTTCAGAAGCATCCGCCATTTACGCTTTACCTCTTTAGATAGCACTAGGCCCTCGATGACCAAGCTTGAAGCTTGTGGTTGGTTAGATAGCATCTTTGGAGTTACTTATTAACTGTCCTACACTTTTATTGGTACAATAGAGGCCAGTATAAACACAAAGCAGCTGGAACCAAGTACGAGTATGTATGGTACCTGCTTATAGTTATGTTAGTGTTTTTGCAGTGTATTCTTTATAAGGGGAGGATTTCTTTTAATAATATAGATGTTGTTGTAACTTGCACTAAGCAGATTTGTATATTTAGGAGAAATCCGAAAATCCTAGAACATTTTGGCAAGCTATTTCTGTACGTTATTATTCGTAGAGCGGTTTAAAGTAACATAGGAAGCGCTGTTACGTTTAAAAATATATATATATTTTGTGGAAACATATTTTGAAGTTACACTAAGACGTTCTTTGTACTGTCATGTTATTTCAAACAGAGCATTATGTATTACTATGTCAAAGATTTTGCTTCTATTTTTTTCCCTTGATGCTCTGGCCTAGGAAACAATAAAGAATTTTGTCTGTATATGTTTGTGTAATAGTGTTTTTTTCTTTTTACTCAGTGAATACACATATTTCTATATACAATATATACAACATTTATTTCAATTAAATGATATAAAATAGACAATGAATTTACCATAGAAAAATACAGATAATAAATACAAACATCAGTTGTTGTTTTTTTGTGCTCTCCCCTCTTACAAAACATTCGGCACATTGTTCTGAAGCACAGGTATAACGGGCATGATATTACCAGGTTAGATTCTCAGTACTGATGACGACTTTGCTAACTACACAATTTTAAAAAAAATCACCAGATATCCACGTTTAACATGGCCAATTGTTACCTGATCATACAGTATCACCCCGTTTATTGGAGTAAACCCGGCTTGTAGTTGGAAGTTATCCTGATGGCCACGGGTTGATGTGATGTACATGTGATAGCATTTTTGTCTTTCGCTTTCCTTCTGTCACTTTCTTATCCTCCTTTTTTTCCCTCCCGTGTGAGCCGCAAGTGCTCACTTCTCCTTCTGGCTGCTCTCTTCCCCATTTTCACATCTTCCTCAGATTCCCCTTTCCTATCTTTTTTCCCTCGAATGGTATTTTTTTAATATTCCAGCTGTCCAAAATATTCAGATACGTCCTTAATCATAAATAGCAAATAATATATATGGTCTTGGTTTTAAATACAAAAATACCACTACAAACAAGTCGCTCTAATATTAGTACAAATATGACCCTCACACATACTGAATCATATTACAAGTAATAAGGCTGTATACCTTACCATTACTAAACTACTAACTCATTACAACAAGTAAACATTACAAAAAACACAAAAATTCAAACAATGACCCCAAACTAGTCAATCAGAAGTAGTATTTAGACCAATCACAGCACAAATTACCTTCAAACATCTTGTTTCGAACACAAATAAAATAGCTTTCATGTCTGTTGTTGAACATTTGTCTTTTATACAAACATTAAAATATATAAATGGCATGTATCAATAGATCTGCACGTTCTCTAGTCCCATGACTCAGTAATACCATGGAGATAATCCAGCAAAACTAACCACCTTCTGAAATGTCGATGGTCCCACATGAAGACAAGTTGTTAGGACTATTTTTTTTTTAAAACATGTATCACCATCCAGAAAGCACAGTAATGGGCATAAATAGCATTAATGCTATCATTAGCAATAGCTTTATAAGTGCAGACTTATACACTTGTCATGATATTCGAGGCCACAACAACAGTACTGAGATTATTCTTGGACATTTATATATGTAAGTGAATCTGTAATTCCCAACTGGTACTTGTTTTTCTTCCTGTATATGTGAGTATACATGGTCTGTCTGTCTGTGCGATCATACTGTGTACCTATGTGTGTCTGCGTATCCATGTGGAGCCCTAGGATGCTCCTTGCTCTCTAGTGGTGTGCACCTGCTGCGGTGTCTTCACTATGGTAATGACGGAGGCTGTGTTCAGACGGGGTGTGGTGGCCAGCAGACTGCCTCCTCCGGATTCCAGACCTCTGGCGAAGCGCTGCAGGGCAGCGAGACGGGCACCCAGCCCTTCCAGCTCCCGCCGCATGCCGGCGTTCTCGGCCCCCAGTCGCTCCACCTCCCGCTGCAGCTCCTTCTTCTGCTGCTCCAGGGCCTCGCGCTGGGACACGCGCTTCACTCGGCAGCTCGCCGCGTAGCCGCGGTTTTTCAACGTGCGTCGTCTCTGCTTCAGCTTCTGCACTTCCTCGCGTGACAAACCGCGCAAGTGCATGTTGAGCTCGCGCACCGACAGCGACATGAGCTCACTGTCACTCAGCACTGGGACGTTCTCCCCGCATTCCCTCTTCACCTGAAATAATGGGACATTATTTGCATTGTAAGATGTATTTTTTTTTTTTTTTTACTGTAAAAAAAGAAAGAAAAAAAAGGCAACTATGGTTGCCAGAAAATTCATCCTAAAAATATGGTAATTACCGGATGGAATATTGGTGCCTGTGTAGTTTTCATCTTACAACTGTATATTTAATTAAATGCTATAATGTTAATATACAAAAATATGCTTTTTACCTAAATGTGCTGACAGCTACCATAATAATAGAGATGGTAAAATGGAAAGCCACATGATGAATCAGAGTTCATCATAAGTGGCCTGTCCATAAAATCTGACCAATACTCCTTGTATAAACCGTTCACAGGGCCATACACAAAGACACAATGCCGTCAGAGTAGCAAGACTAAAATAATACAATAAACACTAACTAAATAACACAAACGAGAAGAAAGGAATAATAAAATAAAACTGTGATGTTGATGTCAAAATTGTGGCAATTCATAGTTTGACCAGCGAATATACCATAAATTTGACAGTAGTTTACAGTAAAATTACATAAAGCGATGTTACACCATTCACAGTTCCTCATTTATTGTATATAGTAAGTTTACTTAGTTAACCAATTAACAGGTTTTACTCTAGCATTTTTTTACAGTATATTTTTGTAAAAATTACAATTTGCAGAATGTGACAAAATTCACAAGTGTTTTCATTAAAATGATCTTTACCTTCAGGGCTTTACTGGCTCTGCCGTCTGAAGTCATTGTCTGGATTTATGTATCCCTGAAACCTGTAAATGTCATATAAACCAATTAAGTGAAAATGTACATGGAATAAAGTCACACTATATTGTGAATATAGTCAAAGCTAAAGGCCGTTGTTAGGCTGCTTGACTCAGCAAAACAACTATATTCACAATACTGCAAATTCTTTGAGTTTATTAAATAGTTTTTTTATTAAATAGTCAAAGCATAATAAAAATATTATGGACTCAACATTTTAATTAAAATGTTTTGCCAAGTGACATCTTCCACTAGAAGGCATAGAACCCTGACATAATAAAAGACTGATGTTATACAACAGAAATAACGACATGCTATGCGAGATGCGCCGTGTTGATAATTTGATATCGGCCGATATATCTGCCTATAGTTGCCATTTTTAATCATCGGCACAGATTTTTAGCAGTTTCTTTATTTCTGAAAAATTCTATTGGATTACAGAATCAATTGCCATCTGAAGTATATATGTTTATTTTACGGATTCATTCCTTTAAAATGAATTATTTCTAACTTAAATAGTTAAAATATACATTTTATATCGGCCACCAGGGGATCAAGCATTAAAAGACTACTATGAACAGGTGTGTGGCGTCATAGCTGGGTGGTGGATTTTAGCACATAATAAGGAAGACAGAAGACAGGAACTATGCATATAAATATATAATGTGGCTTGTGTGGTCAGCTCGTGAACACTCAATCTTTAAGACCATTTAAAGACAATAAACTTCCAGTACTTATTTCCATTTTTCTAAATCTAGGCTTTCCAAAGAGTAGCACTTTTTTCTTGACAGTGAATCATGACTGGTCAAAGTCCAGATGAAGAAGTGAACGCTGCTGACCATGAGTTTCCCGTCATGCGTGGGAAGTGCGCCTATCATCCGCGAGCTGCTGCCTCAAATAACCGACTGAGCTTTTCCACAGAGTCACAGTGATTCAGCACAAGTCCTCCATTCCTGACTTCACAGCAGCTCCTTACTTTCCTTTTACATTTCGCCTTTTACATCATTTATAAAATTCCCAGTGACTTTGCCACAACAAATATTGCCACTCACTTATAAACAGTTTATAAAACTCCAATTTAGTAAACAACAACAGCACTGGTTTTGGGCTGTCATTTCCCCCGAAACGTCTTGAGGTTAACATGCTCCTTAAGTATTGCGTTACTTACAAAGCGACAATTTAATAATATATAAATTCAAATATAACTTATAATTATGAATAAAACACAATAAAGGATTATAACAACGTAAGAACCCGTTTATTACGTAAGATACTACTAGTTCAAACCAAACCAAGATTTTGCTGACTAGTCGCTTCTCGTCGAAAACAACATACATGTTTACACGTTTTGAGTAGTTCTGAACATAATACATACAGTTATGCTGAATACAAATGTATATTTTAACTGTCTGACCCGACAACATCTAAGCAGCTATTTCCTTATTACCCGTTAGCTTGTTGCTACACCTAACATCGTGGTAAAAACATGCTATTCGCGCTCATGAAGACTAATACTATTAAAAATTTATAAAATACGACTCTAAATGATAGGTTAATATACAAATCTAAACCATAACAGTATCAGTAGTGGGTATTACGTTAAAACAAACACTGAGTGCATGTAACGTTACAGCGGATTTGCTAACACCCCTCCGTTTCCTTAGTGTAAACAAATGTCGAAAGGAGAAAAAATAGACAATCTTGCCTGGTGTTGATTTCTCCTCTTTGCTGATTTCACACGAAGCTGAATATACGGATCAGTCCACGATTCTCACCGCTGATTCGGTATTTCGACTGACATACGTTATCGCAGCACGGCCCGTGTTTAGACGGACTAGAAAGCTAAACGCCTTTTTCCCGGAATCAGTCCACCATCAGCGGGCTGGATCCTTTCATTCATAAAAAACACACACACAATGACTCAAGGCTTTAAGAATGAGGGCGGGACCTCAGCACACACAAAAATATCAGTCAACAACCTTGTGAAACTTCTTTTTATTAACCCATTTAATCCCTTCGACATTTATATTTGAGTTTATAAGGTCTAAAAAGAGTTTATGTATTCACTATTTGTCACCTTTAAATGAAAGTGTAGACTGATGTGGATATTTATGGCTGGTGTAATGTACACAGCCTTTTATTTTTGGAATGAATAAAAATTATCATCCATAACCAGTATAAATGTAGCTATCCAATGACAGTCAGTGTACTGAAGGATGTCTATTGTGGATTTTGCTAATGTGGGACACTACTAGCCTATGTTTTGGGTTAGAAATTGTTAAATTTTTACAAAGCAAATTTTTAATTTAACACTCCTGGGTAATTGTGCATATGTTTGGTTAACTAATTTAGTAGGCCTTCCTGTCTTCATCAGTTTGTCTAAAAAACTAGTAGCCTATATGTTTAATACAACTATATAACAGAAATCATATACTATTTAAAAGAATTTATTACAAAATCATCCTATTTCTGACAGCGACAATAATAATAACCATGTAATGAAGTCAAAAATGTAACTTAATAAAGATGGCAAAATAATTTCAGAAACTATTTAAAAACTTTGGTACATGGGATGTCGTAAAAATTATATTAAACTTCTATGCACAGCACTTGTGGAACATGTATTTTCAAAAGCATGTATTAAGCAAATTGTTATAACATTAATTTCGTCGTATGTCACTGAACTTTGAGTGAACTTCACAAGAGGTGCTTCCTCTTTGATGATTTTTATGGCCGCATTTATGACATACCTTCCAGAAAGTCAAGTTATTTCAATAACTTGACACCCTGCTTGAATTCAACACCAATTTGATGTTGTAAAAGAAGAGAAAAATGCACTGAAGCTTAGGTGTCCCACATTAGTCAGTGTTCCGTATTACATGAATCCACCCTGTATCCAGCCAATAGATAATTGTGTACATATATGTAACTGTGTAATGTTTTTGAATTTGTAAATTAAACATTTGTAATGAAGTGTTTCATTTCATGACAAGATCATGTCTCTTTCAAAGCTCCATAAAAGAAAGCATGCATAAAATACAACTCATACATTTATACAATATTTTAAGGCTATTGAGGTAAGACCACTTTTTCTCTTATACTGTATATTGTGATCAAAATAAACAAACAAACAAACATGTATTTGATCATATTTGTGATCACTGGGGAAACACAAACCCTCATTTTAAATTAGTAACTATTAAGTATTAATTCAATGAGCAATTGAATAAATAACTCTTACATTAAATGAAATACAGCATAATTAAAAAGAAAAGGTTTTATTTATTTTTCCCACAAAATTGCCATCAGTAACAAGTGTGACCAGAAATAAAACACATGCTTTCACTAACTTGAAACATTTTAAGAAAAGACATAGAGCTTGTTCCAAGTATTCAAGCAAAAAAGTACTAGGCAATAAATTAATAATTATAAAATAAACAATCGGTTTTGTTTCGAAACAGCTGTCTGAAACTCCCACAGAAGCCGTATTTTCTCTTTTTTGTTTTGTTTTTTGTTTTTGTATGAAGTGACGTGAATATGTACGTAATTGGAGTTCCTCCTCCACTTCATATTAATAAAAGCAGCAATTTTCCACTATTTCATCGTCCACTAGCACGCAATCATGAGCTGCAGTAAGACCTCCCTGTCGATAGGTGTCCTAATATGTCTTTGTGCTTCCTTACAAGGAACCGGGGAAGTAAATCTGTCTCACATGTAACCCAAGTGACCTCAGGTTTCAATGCGTGCTCTTTGGTTCTAAGTCATTGTGAAGCTGTAAAACACCACTGAGATCCTTTCACAATTATAATATAACGTTTATAGCTAAAAGTGACTAGCGTCGTATTTTAAATGGCTGCTATCCAGGAGCTCTCTCCAGACTCTGGCCGCGGGGAGACACGACCCCCCGAAGACGAGATCGAGGGCGATGATGAGGATGAAGAGGTATTTGATTGCTTCCACAGTTTTGCTTGACCTTATGAAATTGTGAAGATATAGGAAACTGTAAGGAAAAAGACTAAAGCTATTAGCTTGTTTGGTGCTTTTATAGCCAATATTAGCTATTTAGCTGATCAAACATGGCATAAAATGAAAAGCCTTCTTTTTTTAAGATGTTTGGGTATTTGTTTCACGATTTTATTTTATTTATTTTATTCAGGGATTTGTTCTGCGCAAGTGACTACAATTTATCTTAATTTTGCATTTCACAAATGTCACTTGAATAATTATTATCTACTAACGTTAAATAATTATCAATTTATGTAAATAATTCGTTTTCATTTACTATTATTTCTTGTTAAGATTAATATTGAAGAGCAATAATTAGTGTTTGTCCGTTAATATTAATCTTAATTTTTCACGTACACAAAGTATGTCATATTTTAATATTGCACAGCTAATAGAACCTGTCAGTTGTCAAATGCAGTTTACCTGCTTACCTGTACATGAGGAATGAGATTTTCCATTGAGTCCTGAGTAAGCCATTTTTACTAAGGCAGTTTATTTTGTCCCATGACTGGTGGTATTAATTTTCTGACACGACTCCTACTTTTACCTTCTCTCACAGTTGGATGAAACACTGTTGGAGAGGTTGTGGGGTCTTACAGAGATGTTTCCAGAATCACTGCGATCAGCAGCTGAAGTTTCCGCACAGAGTTCACTATCTGTAGCCAAAAAACTTTACAGGTGAGGGGCTTGCAGTTGTATGTTACACTTAAAACCATACAGTCACATTAACTGTAGAATTAATCTGGACATTTCAGTATTTCACATTATGCTTTCTTGTAGTTTCTCCCGCTCAGCTCTATGGGTCGGTACTACTTCCTTTATGATTCTGGTTCTGCCGGTTGTGTTCGAGACTGAGAGGTTACAGCTGGAACAGCAACAACTACAACAGCAGAGACAGGTAAGTAGCACCGACGTCCTGCTTAAATATAAACACTTTCCTTGCAATATTGTACTCTGCTAAATAGGAGTAAGCTGCATGAGAATCTTCTGTAACGGCATGAGTAATTTTGTATAAAAAGATACAAACTAAAGAGCTTTAAAGAATCACTGCACAAACAGCATCTCATTATGTAACAAATGTGTTTGAAACAATAAAACTCAAAACAGTGCTAATGATATAATGAAATATATTGTTCTGACACTAAATTCAGATTGGATGAGTCATATTTAAAGCTATAGACTTCAACAGTTGGGTTCCGGAAGTAAAAATCCTCTTAATTTTCCCCATAAGGAAATTTTTTTATTTTATTTTTTTTCACAGTAACTTATAAATCTTTAAACTAACTTTGAGTTATGAGGTTGCTAATCAAAGGAATTCTAATTTATTATTATTTAAATTTCTCATTTCCTTTGTCATTTTTCTGCTTTCAATAGATTTTGTTGGGTCCAAATGCTGGCATGTCTGGAGGAATGCCTGGAATGATGCCTCCTGCTCCTGGGAAGCTGTGATGATGTATATATTGTAATATCCATGAGTTGTAGAAGAAGAAGGGGAAAGAGAGAGGGAGCAGGAACTGGAGAATGATGTGAGAAGATGCTGTGGTTGGTCAACATCAAGAAGTTGTTACCCTGTATAGTTTGTGTATACAGTGGAGACCTTGATGACTTTTTATGAACTTCCCTCTCTCTCTGCCTTTCTCACAAAACATTCTGCATAGACTGTCGTCAAAGCTCTGATCTTTTACTTTTTTATTATAACTATCGAATAACATCTTTCGGAAAGAGAGTATAGCAGGTTTTGGGGAATATTTTGACTGTGTTGTAGGTGTGTTATATTGCTAAGAGAGTGTTTACGGTGCAATGTTGGCCATTGAAATGCCGGATCAACACTGACATGCAAAGAATCTGTAACAGCATTCAAAAGATCTGTAGTATTTATGAGGGCATACAAGGCCAATATTGATTGTGAAATTTTCTCTGTCTACAAATTATGGTTGTTTCTTGTTCTTTATTCAGAAATGTTCAAACCTTTAGAACTGGTTCTCTACCAACGGTGTCTTTTACAGGTAGAACTAATATCATGCAAAGCTTCTGCAATGTTATTCCTCAGACAAAAGCCATATAGTATGCAGAACCATTGTGAAATATTTAAGAAAGAATGTTTCAAAACATTGTACTTTAAGTAGTGTATAATTATGTTTGCTCCACATGATAGGAATAAAAACAAGTCCTCCTCTGTCATTGTCTTCTGTGCATACTTTATTTTGCATATTAAATATTTGCGCTTCACATGTTCATGCAAAATAAGTCATATTTCAGTTGGACACTACACTGATGATTTAATCAAAACATGTTTATCTAAAGCTATTCCTAATCCTAACATCAATAGCCAGCTAACAATGACTAAAATATACCCCCTCCCCCTCCCCAGACAGAACTATTTGCTTAAAAATAATTATTTTGCCTTTTCCCAGGTTTCATAGGTGGTAGTGACGTCACAAAACGAAATAACTTCAGTTTAAAAGTCCTAAATTAATCATTTCCACGCTCTGTTTATTCAGATTATCGTAGTTTAGGTTTTCATGTTTTGAGATCTGGGTTTTGGAGAATAAAATATCGACAGCATTAAGGTATTTGAACGCTTTAGAAATAAATGAAGGCATGGTAAAACTTTTTCAAAAAACTTTTTTAAAAGACAGATCTGAAAGTAAATCGTTTTAAATAAAATTGTGGAACGTATTCGAAGGGTCCGTAATCTGTCACCTGTGTTTATTAAAAAAAAAAAAATGTTTTTATTTAATTTAGTTTTAGATTTTAGTTAAAACGGAGAAAGGGATAAACAAAACCACCTGGATGTTTATTGAAATTTAAAAACCACAACTATAAAAAAAAAAACCTGAAACGTAATGTGCGTGACATTCAGAACAGCCATTTGACTATCAGAGCGCGGGTCAGATGCGCGCGCTGAAGTGTCACTCGGCGCGAAGTCACTGATTTGAGTCACTGATTTCTGTCAGCTTTCTTTGAGGGATAAACGTGAGGTAAAATTTCGTTTATATTTATTTATTTTTGTCAAAATAATTATTTTACACTCTTACGAGAAACATGAAACTAACTGTTAATGTAATTTAACAACTACAACAAAAATTAAGATCAATTCCTTTGAAACAGACAGCTAACATAGTTAACAAACAGCTGATTAAAATGTAAGCCGAATATAAATATTTATCTAGATACTTTCAGACTGTAATTAACGCTTATCTGGACCCTCAAACAATTTAATTTATTGTAAACTCTTTTTTTTTTTTTTAACAAATCCGTAGAATGAAAGCTTTAGAGGACCAGGCTTTGGAGGATGAGTCGGGGTACCAAGAAGATGAGGTGATTCACATTCATTTCTATGAGCTAACGTTAACCAATACAATTTCAAACGTGTTAGTGAGGTCTTGTGTTTATACAGGATATTACCCGTTTCAAAATACATTTAAGGAACATATTAAACTTTTAAATTAGAATTTATTTCTTTTTTCTTTCTTTTATTTTTTTGCTTGTTAAAAGTTGTGTATAACATAATGAAAAAATGACCTATAAATTTCCCCATAGGAATCCTTTTTTCAAGATATTGAGCTCTTACAGAAACACGGAATTGTAAGTGATAATGTTACTTTTAAGTTTTTAAAGTTATGAAAATGCCAGAAGATGGCTCTGATTCATATCCCTCTCTCTTAAGAACATGGCTGACATTAAGAAACTGAAGTCTGTAGGCATTTGTACTGTGAAAGGCATCCAGATGACCACACGCCGCGCTCTCTGTAACGTAAAGGGACTGTCTGAGGCTAAAGTTGACAAAATAAAGGAAGCCGCTGGAAAATTGATGGTAATTTGATGGGGCTTCCTGGAATTTATATAACAAATTTATTTGATGAAGGAGACTGGATTTATGTATTGTATAGTCATTACATTTTGTCTTTTTGCATGCAGATATGTGGATTTCAGACAGCTTCTGAATACAGTATAAAAAGGAAGCAAGTGTTCCACATCACAACAGGCAGTTTGGAGTTTGAGTAAGAAATAACCTGTTTAATAGCCCTAAAATACAAAGCCCCACAGATGAACAAAACTAGATATTGTGGCCATGATTTAACTAAAATGAGGGAATTAATAAAACATGACCCCAAATTAAGTTGTGGGAACAAACTCTTAATTTGTGGCAACAAAATCCATATTTCCTGTCTCAAATATTGGGCTCTGTACTTAATAAGGGTTTAACATTTTGTCTGATAGAAGTCACATGAAAGCAGAAATACTTTATTCATATTTTGTTTAGCAAACTCCTGGGAGGAGGTGTGGAGAGTATGGCCATTACTGAGGCTTTTGGTGGTAGGGTGCTTTTATGATTACGAACCAAAATTATATGTTATGCATTTTCTGTCCAAAATGACATGTTTTTATAAATCGTTTCCCATGCCTCCTTCAGAATTCAGAACGGGAAAGACTCAACTCTCTCATACACTGTGTGGTAAGAGCAAAAATGGATCTTGTGGAAATGTTAAATGTGGAATTCAAGTCTAATTTTAAGATCATTAATGTCACTCCATTTCTCTTTTTCTTAAGTAACTGCTCAGCTTCCTGGTGAATATGGTTACACAGGAGGAAAGGTCATCTTCATCGATTCTGAAAACACCTTGTATCATTTCTGCATTTGCTTGCTTTGTGCCACATTCATTTTACTAAACCTATTCAATACGGAGAAGCCATATTGAACTTTTTCTCCTTAATAATTGGAACACCAGTCGGCCTGAGAGGCTAAAGGACATAGCTGACAGATTCAGTGTGGATCATGAAGCTGTACTGGATAATGTGCTATATGCACGTGCATATACGAGTAAGAACTTTTTAACTTAGTTTTGAAATGTTGTTTAACAGGCCAGCCAATGAGGTCACAAAGAGTGGTGTTTTTATTTTTTTTTATCAGCCTGTCTTTTTCATTAATAGGTGAGCATCAGATGGAACTGTTAGACTTTGTTGCAGCCAAGTTCCACGAGGAAGGAGGTGTCTTCAAGCTTCTGGTAAGACAGAAGAAAGACACATTCTGAGGTTTAAGGAAGTGATTTTAATTAATTTCGTGGCCATCAACAATTAATTTTCCACAGATAATAGACTCAATCATGGCTCTGTTCCGGGTGGACTTCTCTGGAAGAGGTGAGCTGGCTGAGAGACAGCAGAAGCTTGCACAGATGCTCTCCAGACTGCAGAAGATCTCTGAAGGTCTGTAAAATCATCATCTTTGAGCCTATATGTGACCCTGGACCACAAAACCAGTCTTAAGTCGCTGGGGTATATTTGTAGCAATAGCCAAAAATACATTGTATGGGTCAAAATTATCGATTTTTCTTTTATGCCAAAAATCATTAGTATATTAAGTAAAGATCATGTTCCATGAAGATATTTTGTAAATTTCCTACCGTAAATATATCAAAACTTCATTTTTGATTAGTAATATGCATTGCTAAGAATTCATTTGGACAAATTTAAAGGCGATTTTCTCAATATTTAGATTTTTTTGCACCCTCAGATTCCAGATTTTCAAATAGTTGTATCTCGGCCAAATATTGTCCGTTCCTAACAAACCATACATCAATGGAAAGCTTATTTATTCAATTCGAAAAATTGACACTTAAGACTGGTTTTGTGGTCCAGGGTCACATATATTAATGAGAATAAAGATTGCTCATGTAATAAACCTGTCAATAAAATGATGGTAGTCAGTCTTATCTTTAGTTAAGTAAGCTTATGATCTAGACGTGTGAACTTTATTTTCTGAGCTTCACTTAATTAGTAATATCTGTCATTTTTTGGATATAGAGTACAACGTTGCAGTGTTTGTTACCAACCAGATGACTGCAGACCCAGGAGCTGGAATGACGTAAGTAGGAACACAAAACAAACCAGAAAGAGAACTTTGGGGAATTTTAAACTGATTATTATGATCTTAGATTTCAAGCGGATCCAAAAAAGCCCATTGGTGGACATATACTGGCACATGCCTCCACCACACGCATCAGCCTGAGGAAAGGACGTGCTGAATTGAGAATTGCCAAAATATTTGATAGGTAATTTCAAGAATTTCTCAGTAACACTTTACAATAAGGTCCCATTACTTAATATTAAGTAATGCATTAACTAACAATGAGCATTGCAATTGTTACAGTATTTATTCATCTATTAATGTTAAAAAATACAACTGTTCATTGTTAGTTCATGGTCTATTAAATAAAATGATCAAATACAACTTTTGATTTTAATATTCAATTAGTACGTGTTGAAGCTTAAAGATAAATAAATGCTTTTAAAGTATTTTTGTTATTACATTGTTACTAATGTAGTTAACTAATGCTAACAAATGGAACCTTATTGTCAAGTGTTACCATTTTCTTTTTATTTCTCAACTAAGATAAAGAGAAAACATACAACGCACAATTTATGCATACATTAACATTATTAGGTAAATATATTTGCATATTTAGACAGTCATTTTATTTGATTGTCTTTTGATTGAAATGCTTGCATCAACAAAACCTTTGCTTTTCTACAGCCCAGACATGCCGGAAAATGAGGCTACTTTTGCCATCACAGCTGGAGGAATATCAGATGCCAAAGACTAAGAAAACATGTTACATAGCATGTTATGAGTTCCCCAATCCTTCAGCGTCTCCAGTTTGTTAATGATGGAATCTGTTCAAATTGAACCAGTTGTACCTATTTATTTACATGTTTATCTGTTATCTATCTGTTTATTCATTGTATTTATACTTTATACACTACACATCTGTTTATATATTGTGTAATTTGAATGGTACAGTATTATTTATTTATACAAAGCTATTTTAATTCAATTAAAATGAAATAAAAAGGCTGAATAAAAACTACTGCAGATTAGTCACATATTTAATGTTAATATTTGCCTTTTTGAACGCTTTAGAATAATCGCCTTAATTTGAAAAGCTGTTGCTGTGGCTATTATCACACATAGTCGCTGCTTTCACAGTCCACGTTTCTGCACTGCGCGCATGCAAGATCCAGGATCAGCTAACTAGCTACACGTCCATGGTGTCGCATGAAGACTAGGCGCCCCATGCACCATTTCAGCACATTTACGAGTTCCCCAATCCCTCGATTTACCTGGAATAGATACTGAAAAAACGGTAGATTTGGTTTTGGTCAAATCCGCCTCGTGGGTTATAGCGCAAGACGCTAGAAAAGTCAGCTATTCGAGTTAAAGCCACTATGGACTCGAGAGACACAGCCCCTGATTCGTGGGAACAGGAGGACGATGTTGAGGCCACGGCTGATACCGAGCTTCAGTCCGCCTTCACCGGGCTCAACGTGAACGCTCCGGAATTCGTACCGTCCTTTCTTACCCGAGGTCCACCGGAGAACGCCACGTCTGATGGTAAACTGTCAACGTTAATAAACCGACTGACAGCATTGATAAGGTCTGCCCATAAAAGGGCTTTTAGCTGGAAATGTTTATAGCAGGCTAGCCGGAAAGATGGTAGTGGTTAGTTGAGCGCTGTTTATCATAGCCGAGTGAAATATTTTTATTGTACCTAGGCGGTTGTACGTTACCACTTCATAAAATGTTGATTTAGTGCACTTCAATACACATTGCTGATCTGTCATGAACTAATACCCGGCTAGCCTTGCGTGGCCGGTTTAGCCGCCGACTTCACACCAGGATATTTCCTGTTTCTTCCCCTTCATTGATTCTTCTAGTAGTTAATATATGACACTAATGGTTTCCTTAATAAAAAGCTTTACACATAAATAAATAAATAAGCGACCTTTTTGATACCACTAAAATTATGTATATTTACATGAAACGAAGACCCTAGTTCGCTGTTTTAGTTTACACAGGAGCGGGTCGCCCCTCATGGGTGTTGCGTTGTTGATATCACATGACCAACTGACGTACAATTGTTAATATTACTATAATAACAGGCAGATGACTTGCTGTCAACATTTATCACCTGTCTGTTTCAGGTTATGTAATTTATTCTGTAAATTACAAGTGGTAAAGTTCACACCAACTTTGAGAAAATCGTAAATACAGTCAACATTTCCTGTTAGTTTTCACCTGTACATTGAAATTATGTCAGTTACACCAAAGAGTATAGAAGAGGCGAAACTCTGTAGAATGTTCTGTTGCAACGACGCGCTTCCGCCATTTTGGGGTGAAAGCGACTCGGCAATCCACTAGATTCTAGCTGTCGCTATGGCAAATATCAGCTGATTTGTTTAAAAAGCCGTGCATTAAAGCTGAAATACAGCCTGAACGATGACAACAATAACGTACAATCACTAGACTAGTGATCATCAAATCCTTTTAAACAGTTTATTTTACAGACTTTATTTTAAAGTCTTCCTCTAGAAACCATGTCAGTTTCGGCTGAAAATATTTCAAGTTCAAGTGTTAGCATTATAAACACTGAATTAATACCAACATATGAAATTAATTAAATTAATGACAGAAAAATGTGTAATGTTGGACAATAAATATATAACAGGAATATAACAGCTTGTCAGTAAACTGTTAAAGGAAGACTGTAAAAAAAGTTTTTATGTAAAAAAAAAAAAAAACACATGTACAGCCATTTTCTCCAAAATTGTTTAATTATTTAATTATGACAGACACAGCAATGCATCATATTTGTAGTGTGTTCCAGGGGATTAAAACGTACAATATATATTTCAGACCTAGTGGAGTAATAGTAAATAATAATATATTAAGTAATTGTAAATGTGTAAAGTTACATAAACTCATTCTAACTTAGTGTCATCCATATAAATCATTATTATGTTTTCTATGGCTAGGACCTGCAGTTCCTAAAAGGATTTAAGTTTACTACTAGACTAAAAACAGTTAAAGTCAGCAGGTGCATAAGACAGCGCTACGTCCCACTTCAAAACACACAATATTTTTACACTTTTGTGAATATTCACCTGTCAGGGTCTTTGAAATAAACGATGAAAGGCAAGATTTTTACTGTCACACTAACAGTTTTTGCAGAGGATTGCCCAACACTGCGTTCTTTTATTCCACTCTGATTTGTCTTTCGTTGTTATTTTGGTCTGTTTGGAATTTTGTTGGAATTTTCACTCCAAAATGGCGGCCGCGCTGCCGAAGCGCCACCTAGTGGCTGTTACCCAAAACGCATCAGAGTTTCGCCTCTCGGTCTTCTATACTCTTTGGTTACACTTTATTTTAAGGTGTCCTTGTTGCAGTGTAATTATACATTTAAGTGCTGAGTAATATTAATTAACTACATGTACTTACTATATGGTTAGGGTTAGGATGAGGGTTTGGCTTAGAGTTGACTTGCATGTAATTATGCATAATTTCTTGTTATTATAATAGCAAGCACATGTAACGTGTAACAAAAACACCTTAAAATAAAGTGTTACCATTATGTCTATTCCACTTCTGTCACAATAGTGATTTAAATGACTTAATTGTCTTAACCTAATTAATATTAAAAACAGATTTATAATTATAATTTAACATTATCTAATCATTACCCCATCTGTCTCTGTCCACAGGCACTGATGCAGTGGCCAGCATGGAGATCTCAGAACCAGTGGGTATGTTCATGTTTTTTGGATTGCTTTTCTGCTTGGGGTTTGTGTTCTGATATAGTGTTGCACTTCCACTAATGCTGCTTCATCAGCCATACGGAGGGCAACTTGGGCTTGTTACATCAGCACACATGTGCTCATATTACAGGCCTTATTTATCTCTGTACTTACACCTCCAGCCGTAGCTACTGACCCAGAGAAGCAGATGACAATGTTTCCATGAATGGAGCAGTGCTTACTCATTTAGCCCTGATTCCAGCTGTACACTTTATGTAAAGCATACATGTTCATACAGCTGCACAGTTTTATGAATCAGTTGTTACCTTGCTTGTTCTCTGAAGCTGTTAAAAGCAGGCAGGACTGCATTGTGTGTGTTCACTGACCTGTTTAATAGAACTGTCAACACAATGAATGCGTCTCTTAATTGTATGTTGTTGTAGCTTGCTGAACATAAGGGTCTATTGTGTTTTTGTAAATTGTTATGCAGTACAATATTTGTAATGGCATATAAATCAGTTAATTGAAATTCCTTCCCTGTCCTACGCTTAAGTCTTCAAATCTCTTTAGTTTGCAGTGGTTCCTAACCTTTTTGACTCCAAGACACCCCTTTATTTCCCTTTTATCTAAGCTGATATGTATTTCTGGTACTTTAGTTGTAATGAAAATAAAAAAAATATTTCATTTTTTTTCATAAGTTGTACATCTTTATTTTACACCTATATATTTATTGTACATAAGAACAATTTTGATTGAAGTTTGTTGAGGCCCCCTAGTGGACCCCAGGCCACTGGTTGAGAACCACTGGCTTAGAAATGAAAATTCTGCCATTTTTTACTCACCTTCATGCTGTTTCACACCCATATGACTCACCTTCTTCTTTGGAACCCAGAAGGAGACACCCTGTGCTGGTCGCTCTTTAACATGCAGCTGCTATGAAAGGGACTGAAGCTTTCACGCTTCAAAAAAAGGATGCAAAAGCACCACACATATATCTTACAATAAGTAGTCCATGCAAATTAAACAGTTGAATATTTGTTGCATTTAAATGGGAAAACATTGATATTTGATTTCTTTCTTTTTTTGGCACTCTTAAAGGGATACACCACCCAAAAATTGTCATCATTCACTCACCCTGATTCCAAACTTGTATTTATTGTTTCTTCTTTGTAACACATTTTGAAGAATGTAACAAAAACAATATCCATTGTATGAACAAAAACACAGAGGCATTTTTCAAAATCTTCCTTAATGTTTTAGAGAAGAAAGAAAGTCATATAGTTTTGGAATGACATGAGGGTGAGTAAATGATGACAAAATGTTTTATTTCTGTCCTGCATATAAATACTCTTCAAATATTTCTTCTTTTGTGTTCTGTGAAAAGTCATATGGGTTGTAAACAAGTCACCATGACAAATGATGACAGATTTTTCATTTGGGTTGGGAGGGTTAATTTTAAAATGTACAGTGCCCTCCAAAAGTATTGGAACAGTAATGACAAAATTGCTCTGTTGACTGTGGAGTCAAGACATTTGCAAATATGATTAAAAGATGAATATGAGACAAAACTACAGAATGTCACATTTTATTATTAGACGTTTCAACACATACATGTTTTACCAAATAAAAAGAACAGCACTTTTAGAGTTCATCCCCCTCATTGATGTGAGCATAAGTATTGGGACAGTTTAACATAAGGCAGATATAAAAGATTAAAAGCTATTATTTAGTTGCAGATACCTTGCGCACAATCACAGCAGTGAGTCTGTGACCCATAGACATCACCAGACTCTTGGTCTCATCCTTTGAAATGCTTTTCCCAGCCTTTAATGCAGCCAATTCCAATTGTTGCTTGTTTTGGGGAGTTTCTGCCTGTACTCTCCTCTCCAGCTGATGAAATTCATGTTCAATCAGATTTAAATGTGGAGATTGACTTGGGCAATCTAAGACTTTCCATTTCTTTGCCCTTATAAACTCCTTGACTGAACTGGCAGGTGTTTTGGGTCATTGTCCTGATGCAATATGAAGCATACCACCAATGAATCTGGTGGCATTTTCTTGAATATTGGTAGGCAAGATGGTTTTGTACCCTTTCAAATTCATTCTGCTACTGTCATCATACATCAAGTCATCAGTAAAGTTGAGAGGGCCTGTTCCAGAGGCAGCCATGCATGCCCATGCCATGACACCACCTCCACCATGCTTTACAGATGAGGCTGTATGCTTGGGATCATTGCAGTTCCCTTTTTTTCTCCACATTTTTGCTTTCCCAACACTTAGATAAAGGTTCATCTTTGTCTCATCGGTCCATAAACACAGTTCCAAAACTCTTCTGGTTCACTCTAATCTTGCCTTTCTATTTTTGGAGCTGGTCAGAGGTTTGTATCTTGCTGTGTAGCATCTGTAATTCTGTGTCAAAGTCTCCTGAGGACAGTAGATTGTCAGAGCATCACCCCAGCTTTCTGGAAGTTGTTGGTGATTTTACAGACACGTCTTTTAGGATTCATTTTCACAGCTTTTATGATTTGTCTGTCATCAACTACTGTTGTTTTCTCAGCCGATCAGGTCATTGTTGGTTGCTGGTGTCGCTGGTGGTTTCCAAACTCTTGATTTCTCCATGCCCTTTGTTTTTTCTATAGCTATAATTGACTTCCTCTTTTCTTTTAGCATCCAAATTGCTTGCTTTTCTCTCAAAGTCAGCTCCCTCATCTTCATCCTAGTTTGTGTGTGTCATCATCGAATGCAAGATTCAGAATGCAGAAGTAATGGATATAACTGATACGACACATTCCCTGCTTTTAATATCTGAAGAATTAATGCAACAGGACACAGCTGATCACTCAGAAAGACCTGTGAGGCAACTGTTCCAATACTTATGCTCACATCAGAAAAGTGCTGAACTTCTTAGCTGGAAAAACATCTATGTGTTGAATCACCCAATAATAAAATGTGACATTCTGTAGTTTTGTCTCATATTCATCTTTTAATCATATTTGTAAATGTCTTGACTCCACAGCCAACAGAGCAATTTTGTCTTTACTGTTCCAATACTTTTGGAGGGCACTGTATTCCGTTACAGTTACAAATTACTTCATCAAAAAAGTATTCAGTAACGTAATGTAAATAAAGTAAAAAAAAAGCAATATCTAAGTACTTTCATTTAACTGACTTTAAAATTAAAACTAATAAAAACTATACTAAAACTATGTGAAATTATTGTTTCACAATCTAGATATTACAGCCCGTATATATATTTATATAAAAGATCTAGTGGCTATACAGTTTAGTTTTACAGTTTTATTTTTTTTATTATTATTATTTTACATGTAGCCTACAGGTAAAAATAAAAATAGTTTATACACAACATTAACAATTTTCACCATATACATATTAGTCTATTTTAGAATAAGCCTACATGTCGAAATGTATGTGAAATGCTATGATCTTTCTTTATTTCATTGACCGGGGTGTGGGGACTCTCGTGTTAATTTCTACATTTTCCAGCTCATTTTCCGCTAGAAAACTTACACACAACTATATGCACACCATTGGATTTTAAATCAGTCTTCGTGCATAGCTTACGATGTACAACTATGTTATTTCCTTTATCTTTCTTTGAAGACAAAATAACTGAAATTTTTCCAGACATGAAAAGTTTTTCTCAGCAGGAAGCTTCGTAATTAACTGTAGCAGCATCTCATCCAGCATTTGAGGAGAATAATTGTAGACGGGTGTTATTTGCGCACGCACCAGCAGGTGGCTCACGTGAGTCTGAGTGTCAACAGAACTAGGAACAATGAAGCAGCGCTAAATATAGGGTTAATATGTCAAAAAACTCATTTATTTAATTTCAAATGAAACAAATGTAATCCTGATAGTATTCCCACTTTTTATCAAATGTAACTGTAATCTGAATACTTTGTTTTTTGATGTAACTGTAACGGATTACTACTTGGATTACGGATTATGGTTACTAGATTTTTGTATCCTGATTATGGAACGCTGTTACATGTATTCCGTTACTCCCCAAGCCTGATAACACCTTACTAGCCCTTATAGTCTCTTTTGTTTGCTTTTCTTCAGAAGGTCCTTTGCTGTTTTTAGAACGAAAAACATTTACATTTTTTTTCTTAACATTTTCAGAGATGTAGCTAAATGACATTGCTTTACCAAACAGCGGAGCTGACACAAATGACAATTATGTCATTTTTGATGTCAAAAACTGTTGTCTGATGTTCTGATGTCAAAAACTGAAATGACAATTATGATTAAAGGGCCATGTTAGATAATGAATCATTTCAAAGACCATTTTTGTTGGCTCTTTTTCTGTTTTTGTTTCTTCCTCTGTGTTTTAGTAAGCCTTAACCTTGAATCCTGTGTCCACTAAACACAAACATGTCTCCACAGCTGCAGTGGAGAATGGAGAGACAGATGCCAGCGCAGTGGAAACATGGGAGCAGAAAGGTGAGCCAGATGAGGAGGAACCAGGAGGTGGATCCCCGGCAGACACAGGATTTTGTGGGGATGAGGCACAGGATGAAATGATGGAGGAGGATGAGGAGATGCCAACACCCAAGCTGCCTCCTCCTCCACCGGATGCCCCTAAGAAAGAACATGTGAATGTTGTGTTCATTGGACATGTGGGTATGTTAACATGTTTATGGTATCATTTAGTGTTAAAATATACAAATATATGCAAATATTCTATTTCTTTTGTAACAACGCCTGCTTGTCTAGTTATTATATATATGTTATCCAGAATTTTTGATTTGATTTATTGCCTGATTTATTTTTCTTTTGTACAGATGCAGGCAAGTCTACAATTGGTGGACAGATTATGTAAGTGAATGATTATTCTTTATAACAAAGTCTTGACTGACATAACTTTCTGTTGCATTATGATATATGAAATAGCAAATGCATATTTAATTGTTTTCCATTAAGGTATCTAACTGGTATGGTGGACAAACGAACGCTGGAGAAATATGAACGGGAGGCAAAAGAGAAGAACAGAGAGACTTGGTAAACAGACCAAGTTCATGTCTTTTCATAATATACACTACTGACTGTATTTATTTGATCAAAAATACAATAAACAGTAATGTTGTGAAATCTTATTCAGTTTTAAAGTAACTATTTTCAGTTTTAATTCAGTTTGAAATATAATTTATTCCTGTGATGGCAAAGTTGAATTTTCAGCAGCCATTACTCCAGTCTTCAGTGTCACATGATCCTCCATAAATCATTCTAATATGTTGATTTAGTGCTCAAGAACCATTTCTGATTATTGTTAATATTGAAACAATTTCTTCTGTCTAAGGCTTTTTTCCCCAGGAAGTTCAAAAGAAAAGCATTTACTTGAAATCTAGATCTTTACCGTTACTTTTGATACATTTAATGCATCCTTGCTAATTAAAAGTATTAATTAGTTTTTACAAAAATCTTACTGACCCCATATTTTTGAACAGTATTGTACATCATGTAACAAACATGAAGTCTGGTTAAAAAGCTTTGTCTAAGATAAGAAAACCTTATGGCATAGTCAGTCTTAGATGTCTATGTGAGCTTATCAAATATTCATGTCTTTTTGAGTGAAATGTTTGCTCTCATGATGCAGTCTGGGTTGAAATGACATCTCATACATCTGCTTGTCCCTGCAGGTATCTTTCCTGGGCTCTAGACACAAACCAAGAGGAAAGAGACAAGGGGAAAACAGTAGAAGTTGGAAGAGCCTACTTTGAAACTGAGAAAAAGCACTTTACTATTCTTGACGCCCCAGGCCATAAAAGCTTTGTACCCAACATGATTGGAGGGGCATCCCAAGCTGACTTGGCAGTGCTGGTGAGTTCCTCTTGAAACGCTTCTTTTATTTGCCTCACAGCAGGACCAATTGTTGCTTATAGCTCTGTAGCTAAGCTGCGAAAGTCTTTGCCAAAGTAAATGCAGTTAATTTGAACTTCCTATTTATGAAAGAATCCTTAATAAAAATGTATCACAAAATGTTTCTACAAAAATATTACTTTAATATTACTTTTTAACAACCTTAAACTTTTGAAGAGTAGTATAGATAGATAGATAAACAAACAAACAATTTAGTCTAGATTTATTGAGGAACACATTATCAAGAAAACATCATTTTCCATTTCTTCAGGTCATCTCTGCCAGAAAGGGTGAGTTTGAGACCGGTTTTGAAAAGGGAGGTCAGACAAGGGAGCACGCCATGCTGGCTAAAACAGCTGGAGTCAAGCATCTGATAGTCCTCATCAACAAAATGGACGATCCCACTGTGAACTGGAGTTTGGATAGGTGAATGAAATAGAGGTTGACTTCTCAACATTTTTGTTCTTGTATCTTGTCCATCTTTTACGAATTACTTCACATTTTCCCACAGATATGAGGAATGTAAAGAGAAGTTAGTGCCATTTCTGAAGAAGGTGGGCTTTAATCCAAAGAAAGACATTCACTTCATGCCCTGCTCTGGACTGACTGGAGCCAACCTGAAAGAATCTTCTGAGCTTTGCCCTTGGTACACGTAAGTATAGCATGTCATTTTCAGGCTACTGTGAATATATGAAGGTGAAATCAAATCAGAGTGACAACTGGCAATTAACTCTGAACTTTTATAGGGGATTACCGTTCATTCCACATCTGGACAGCCTGCCAAACTTCACCAGATCAAGTGATGGCCCCATCCGATTGCCTATTGTGGATAAATACAAGGTAAATAAAATATGGTTGATAGCTTGATATTTGATGTCAGGTTTAATGACTTTGCAATGCTGAAAGATACTAGAGTAGTTATATGCAATACCACTAAGTACATTTGCATAAGCAACATGCTCCTCAAAACCGCATCTGTTTCACTGAAATATTGTCATATCAGGAGTGTCTTACTGCTCCAAATACTGCTATTGTCTCAGTTTCTGCTGATGATTTCCAATTATTCTAATACCACAGCATGAGGGAGTGTTTTGGCAGGAAAATTTCTAGTATAATAGGAGGAAATTGTTTTCTCAGCGGTTCTCTTCCCATTGAGACTAAATGTGTGAGGTATTATGAAACCAATAAGCTAAACTAGGTCCTGTGTTCAGCACATGTAATGAGATTAAGTTCATTAAGTTAATTAAAGCCTTGCTTAGTTGCCTTGCTAGAGCTGAGGGTTACCATCAGATTTAAGTGTCAGTAATTGGATAGAAAGATCTTCAAATACGCTTTTGGCACCCAAATAGATTTAGTTTTTTTCTTATCTTTGATAAAAAAGTACCAATGTTAAAATATACCAGTGTTAAAATGAATATGCACCGACATTAAAATTCTGACTGATAAACCAACGCACTCTTGTGGCAGTTTGTAACTGTTTGACAGTTCAAACTAAGTCATCATGGTTGGGTAATCTTCTATAATGGTGAAACATATCATTTCTTCCCCAATCGTTAAAGAACTTTCTGTGATTTAATACCAAGGTAAGAAGGTTAGAGTTATAAAAGTACATTACATTTTTATAAATGAAAATGTAAAAGAAAACGTAGCTTTTTTGTATAATGCCTTGTTGGTGGTTAGATTTAGGGATGAACCTTCATGCCTACTTGTTCCTAAAAATTGTAAGCTTTTTTTACAAAGTAAATCGTACTAATTCATACAAATTCAAACTGTAAAATAGTTACATTCTCTCATGAGATATTTGTTTCCATGTTATAGCTGGTATTACAATTCTATACTAGTTTTCTAAATGAAAAAATGTCCTACAAGCGAATGCATTTATAGTAAAAAATTGACATTTGCTAAAGATTATTGGTGTTTTTTATGAATAACTTTAAGTGAGCATTAAATGATGGCAAAGGTGGCAAAAATTCTATATTTAATATTGTCCAAAACTGATCCAAAAAAATATCAGCAAATATCAGCAAGAGTCCATAATGCTCCTTTATAACCTTTTGTGTAGGACATGGGCACCGTGGTGCTTGGAAAACTGGAGTCTGGAAGTATTGCGAAAGCACAACAACTTATTATGATGCCAAATAGGGTAAGACTGTACAAAACAATAGAATTTCTTGTTCTCGCAACCATTATGAATCTTAGCCATTATCTCAAAATGTCAAAAAAATTTGTTCTGGTTTTCCAGCACACGGTGGAAGTGTTGAGCCTTCTCTCTGATGAAGTGGAGACGGATTACGCTGGACCTGGTGAAAACCTGAAGCTCCGGCTCAAAGGCATTGAGGAGGAAGAGATTCTCCCAGGCTTTATCCTATGCAACGCTGAGAACCTCTGCCACTCAGGACGCACTTTTGATGCCCAGGTAAGGATTTCAACACTGACAAGGAGAATATTTTGTTTAGTTATTTTATTTTGACATTTTTTGTTTGTTCTTGTTCACAGATTGTCATTATTGAACACAAATCCATAATATGCCCAGGTTACAATGCAGTACTACACATCCATACCTGCATAGAAGAAGTGCAGATAACAGTAAGTCATTTTGAGTGCATTCAGATGTTAAAAGGTGTAAAAAAAACAAACAAACAGAGCTCTATGGTTTGGTAGCCTAAAATATGTTCCTAAAAACCTCCACAATTAGGCATTAATCTGTCTGGTGGACAAGAAGACAGGAGAAAAGAGCAAGACTCGTCCACGCTTCGTCAAACAAGACCAAGTATGCATCGCCCGTCTTAGGGCCGCAGGAACTATCTGCTTAGAGACTTTTAAAGACTTCCCTCAAATGGGACGTTTCACCTTGAGAGATGAGGGTAAGGTATTAAGAAAATCTAACGTGACAGATCAAACATCACATTTTCAGCCGTTTTCACCCCAATGATGGATGTAATGTTCTATCTAAATACTAAAATTAAAGATGTTTTATGTTATCTTTTAGGAAAGACAATTGCAATTGGCAAGGTGCTGAAGTTGGTACCTGAGAAGGACTAAATGCAGATAGAAGGACTTCCCTGGTGCACTCTGGGATTGAGGAGGATGCAGTGATGTGTGCCTGCCAGATGTCCTCCAAACTGCTCCATCTTCCCATTGTGGATCAGTCTAAGAAAATTACTTTGGAAAAAGGACATTATCAAAGTGACAGTATCAATTTTAGGAAGAACATTAATATAGAAAGTCAAGCTCAGTGTGACAGCTTTCTCATATTGAGAGCTCAGCTATGCCACTCATGTAGCCCAATTTTTAAAGCCAGTTTCTCTCCACTGGTACATATTCAATCTTAAAATGGATGCAATTTTCTTTTAAGGTATTGGCTTTTTAAGTTTATGTTAAAATATGAGACAGGGAGTCTTGGTGTCATCTGTTTGAAAGGTTCATGCCATTACTGTGTGCCCCATTCAAACATAACACACAGATCACTTCCCCCCATAAGAATGCAGGGTCTCTGATTGCATATCACTTTATAACAGCATCATCTGGGCAGTTAGAGACTGCTGACTGTTTCATTATGGCATGAAGGGGGTCCATACAGGGTCTAAGCTTGCCAGTACCCTTGCTCTTTACCTGGCAAGTCCTGCAAGGGTCGTGATTGTCAAGATCAGGTCGTACAAGAGGCCTTGGTCCTTCAAATAAAATGACACTTATGTAGAGATGTAATCATGCACAAGATAAACAGATGGATTTGTTTACTGTGATGTCATTACATAACAAATGCACCCATGTGGTTAAAAAAAAAACTTGTCACATCAGCTGGTGTAAATTCTGTACTCTCCTGTTGGGGATGTAAACATCAAACTTCCAAAAAATAAAACGCTAAAATGTCTTCAAATGAAAATGGAAAATATTTGTGTTCAATGTCCTGGAACTTACATTGCAGTTTAGTAATTCTAGCTGGAATGCCAAATGGGCACGATTAAAGCAGAGAATACTGCAACACTGTTTTATTAACTATGGTATTTAATTTCATTTATTAAGTTGCCTACACTCACTTTTAGACCATCTAATTTTGATATATTTGTATATTTATAAACGTCCGCAAGAAATGAAAACGTTGGTAATAATAAATAAATAATACAATTTATATTTATGATATCATTATAATAAATCTGTTACGAATATTACAAAAATATAATAAAGGTATAACACATATATATATATATATATATATATATATATATTTTTTTTTTTTTTTTAAGTAGGTCTGGATTCAAAAATAGAAGCAAGTTACATATTTAAACGCTATGCTGTGCTGCAGGAAGATGAAATAATGTTGCCTAACTCATGAAGCATTCCGTTCGCCAATATATTTTCAAAATAAAAGTCCTTGTGACGTTTACTTCGGAAATACGCATGCGCCGTTCTGCTTTCTCTACACACGTGCAGCATGGAGTCCCCACGAGAAGAATTGGATGTCGATCGGTCTCAGGTAAACTAGGAATATTTGATAGTTTCCCCCCTACGTATTTGTTAAATTGTCGTAATTTTGTTATATGCTTGTATATTTACTTTTTGGTGGGAACCTTGTGAAAATCTAGTAACAAACTAACGTTAGGCTGAAAGTTGGCTAACGGCTGTAGCCAAGGAAGCACCCAAATCTCGAAGTAGTTTAACGTTAGCTATAAAACATAAATGTTATCTTTGCTTTTATTATTTATTAAATGTATGTTCCTGATGCAGTTGCACTAGTTTAACAATAAATTTTGGTTACTGTCTTTGTAAAATGTTCTATGGCTGTTAGAGCTACTACAGTTTGAAATACATTAATTTAGTTAATAACATGTAACATTATTTCAGGTAAAGAAAGCTGTACAGGCATTACGGGCATATCTAAAGAGCAGCTCCTCATCGCAAAAGCTCTTCGAGAATGATGGTCAGGCCATCTCTCTACTGTTAACTCTATGGAGAATTCCTAGAAAGGAGCAAACCATTCGCATGTGAGTATTTCAATGGGAAATTAATCTAGAATCATTGATATAGAGAAACGTAAGTTAATTAAATATGATATTGTTCTTACCAAGTGTGTTTTGCCCTACAGTTCTTTACCCCATGGGCTGAGGACCGAATCAGGAGACGTGTGTCTCTTCACCAGAGATGAACCCAGAATGACCTCAGAACAGACAGTGAGATTCTACAAGAAGTTACTCGCAGAGAGAGGGGTCAAAAATGCCATAGAGGTATTTCATCTGTCTAATTGTTATAGGTTTACTAGATTTATATGCACTTCAGCAAACCCTTTCCTTCTATCTGTAGTGCTGGTCATGGGTTAAAAAGTGCTAGAGTAATTCAGAGTGTATCCAGACGAGTCTCCTCCTCTATTGGAGCTTGTCTCTACAAACTTTGAAACATCAAGTCATGACTTCCCAAGCAGGTCCATTTTATGTGACAATATGCATTATGAAATATGGCGTCATCTTAAATGTTTACAACAATTTTTGTGTTGTTAGGTGATTCCCTTCAACATGTTGAAAACTGAGTATAAGCCCTTTGAAGCCAAAAGGAGACTGCTGGGCAACTTTGATTTGTTTCTGTCAGACGCACGCATCCGACGCAGGTTACCCTCCCACATTGGCAAGCATTTCTATGAAAGGAAGAAGTAAGTTTGTTTCTAACTGTAAATACACAAAAAAACAAAACAAATTTTTTTTTTATGCCTGTGAAATTTTGACGTGACCACATCTTTAGTCTTGCAGAAAATGTGTTCTAAGACTAATCGCTGAAAGCGTATAATAGATTATTTGTGCAGATTTTCAGGATCTATCAGGGTTGTCAGTCATTGTGCATGACATTGATTAAAGTTCTTTCTCTCTCTCTCTCTCAGGGCTCCTCTGTCGGTGGATCTAGGGAGTAAACATCTAGCCAGAGACATGGAGCGCCTCATTCAGGGCACCAGCCTCACTGTCTCAAACAAAGGCTCTTGTTGGTATGAACATTATTTTTTTTGTGGTACACTACAGTAGGTAGAAGCACTACAGCAAACCATTTCCTGCTCCGTCATAGCATGAAGTGGGTTAAAACCGTGCAATAGTAACTCGTAGTGTATCCAGACGGGTATCCTCATCTGTTGGAACTTGTCCCTACAAACTATGATACATGACTTTTTTTCTTTTTTGTTTTAAATGCTTTGACCTGATTGTGTGGTTTATCATTACAGCATGGTACGTGTAGCACATTCAAGCATGACAGCAGATGAGATGGTTGAGAATGTGGTGACAGCGGTTTCCACCATCTCAGCAAAGTTAGAAACGGTGAGTAAGAGTTTTGTGTACATAAGCTTTTTCTTTTTGCAGCATCATTTGTATTCTTTGCCTATTCTTGTTTTTCTTTTTTTAACAGGGTGATGTTTGTTTCTGTTCCCCAAGTTTTGACCTACAATCTGTATTATATTTCACTCTCAGACAGGAAAAAACATGAAAATTATCCATTTGAAGAGTCAGACCTCAGTTGCGCTGCCCATCTACACCTCTGACCTGAGTCATCTCACAGTGGTGGAGGAGGCCAGGAAGAAAGCCCGTTCAACAAAGGTGGAGTTGCTTAACAAATGCAAAACAGATTTGTGGCCAAAAATAGGTCATAAAATGAGAAGTCATTGTTTTTACCCTTTAATTTGTAGGGAGCACAAAAGAGGAAGAGAGAAAATAAGAATACAGAAGTGTCAGAGCTGAAGACTAAAGAAACCGAGGAAGAGAAAGATATTGAAGAAGAGGAAATGCCACAGCTGGTGCCAATCGAGATGCCAACCAAAAAGCCAAAACAGGAGGTCAGTGTCTGTCTGTCTAACAAGAGACCGTTAATAAAACTGATATTTACACTGCATTGATGTGTTAATGTCATAATGATGTTGTATGTGTGATGATTTAAAAAAAATAAATAAATAAAGAAATCTTTTTGTTTTTACAGACCATATCTAAAAAAGGACTGAAAAAAGTACCGAAGCCCGCTGCTGGCAAAGGATTAAAGAAAGCTGTAAAAGACACAAAACTGACCAAGAAAACACCAAAGGTCACAGCACGTGATCTGAAGAAAAAAGCTAAAAACAAATAAAATAAAATTGTAAATGCAATTAATGTGCCGCTTTCTCATCCTGCTAACAGTTTGTATGGATATATATGGAGCAGAAATTTGTATTACACGTTGTTTATGAGGTTCATATGAGCGTTTGTTCTGATCCATGTGAACAGCCAATTAAAAGAATTCTAAATCTGACTAGTCTGAGAATTTTATGCAACCAAGCATAAAATGGTGATTTTTGGTGAATTGATTTAAATGAAGCCAGACTCGTCAGCTTTGATGATAGAATTTTCTGTTTACAGCTGGTTTGTGTGATAGATGTGTT